>NW_027397107.1:0-20925 GCF_003265705.2 Callorhinus ursinus | reverse complement strand
GTTCACCATAGCACATACCCTCCCCAATGTCTATCACCCAGCCACCCATCCCTCCCACCCCCCACCACTCCAGGAACACTCAGTTTGTTTCCTGAGATTAAGAATTCCTCATATCAGTGAGGTCATATGATACATGTCTTTCTCTGATTGACTTATTTCACTAAGCATAACACCCTCCCATTCCATCCATGTCGTTGCAATTGGCAAGATCTCATTCCTTTTGATGGCTGCATAATATTCCATTGTGTATCTATACCACTGCTTCTTTATCCATTCATCTGTCCATGGACATCATGGCTCTTTCCACAGTTTGGCTATTGTGGACATTGCTGCTATAAACATTGGGGTGTACGTACCCCTTCGGATCCCTACATTTGGATCTTTGTGGTAAATACCCAGTAGTGCAATTGCTGGATCGTATGGTAGCTCTATTTTCAACTGTTTGAGGAACCTCCATACTGTTTTCCAGAGTGGTTGCACCAGCTTGCATTCCCACCAACAGTGTAGGAGGGTTCCCCTTTCTCCACATCCCCGCCAAATCTGTCGTTTCCTGACTTGTTAATTTTAGCCATTCTGACTGGTGTGAGGTGGTATCTCATTGAGGTTTTGATTTGGATTTCCCTGATGCCGAGCGATGTGGAGCACTTTTTCATGTGCCTGTTGGCCGTTTGGATGTCTTCTTTGGAAAAATGTCTGTTCATGTCTTCTGCCCATTTCTTGATTGGATTATTTGTTCTTTGGGTGTTGAGTTTGATAAGTTCTTTATAGATTTTGGATACTAGCCCTTTATCTGAGATGTCATTTGCTAAAATTTTCTCCCATCCTGTCGGTTGTCTTTTGGTTTTGTGGACTGTTTCTTTTGCTGTGCAAAAGCTTTTTATCTCGATGAAATCCCAATAGTTCATTTTTGCCCTTGCTTCTCTTGCCTTTGGCGATGTTTCTAGGAAGAAGTTGCTGCGGCTGAGGTTGAAGAGGTTGCTGCCTGTGTTCTCCTTTAGGATTTTGATGGACTCCTGTCTCACATTTAGGTCTTTCAACCATCTGGAGTCTATTTTTGTGTGTGGTGTAAGGAAATGGTCCAGTTTCATTCTTCTGCATGTGGCTGTCCAATTTTCCCAACACCATTTGTTGAAGAGACTGTCTTTTTTCCACTGGACATTCTTTCCTGCTTTGTCAAAGATACGTTGACCATAGATTTGAGGGTCCATTTCTGGGCTCTCGATTCTGTTCCATTGATCTATGTGTCTGTTTTTGTGCCAGTACCATACTGTCTTGATGATGACAGCTTTGTAATAGAGCTGGAAGTCTGGAATTGTGATGCCGCCAGCTTTGCTTTTCTTTTTCAACATTCCTCTGGCTATTCGGGGTCTCTTCTGGTTCCATACAAATTTTAGGATTAGTTGTTCCATTTCTTTGAAAAAGGTGGATGGTATTTTGATGGGGATTGCATTGAATGTGTAGATTGCTCTAGGTAGCATTGATATCTTCACAATGTTTGTTCTTCCAATCCATGAGCATGGAACGTTTTTCCATTTCTTTGTGTCTTCTTCAATTTCTTTCATGAGTATTTTAGTTTTCTGAGTACAGATCCTTTGCCTCTTTGGTTAAATTTATTCCTAGGTATCTTATGGTTTTGGGTGCAGTTGTAAATGGGATCGACTCCTGGATTTGTCTCTCTTCTGTCTTGTTGTTGGTGTATAGGAATGCCACTGATTTCTGTGCATTGATTTTATATCCTGCCACTTTCCTGAAAACCTGTATGAGTTCTAGCAGTTTTGAGATGGAGTCTTTTGGGTTTCCACATACAGTATCATATCATCTGCAAAGAGTGAGAGTTTGACTTCCTCTTTGCCGATTAGGATGCCTTTGATTTCTTTTTGTTGTCTGATTGCTGTGGCTAGGACTTCTAATACTATGTTGAAGAGCAGTGGTGAGAGTGGACATCCCTGCTGCGTTCCTGACCTTAGGGGAAAAGCTCTCAGCTTTTCCCCATTGAGAATGATATTCACTGTAGGTTTTTCATAGATGGCTTTTATGATCTTGAGGTATGTACCCTCTATCCCTATACTCTGAAGAGTTTTGATCAAGAAAGGATGCTGTACTTTGTCAAATGCCTTTTCTGCATCTATGGAGAGGATCATATGATTCTTGTTCTTTCTTTTGTTAATGTATTGTATCACGTTGATTGATTTGCGGATGTTGAACCAGCCTTGCAGCCCAGGGATAAATCCCACTTGGTCGTGGTGAATAATCGTTTTAATGTACTGTTGGATCCTATTGGCTAGTATTTTGGTGAGAATTTTTGCATCCATGTTCATCAGGGATATTGGTCTGTAATTCTCCTTTTGGATGGGATCTTTGTCTGGTTTTGGGATCAAGGTAATGGTGGCCTCATAAAATGAATTTGGAAGTTTTCCTTCCATTTCTATTTTTTGGAACAGTTTCAGGAGAATAGGTATTAATTCTTCTTTAAATGTCTGATAGAATTCCCCTGGGAAGCCATCTGGCCCTGGGCTTTTGTTTCTTGGGAGATTTTTGATGACTGCTTCACTTTCCTTAGTGGTTATAGGTCTGTTCAGGTTTTCTATTTCTTCCTGGTTCAGTTTTGGTAGTTGATACATCTCTAGGAATGCAGCCATTTCTTCCAGGTTATCTAATTTGCTGGCATAGAGTTGCTCATAATTTGTTCTTATAATTGTTTCTATTTCTTTGGTGTTGCTTGTGCTCTCTCCTCTTTCATTCATGATTCTGTTGATTTGGGTCATTTCTCTTTTCTTTTTGATCATTCTGGCCAGGGGTTTATCAATCTTGTTAATTTTTTCAAAGAACCAGCTCCTAGTTTCGTTGATCTGTTCTACTGTTCTTTTGGTTTCTAGTTCATTGATTTCTGCTCTGATCTTTCTTATTTTTCTTCTCCTCCTGGGTTTAGGCTTTATTTGCTGTTTTTTCTCTAGCTCCTTTAGGTGTAGGGTTAGGTTGTGTATTTAAGACCTTTCTTGTTTCTTGAGGAAGGCTTGTATTGCTATATACCTTCCTCTCAGGACTGCCTTTGCTATATCCCAAAGATTTTGAACAGTTGTGTTTTCATTTTCATTGGTTTCCATGAATTTTTTAAATTCTTCTTTAATTTCCTGGTTGACCCATTCATTCTTTAGTAGGATGCTCTTTAGCCTCCATGTATTTGAGTTCTTTCCGACTTTCCTCTTTTGATTGAGTTCTAGTTTCAAAGCATGTGGTCTGAAAATATGCAGGGAATGATCCCAATCTTTTGGTACCGGTTGAGACCTGATTTGTGACCTAGGATGTGATCTATTCTGGGGAATGTTCCATGGGCACTAGAGAAGAATGTGTATTCTGTTGCTTTGGGATGGAATGTTCTGAATATGTCTGTGAGGTCCATTTGGTCCACTGTTTCATTTAAAGTCTTTATTTCCTTGTTGATCTTTTGCTTAGATGATCTGTCCATTTCAGTCAGGGGGGTGTTAAAGTCCCCCACTATTATTGTATTGTTGTCAATGTGTTTCTTTGCTTTTGTTATTAATTGGCTTATATAATTGGCTGCTCCCATGTTCGGGGCATAGATATTTACAATTGTTAGATCTTCTTGTTGGATAGACCCTTTAAGTAGGATATAGTGTCCTTCCTCATCTCTTATTACAGTCTTTGTTTTAAAATCTAATTTGTCTGATATAAGGATTGCCACCCCAGCTTTCTTTTGGTGTCCATTAGCATGGTAAATGGTTTTCCACCCCCTCACTTTCAATGTGGGGGTGTCTTTGGGTCTAAAATGAGTCTCTTGCAGACAGCATATGGATGGGTCTTGTTTTTTAATCCAATCTGATAGCCTGTGTCCTTTGATTGGGGCATTTAGCCCATTTACATTCTGGGTAACTATTGAAAGATAAGAATTTAGTGCCATTGTATTGCCTGTAAGGTTACTGTTACTGTATATTGTCTGTGTTCCTTTCTGATCTTTGCTGCTTTTAGTCTCTCTCTTTGCCTAGAGGATCCCTTTCGATATTTCTTGGAGGGCTGGTTTCGTGTTGGCAAATTCCTTTAGTTTTTGTTTGTTCTGGAAGCTTTTTATCTCTCCTTCTATTTTCAATGACAGCCTAGCTGGATATAGTATTCTTGGCTGCATATTTTTCTCGTTTAGTGCTCTGAAGATATCATGCCAGTCCTTTCTGGCCTGCCAGGTCTCTGTGGATAGGTCTGTTGCCAATCTAATGTTTCTACCATTGTAGGTTACATGTCTCTTCTCCCGAGCTGCTTTCAGGATTTTCTCTTTGTGTCTGAGACTCGTAAGTTTTACTATTGGATGTTGGGGTGTTGACCTATATTTTTATGATTTTGAGAGGGGTTCTCTGTGCCTCCTGGATTTTGATGCCTGTTTCCTTCCTCACATTAGGGAAGTTCTCTGCTATAATTTGCTCCAATATACCTTCTGCCCCCTCTCTCTTTCTTCTTCTGGGATCCCAATTATTCTAATGTTGTTTCGTCTTATCGTATCACTTATCTCTCGAATTCTGCCCTTGTGATCCTGTAGTTGTTTCTCTCTCTTTTTCTCAGCCTCTTTATTTAGAAGGAAGCCACTTTGTATCCAGAGTGTGTATAAATGTTGTGTTCTACGGTTTATAGTATGTTTTTTATTTTGAATTTCTCCCTGGGGAGGAGCACCATAATACCTTCAGTGTTTAGGCCACTGAAGGTGGAAATTCAGCACAGGGTCTGGAAGGGCAGTGCCAGGAGGATCTGCACAGGTGACCCCATCCCCCGCACAGGTGACCCCATCTCCCTGCCCCAGAGCCGTGCAGTCTGGACAATCCAGGCCAACTCATAGACCCCCTTCTGATTTTGTAGGGCAAGTCTCGAGGCCAGACTGAGCTTGAAGGGGGTGGGCAAAGCGATGGCGAGGCCCCCGGTACTTCCTGCCCCTCCTGGTGCCATCCTGCCTCCCCCGGGCCTTCCTGGTCCTTGCCAGGCCCCCCATGGGACTCAGCCACCTGCTCTCTCTGTTGGCTCCATGCTTCTCGGCCTCTCCAGCTGCTCCTTCTCCCCCATGAGCCTTCCTGCCTGTGGTCTGCAGCCACCATCCCTGGCCCGCTGGTTCTCCCGTTTCTCCCCACATCCCCTGGAATAAGCTTGTTCCCTCCTTCAGTGCCTGTGACTGTGGCAATGGGTCACATCTGTGGCAGGACCCCCAGCGACTTTGAGTAAGTGGTCTGTGTTACAGCCTGAGCACTGAGCATTCTGCAAGCCCTCCAGGGCCTTCGGATGCAGAGCTCAGCAGGCCTGGGGCACTCACACCACGCACATTCCAAAGAAAGGACTGGCCCTCGACCAGCTCCCGGGACGTGGCCTCTGAGCCCTTCGAAGATACTGCCTGTTCAGAGTTTGTATGCTGGGGCCCTGGCCTTGACGGCTCTGTGTGACTTGTCCAGGGGCTGCAGCTGGAGTAGCTAAAGTTGGTCACCCCGGAGCTGCATGCTGACATGCCTGACCCCCAAACCCTGGACACCAAGGCTCCAGTGAGCTTCGCTGTGGACAACTCTTAGCGTGTGTTGCTGTGCACTGCTGCTGGGAGGATGACTCTTGTCCTTGCAACGGCCTCGGGAGGAAGGGGACCCGGGTTTCTCCTGGAATTTGTCCCATGCTGCTTTTCCCTTCGCTGGTTTTAATCCGCATCCTTACACTGTGATAAACCATAGCCATGGGTGTAATAAACTTTTCTGAGTCCTCGGAACCAAGCTGGCAAATCACTGACACCCCCCCAAGGCTGGGAACACTGGGGCGTGGTCCATTAACAAGAACCAAAGGAATGGGTTCTGCCCTTCTCCCTTCCTTCTTTTCCCTCCTTCCTGTCCTTCCCTATCACCGAGAACCCTAGCTCCTGTACCTGCCCTGTGATTTTGCTTCCCGGGCCCCAGCTGCTCCCTGGCCGGCGGGGAGCGGAGAGGGGAGAGGCTGTACGCGGACAGTGACAAGGATTTACGTAGTTGAACTGTCATATGACCCTCTTCTCAGCCCAGACAGGGTGGTGCTGCTCTCCCCAGTTTGCAGATGAGGAAACAGTTTCAGAGAGGTTGAGTGATTTGCCTATAGTCACACAGCAGCTTGGTGGCAGTGCCAGCATGGGAACCCAGGCCTGCATTCCTAAATCTTTGCACTGTCTTCGTCAGCCAGACACCAGAGGCCCCAAAGGCCCCAAGAAGGGTCCCGGTCTTTGGGAGGGTCAGGGGTGTAGTCACTGTGCTGGCCTTCCTTCCGAAAGTGCTGCCGCTGTCCATGTGGCTGGTCACCGGGAAGGGAATGCAGTTTTAGCCATGGTGTAGGGGCAGAGACAGCTCAGGCCTGGGAGGAGGCCAGAGGGGAGGTGGCTCCTTTAGGCCACCTGGGTGTGGGAGCCTGACCCCCCCCACCTGTCACCAGCCACCAGCCACCGGCCAGCTCCTGCACTTGCACCTGGAGCCTCTTCAGCTCCCGCTTTCCGCTTGTCTCCAAAGACCTTCCCTGCCCGAGGTCCAGCTCTGGGTAGGCGTTTGAGGCCCTTCCCTGATGCTGCTGTGACTGTGGGTCAGATACACGTGGCATCTGCCGAATGTGGCTGAAACCTACATAGCGCCCCAGCCGCCCCCAGGGAGAGCGGCCAGCCAGGCGTCTCAGGAGCTCTGACTCCGGTCCTGCTCCCATCGCTGTGGCCGCCTCCCCTTGCCTCCGTTCCTCCTTCTGCCAAACACGATAGCTTGACCAGATAGTTTATTTTCCTAGTTTAATGCTAGTACAGTTCACATGCGGTGTTGCATTAGTTTCAGGCACACAAGTTGCTGATCCAGCACTTCCGTACGCCACCCTGTGCCCATCACGACAGGTGTGCTCCCTCACCCCATCACCTGTCCCCCATCCCCTGCCCTCCCCTCGTAACCACCCATCTGTTCTCTAGAGTTAAGAGTCTGAATCTTGGTTTGTCTCTCTCTTTTTCTGTCCTTTGCTCATTTGTTTTGTTTCTGAAATTCCACCTATGAGGGAGAGCATATGGTATCCAGATAAATAAGGGGACAAATGCCCCTCGCTGAGCCCGTGTCCACTCACTGGAGAGAAGGAAAACGGGACGCAGCATATTAGGGTCCCGTCTGCAAAAGTCCCAAGATAAGCAGATAGTTACTGCTTAAAACCAGGGTCTTATCATTTATTCACAAAAGCCACACATTCATATGAGCTCTCCCATTGCAGTTTGGCTGTATTCTTTGAAACAAATTGATAAGATGTGAATTATTCAGAAAGTGCTACCAGGCTAATTAGAAGGAAATTCTCCAACTACAAGAAGTATTACGCTACACACTGTGGTGTGGTGGGGAAGTCAGGGCCCTGAAACCAGGCCACCCGGGTTCAAGTCTGGCTCTACCACCTTAGGAAAGTTATTTGTCTCTCCGTGCCTCAAGTTCCCCACCTGAAAAGTGGGATGACAGTAATCATATTGTTCAAGAAGGGGCGTCTGGGTGGCTCAGTCGGTTGAGCGTCAGACTCTAGGTTTTGGCTCAGGTCATGATCGCAAGGTCCTGGGATCCACCCACGTCAGGCTCCGTGCTCAGCGGGGAGTCTGCTTCTCCCTCTCCCCTCCCCCTCTGCTCCTCCCCCCTCAAATAAATAAATAAAATCTTTTTTAAAAAAAGGATTAAATAATAGACGTAAAGCACTTTGAAGAATAGTAACTGCTCTGTTTGCTATATGTTGTTATTTCAACACTTCAGCTGGTAGATGTTCGACCCTGTTGTCCAGGCGACAAGCATCCCTAAGCCGATGACACAATGAAGAGTTTTAAAGTTCCTAAAACAGGCATGAGGAGGAAACTTGCTTTAAGACCAGTGGTTTAGGATTCTTAGTTTCTTTTGTCTTCTAAAGACTTCCTAAATTCCATCGATATGAAGATTTTAAATATCAATCCAGCTAAAAAGGGCCAATAAACCCCACAAATCATTATATTAGACATAAGTGGGAAAGTAATGAATAAAATATTTCAAGCTACAGCAATGAGAAATAACAACATGGATAAACCTTATACATGTTTCAGGAAAGCAGCCAGCCACAAAAGGGCACGTACAGTATGATTCCAAATATGCGGAATCCTATATATTTCAAGACCAGGTAAAACCTGGGCACCTGGGTGGCTCAGTCAGTTGAGCATCTGCCTTCGGCTCGGGTCATGATCCCAGGGTCCTGGGATGGAGCCCCCCGTCGGGCTCTCTGCTCAGCAGGGAGTCTGCTGCTCCCTGTCCTCCCCACTGGTGTGCACTCTCTCTCACTCTCAAAAAAAAAAAAAAAAAAAAAGTAAAACTAATCTATGGTGATAGAGGCCAGGATATTAGTTATGGAATATTACTGGAAGGGGGCATGAAGGAGCCTTCTGGGGTGATGGAAACTTTCCATATTTTGACCTGGGCGGTGTCTGCATGGGTTCACACATATGTAAACAGTCACCAAGTTGTACAATTAATATGTGTGCCTTACCCTATGTCAGATATACTTCACTAATGAAGAAAAAAATAAGCAATGGACAGTCTTGTCACTAGAAATGACAGTTTAAGATTTTATATGTTTAAAGCCCAATTTTCCTCTTGCTAACAGATATCTGTGACAATGAGATTCCTAGCGAGAAAAGTTCGAGTAAAAACAATTTTATTTCTCACGTATCTACTTCATTCAGATAAATCCAAATTTCTAATTTAGATCTTAGATTAGGACTGAAATTCATAGCCTTTTGCAGCCAGTGTGAATGATATAGAGATATTGATTATTAGCTAGCAGAACCCAACTATAAAAATAAATTTAAGGGCACGATTCTTTCCTAATGAGTTCCCCAGACAAATCCTATTACTTGGATGTCAATGAATCAACCAAAAATGGAAGTGAGAAAAGTTTGAACCCTTTCTGCAATGGATCAATGTCTATGAGGCTAAGAAATAAGGGGATAAATGGCATGCTAATCTGGGGTTGAGCAGAGTAATGGGATGATCTTGGACATGTAAGAATACTGCTTAATGGGACTTGTCTATTTGCAATTCAGTAAACCAATATACTTCAATTCAAAGAGAAAAAGAACACGTGCACTCAGAACACAATTACAGGAATACATTTAGGAAAGGAGCCTGTAGGAGGGGAGGGCCACTGCTCCAGGAGGGTCTCCCCCTCTGGAGTCCTGGGGAGGGTGTCCCAGGAAACACAGAATCTGCCTGGAAGCTAGACCCAGTCTTGCAGGGGGATCCCCTGGGATCTGTGCTGACTGACGCTAGAGCAGGAGCTGCAGGGTCTAAACCCCATCGCAGGGCATACTCGCGTTAGGAGAGCAGTCCACGTCTGAAAAGGACAGAATCAAATAGCGAAACAAGAGAAAGTGGCCCAAAGGGGGAGTGACAGAGGTTCAGGTTTGCCGGGATGGGGGAGCTGAAGCCTGCCGGCCCGGTGCAGTTGGTGATGGAGCCCCCATCACCCTCTGAGTCACATGATCACCCCACCGCGGAGGACACTAAACCGAGGATCCGTGTGGTGTGGCCGGAGGGTGTGGACGCGCCCCGACCCCACCACGCCCCACCCACGCCGCGAGCCCGCCCCACCCCGCTGGGTGGAGCTCCCAACGCCCCGGCGCCGCCGCGAGCCCCTGCCCACCCAGGCCCGCTGAGCGGAGCCCCTCCACCCCCGGCCCGTGCGCCTCTTCCCCTCCTCGCAGAGCAGAGCCTCCCACTCCCCCTCCCCCGCCCCGCCGCCAGCCCCCACACCCCCCGCTGAGTAGAGCCCCCCCCCCATCCGCGCCGCTGCCCCTCCCGCCGACTGAGCGGAGCCCCACCCTCGCCCCCCGCCGTCCCCCCGCCTTAGGGCTGAGCGGAGCCCCGCCCCGCCGGTCGCTCCGCTGCGGCGCCGCTCTGCTGCCACCTGCAGGCCGTCTGGGGAACAGGCCTCGCCCTCCCCCGTTCCGCCCTTCACTCCGGCCTGCACTCGGTCCAGCGCCGCGAAGCGGGCGGCGGGGAGGGCTGCAACCTGGCTGCGAAGCCCAGTTATGGAAGCAGACGGGCCCAGCTGGAACTAACAAAGCCAAGCTCTCTCTCTTCCTACCCACCTCTGCCTAATTTTATAAACGGGAGGTTGGACCTACTTTAGGTTGGCTAGGACTGAGAAGCCCGTAGCGGGAGCTTCCCTGGTACGACTCCCCGCTCCCGGTCCCCTATCTTTAACAAATACGTTAGGATAGCGAGGAAGGACGGGAACTGAAAATGCTAAGCTCCTACTATGTGCTGGGCATAGAGGAGGCACTTCCAGACATCATCTCCAGCCTCGCAAATACTGGGAATTAGGTGATTACACAACGGGGATGGAGGATCAGAGTGGGTCAGTCGTGCTCATGGGCCTCCGGCGGAAATTTGAATGCAAGGATCGGGTACTCTTTTCAGGTGTCTGATTTGAGCGGTGTTTGCAAAATGCAAAGTGTCCCATGGAAATCTAATATTGCTCCATTGTAAGGCTGTATTGCAAACAAAAACACAAGAGTGTATCCTTAGGGCTGGGATTATCTCAACAAAAATGGTACTCTATGGAACATGGGATATCTCCTAAAAAATGAATGAAGCAGGAATTTGAATGCAATTTGTTTGATAGACAAAATCTATCCTTGTAGGTCCTTCCTGGGTAGTTGAGAAAAGAAACCACTGTGCTGGACATTTTCCAAGATGTTTTTTATAAAATGTCTGGGCCTCAGAGCCCCCCAAGTTCCTTCCTACCCCCCCCCCGGGGGGTAGATTCCCCGTCTTCCTCCTACTTCCTGGCATCCTGTCCATCAAGCTTTTTATTTTATTTTATTATTTTTAAAAAGATTTTATTTATTTATTTGACACAGAGAGAGAGCACAAGCAGGGGGAGCAGCAGAGGCAGAGGCAGAAGCAGGCTCCCTGCAGAGCAGGGAGCCCGCTGTGGGACTCCATCCCAGGACCCTGGGATCATGACCTGAGCCAAAGGCAGTCGCCCAACTAACAGAGCCACCCAGGCGCCCTCAAGCTTTTTATATTTATGCCTTGATAAAATAAAAATCTTGGTGGGGGTGAATATCAGTCATTTACACTTTAGTAAGAAGCACCTCAGATTCCCTTTTCTTCCCAGACCTTCTAGCTGAGGTTGGTCGTGAGACAGGATGGGGAAGGAGAAAAGAGACAGAGGTGGGGCAGGTACTCTCAGAGCTAGGGCTGGTTCTCCCCAACTTCCTGGCATAATCTGGGTGTCGGGCTAAGTGGGGTGCTCATGCATGTTCTCTTGTGTTTGCTGCCAACACCAGTTCCCAAGACAGAGTTCTAGGGGGCGGCCTGGAGGGCCTAGAAAACCACTTAGCTTTGGATTTTAGGTCAAGTTATGTTGGGGACTTGCTGTGTGAGCTTGGGCAAGTGCATTCACCTCTCTGAACTTTGGTGACCTCATCTGAAAAAGACTGGTCTGGATAGATTTGTGATTTTCTTTAGGTTTGGCAATTGTTTTTTGCTTTAACATATTTAACTCTGATCAAGGTAATACATACACAGAGTTTTAAAAATCCAACGTAATGGAAGGCTGACATCCAAAAGCCTTTCCCCCGTTCTGCTTTGGACTTGTAAATTCTGATTCCCAGAGGTCATCCTTTAAACTCATTCTTCCCTCTGGAATTTATAACCTTATTTCTAAAAAAATTAGAATTAATTTTTGCTTGTTGCAATTTTTATTTTTTTGATATTTTTTGACTTCCTAGGACTTACTCCCTTATGCAGTCTTATTCCTTGCTTCCGTCCTACCAATTAGGCTAGATCACAGTCTTGAGAAAACGGTAGCGTTTACATTCTCACGGCTGCTTCAGTGTTCCCTCCTAACCAAGCACTGCCCTGAAGTCGGTTCCTCTCTAGAGCTAATAATTACCTCGGATTTTCCCCCCTTCAAGTGCTTAGCTTTCTTTGAACCTGTTATCATTTCTTTTCCAAATGCTCCAAATGATCTCTCAAATGACATCCCCCCCATAATGATCCAAACACTAAGATCCGGCAGGTGATCTTCCAGCCCCATCATTCTCCCGGAGCTTCGCTCCACCCCTCTGTCCTCCTGCTCCAAGCTGGATTGGCTGCTTCCTCAGCCTGCAGCCTGTCACCCTGAACTTCAGGCATGCCTCGGCTCTGTGGATCTCTTATTTCCCAGACCCCATGTCTTCTTTTTCCTTGGCTTACTCCCATTTTGTTAGAACTCTTCCAGTGACTTCCTCAGAAAGAACACATGGAAGGCGAATCTTTTGAGTTCTGGAGTATTTGAGGATGTCATTACCCTCGCCCCTGATGACCTGTCTGGCTGGGTACAACGCTCTGCATTAGAGGCCGCCTCCCCTCACATGTGGAAGCATCACTCGATTGTTACCCAGTGTTGCCATGCTGGGTCTTGGTTCTTTATATGGGACCTGTTTTTCTTTCTGAAACATTTTAGAATTTTCTATCCTTGAATTTCTGTAATTTCCCACTGGTGTGCATTAAGTCTTTCTTCATTCACTGTACTGATGAGTTTGTGGACTCCTTCCATCTGGAGAATTACGTCCTTCATTCTGGGAAGCCATGGGATGCTGCGTAATCCCATCTTTTTCTTCCTGGACTCTTCCCACGTGGACGGATGGGGTGGGGGGTGGGGAGGGCCTGCGGGGGATGGATCGGCCCCCACCACCCAGTGAGTTCATCCAGGGCTGGGTTCTGCGGGGGGATGCCAGGCACGGGCTGACTCAGCACTCATGACACACCTGCTCCAGGCGGCCTCCCATCCTAGGCTGCATGTTCCTGCCCCCAGCATTCAGCGAGCCCCAAGGTCAGCTCCCCGGTGGGTGTGGGGAGTAGCCTTGGAATAATGAGGATGTTTGCAGTTTCATCTGCCCCCTTTTCTGGCTGCTGAATGCCCTTCTTTGGATGTGCAGTGTTTGCCTCCTATTATGGACTGTTTATGTCCCCCCCAAATTCATCTGCTGAAGCTCTAAGCCCCAGTGTGGCTGTATCTGGAGGTGTGGCTTCTAAGGAAGGAATTAAGGTTAAATGAGGTCATTAGGTTGGGGCCTTGTCAGGATTAGTGTCCTTATAATTCTTTTTTTTTTTTTTTAAGTAGGCTTCACCCCCAGCGTGGAGCCCAACATGGGGCTTGAACTCACGACCCTGAGATCAAGATCTGAGCTGAGATCGGGAGTCAGATGCTTAACTGACTGAGCCACCCAGGTGATCCGGATTAGTATCCTTATAAAGAGACGCCAGAGGTCACGTTTGTGCACGCTCTCTCTTTCTCTCTCCTCCTTCCTCCTCCCTTCCCCACAACAAAACAGATGTCACGCCGGTACACGGTAGGATGGCCTATAAGCCCAGAGGAGAGGCCTTAGGATGAAACCTCCCTTGCTGGCCTCCAGAACTGTGGTATCCCCAGCAGGCTGATACACTTCCCACTCGACTCCATATGATCGTGGAGGGTCTGGCCACTGGGGCGTCCGCCCAGCCTGAAAGCTTACCTTGCATTTTTCTGAATAGGAAGTCATGGAGAGAAGCCGTGTCCTTTCTTGGGGGACAGAGCCAGGAAGATGCCCGATTCCCACCTCGTGGGAGAAGTGGCTCCGAGAGAATGAGGCTGAATCACAGCCCAAGGCAGAGCCAAGGGAAGAAGCTTGCAGACCCTAACTGTGTTGATGAGCCCTGGCCCAGGCGTTCCCGAGGCCCAGCTGAGCTGTCCTTCCTGTGGTTTACTTACCAAGCCAACGTGAGCACGTTTTCTGTCACATCGGGAGAACCTGGACTGAAATGGTCAGGACATGGCAGGGCTGGTCCAGAGGACTGGTGTGGGTGGCATCAGGGTGACAAGGACACAGGAGGAGGGGACGTATGGCCTGGTGGCCATGGGGACTCCCTCCAGCACAGCTGTGAGCACGGCTCAGCTCAGGGGTCCGCACTCCCCTGTTGGTTTCTCTCTCTCTCTCTCTCTCTCTCTCTCCCTCCCCCGCTCCTTCCTCCCTGCCCCCCCAACTTTCCAGGTGTAATCTGAAACCCCTCATACCAAGGACAGGGAGAGACCAAAAAGAGGCAGGGCACTCCAGGTTGGTAGGTGGCAGACTTTTTGGGTTTTTTTGAGAGAGAGACAGATAGAGGGTGTGTGCATGAGCGGGGGAGAGGGAGAGAGAGAATCTTAAGCAGACTCCACGCCCAGCGTGGGTCCCACGATCTCAAGGTCGATCCCACGACCCTGAGATCATGACCTGAGCTGACACCAAGAGTTATAACCAGCTGGGCTCCCCAGGCGCCCTGGAGGGAACTTACCCAGGAGGCTTGTCTCCAGCGGCAGCAGGACGGCGAGTCCCGCACCTGCGCTGGCCTGGTTCCGTCAGCGGCACCGCGTCCCAACTTACTGTGCTTGGAGCCGCCTCTGGGAGCCGGAGAGACAAGTGGAACCCACATTCAGAGGACGGGGGAATGAGGCGCCACTGAGTGCCGCGTGTGGGGATCAGCTCAGGGCGTGTTTATCTGTTTGCTGGAAACTGAGCAGCTGCTCTGCAGACTGACCCAGTAGACCAGCAAGTGCCCGAAAATCTAGTGGTAGGTTCTTTTGATTGAGTTGCCATGTGAGTGCTGTGTCCTCTCCCTCCCCAAAATGAAATTTCACTTTACGAGTTAGTCTTTTTTTTTTTTTTTTTTAAGATTTTATTTATTTATTTGACGGAGAGACACAGTGAGAGAGGAAACACAAGCGGGGGAGTGGGAGAGGGAGAAGCAGGCTTCCTGTGGAGCAGGGAGCCTGACGCAGGGCTCGATCCCAGGACCCTGGGATCACGACCTGAGCTGAAGGCAGACGCTCAGGTATGAGCCACCCAGCCGTGCCATGTTAGTCTTGTTTTTATTTTGAGTTATACTTGATCCTTGAGCAACTTGGGCCTGAACTCTGTGGGTCCACTGATAGGTGGATTTTTTTCCCTGGTGAATACAGTATGGTACTATGAATGCGTTTTCTCTTCCTTGTGATTTTCTTAATAACCTTTCCTTTTCTCTAGTTTACTTTATTGTAAGAACATAGTATGTAATACATGCAACATACAAAATATGTGCTAATCGACTGTTTATGTTGTTGGTAGGGCTTCTGGTCCACAGTAGGCTATCAGTAGCTATGTTTTTTGTGGGGGGGTCAAAAGTTATATGCAGATCTGTGGCTTCATGTGGGGTCAGCATCACTGACCCCCACAGTGTTCGAAGGTCAGCTGTATTTCAGAGCTGGGGGTAGACAATAATTTTTAAGGGGTCTTGGGCCTTTAAAGATCTTAGTTCAAAACTCAGATTAGCTGGGATACTGGGCAGTGCAGTGGGGTGGGTTTGGGGGGAGGCCTTTCTGAGATACTCCAGCCTGAGAGCAGCCGATGTCCCAGTGGGTCGTTACCTGACTGCATGTGGGAACCACCTGGGGAGAAGCACAAGTGGGAGGACAGGCAGGTGCCCAGCATTTTCAAGCTACTCTACTGACCACAGCATGTGGCCAGGGTGGCCGTGTCCACTCTGGGTGCCCTAAATTGGCCCAGCCTTGCAGGTTCCCGGGCGGATCACCTTGCAGAACTGCAGGAAATGAGAATTAGCCTTCCCACCTACCCACTCTCCTCCCCTGCTGAAATTGGAGCTCTCCATCTTAACTCTTGGACCTTGTTATATCATCACTGTGAGGGTCAGGGGACAGGAGGGGGCTCCTGGCACACAGGACACAGTGTGGGCTTAGTAGCTAAATAGATGAGAGTTCGAATCCTGACTCTGCCCTGTACCAGCTCTGCCATCTGGGAAAGGCTCTGAACTGCAGTTGCCCCCTGCAAAGTGGGGCGGGGGCAATGCCCCCTACCTGCAGGATCTCCATGAGGCTCATGGAGGGGAGGCTGGGAGACGCGTGCGTCCCCTCTGCCCCAGCTCTGCAGCTGGGTGCACGAGGGTCTCCCTGGTTCTGCCATCTTGGCATCAGCCCTCCTGTGTGCACGCCTTCTCCTGGGCTCCCTCTCCCTTCCTACCCTAGGTCAGGCTCCCCCTTCTTGCCGTAGGTTAACACCCCCTCCCCAGGAACGGTGGAGGTCTGCCCTTGCTGTGCCAGGGTCTCATTGATGCCTCTCCCCTTGCCTGCCTTCCACCGTGGTTCCACCGTGACTGAGTGCAGTGCAGCCTACTTTTCCCCCTCCATTGCCTGTGAGGCCACTGTCCACCCGCCCAGAGATCCCTGGTACTCTCCACGCCGGTCCCTTCCAACCACCCAATCTGGTATTGTGGCCATAGCCAGCTCCAGAAACCCAGCACCATTAAGTCACGCCTTGCTAAGACCTGCACTGGCCCCGACTCACTGTTGGCCCGTAGGATCGGGCCCCGCCCTGCCTCTACAGCACCCTCTCGCTTACTCCCTCACTCACCTCAGATCCTCCCACCTGGGCCCTCCCACCTCAGGACCTTTGCACATACTGTTCTCTTTCCCAGAATTCTCTCTCCTAGATAACATAATGAGCTCTGACACAATTACCCCTTGTTTGGGGGTTGAGTACCCACCCCACCAGATTCAGTCCCCCGCTATGCATTCTTGTACCTCCTTATACTTTTCCAATAAATGAGCTTGACCATGTGATTCGTGGCCATTTATCCCACTAAATGGTAAACTCCATGAAGCGAGGACCAGGCTGGATTTTGCTCATCATTATAACCCTTCAGTTGCTATGGCGCCTGGCACAAACGAGGAACGACTTGGACTGAGTGTATAGGCTACGTGGGCTTGTGTCGCTCGTGTACCCGTGAATACAGTTTCTTTAAGGAGCAAGTGCAGAGTAACAATGGAAATGATCCGGTTTACCAGATGCATGAGTGCCCACGGGGTGGGTCATCTGCTGTCACATGCTGGTGGGATCAGAGAGGGGAGCCCTTGTTCCCCAAGGAAGGATCAAGGGGACACATGGAACGTCTGCCTCGCTGCGCTCAGGTCACGGTCCCTGGGGCCTTTCAGACGACGTGCAGTGAGCTGGTCTCCTCCCGCCCATCCACCCGCCTGGGATGCTGCCTCTGCAGGTGGAAAAGGCCGCAGTCCCCACCTCCACCCTCCGCCAGTGGGGGGCACTTCTGCCTGGCTGGTGTTCGGTGTGGCTCGTAAAGCGTGAGTTCCTTCTCCGCAGGTGCAGAGTGCATAGGGCAAGGTCTGAGGAGGGTGAGCGCCCGGCGGGACTGTCTGGGTGGGAACCCTTAAGTGCAGGGTGGAGCTCACCTAGCCCGGTTTCTCCAGGTACATGCCTCCTGCTGGAGGTGGGACTGGAATTGGAGCCCCAGCTTCTGCCTCCCAGACGTGGGCCTTCGCCATACAGCAGCCTTAACTTGGCACGTGTATGTGTCTGTGGAATGGACCACACCCCTCATTTCAGTGACCCCCTGAGGGCTGGAGGGGTTCGGTGGCCCGTCTGAGGCTTAGCTGGTTCCTGGCAGGAGCAGAGTTAAAGCCTCTGGACAGCCATTCTGGGGAGGATTGCCAGATAAAATACAGGCCCCCTGCTTAGAATCTCAGCCAGGTAACAAATGACTTTTTAGGATATGTTCCAAATATTGTACGGGACATAGTTATACAGAAATTACTTGTTTATGTGATATTCTAATGTGGCTAGGCAACCAGTACCTTTATTTGCTAAATCTGACCTGTGCTGGAGCGTGCCCACTTCTCTTGATGCTTCTATGCCCTTCCTTCCTCCCTGCACCGTACTTGCTCAGGTGCCGGCAAGAATAAGATCCCCTGCCCTCAAGGAACCCGCAGTCTAGTGTAAGAAACGAGACCGCAAACACAAATCTCTGAGGCAATGCCAAGTCTATTTCTGAGAATTTAGAGGCTCTGGTTGGAATAGGGACAGCCTTAGAATTTAGCAGAGACCACAGATCATGGCACAGAAAAGCAAGTCCAGAAATAAACACAAATTTCATAAGACTATAGATTTCAAATCAGTGATGAAAGGATTATTCAGTAAGTTATGTTAGGGCAATTCATTAACTACCTGGACAAAATCAAGTTAGATCCTCATTGCTTTGAGCCTCACACCCCCACATTTTCTCTGTCTCCTCATTTTGTCTGATACGGTGTTTGTTTCTGTGCATTAGGTCGGCTGTGTCTCCTGGTCTTATACAGAAGGTGTCCCGTGGGGCTAGGCAGCACTGTCACCCTGGTCACCAGACCCTGTGTCCCCTGTCATGAGTGCTGCAGGAGTGCTGAGGGACAGGGCTTGCCCTCGGGCCGACTGTTGGCAGTGACCGGCCTCCATAACTGGGGGCTTGCTGGTACCAGTGCGGCTGCTGGGAGGCCTGGCCGTAGGTGCCGGGTTTGCTGGGTGGGATTGCCAGATCAGATACAGAACCCCTGCTCCCAGCACAGTGAGCCAAGAGGCCCAGTCCCAGCTGTTGTGTGTGCGCTGCTGGGTCGCACTGGCTCCCATCCTCCCTGGACAGGAGTCTCCTTGCAGGACTGCTGGTCCCAGCCAAAGTGCCCGCCAGGAATGGTGGGGCCTGATCCACTTTGTAGGGGCACCTGCTGGGGTGGGAGCATTGGGGAGGTGGGTCCACAGGGGACCAGCAGGGTGTGGAGTGCTAGCAAGATAGATGGAAAGCATGAGAATTGCCTCCTGCAAACACCAGGTTAACTTCAGAAGGAGTGCCGGAAAGTGCTGAGGGCCGGGCATTCTGTTCCAAGAGAAAGCCCCTACCGATCCTTGCCCTCCAGCACACACGCTATGTTAGACAATACATCTCCAAACTGCTGCCCCCATGCTAGGTCTCGGATGGGCTGATGCCTCACGCCGGCGGTGTAAGAGGGGAGCCTCCAGCTCTCCCAGAGTGATGTCCCCCTAATTTTCAAAGCTCCCCAAGATAAGCTGTGAAGATTTTCAAAGCCAGACATTATGCAGGTTCGTCTTCCTGGGGAGGTCCTCAGACGCGGGGTGGGACTTGATCGCCTCACTCCTCATGGATGATCTCTGTGTCTCTGACATCCCTTTGGATTGTGGCTATTTGTGCTTGGGTTTTGGCTCCAGAGCTCGTCTGAGCCCCCGCTGCCCTGTGGATGTGGCCCTCTCCTCAAGCCCCTCGCTGCAGAAGGCCTGTCCTCCAGGCTTCAGGTCCTTTCCAGAGTGGGCGGCGTTCCGTGTGTGTCTTCGTGTCCATGGGAGGAGGTGAGCTCGGTATCTTCCCGCTCACTCGTGCTCTCCACTGCGATCTGCACACTCATATTTTTAATTAGGTAGGAAAGTAGAGAGAACCAGAAACCAGAAAGCCTTTAATGCTGTTTTTTAAATATTTCCCATGTAGTTCTCTTTACTGATGTTATTGTTTTTTTAAGATTTTCTTTGAGAGAGAGAGAAGGAGAGACAGCGAGAGAGGGAACACAAGCAGGGAGGAGAGGGAGAAGCAAGCTCCCCACAGAGCAGGGAGCCCAACGTGGGCCTTGATCCCAGGACCCCGGGATCATGACCTCAGTTGAAGGCAGCTGCTTCACCGACTCAGCCACCCAGGCGCCCCTACCGATGTTATTTTTTAACGTGGCTGAGATTTACTGTCTAGTGTCCTTGCATTTTTAACCTTGAGGAAGCCCGTTGGCGATGCCTGGAGCACAGGTGTCCCTGTACAGGTGTGCAAACACCCCAGGATTTTATCTAGGATTAGCACTTTCTCCTTAGTTTTGAGGGACAGGTTTCCCGCTTTTCCCTTTCCACATTTTGTCATCCTGCTGACTCCTGGACTACATGGCTTCGGATGGGAAACTGATCTCATCTTACTGTGGATCTCTTGCACATTGCGAATTGCTTCTCTTGGACTTTTTTCAGTGTTTTTTCTCTTGGTTCTTGGCAGTCTGGGTCTCTGGGATGCATCCTGCTTGAAGCACATGGAAATTCTAGAGTATTTAGATTCATGACTTTCAGTACATTTGCAAAGTTTTCAGCCATTCTTTGTTCCAATTGCCTGTCTGACATTGACCTCCTACCTTCCCTTCGGAGACTGCTGTGTTGCTGGTGCTCCTGATGGACTCACCTGGGTACCTCGGGCAGGTGCTCATTTTTTTTCCCTTCAGTTCCCTCCATTTTGAGTTGTTTTCTGTGTGTTGTGTAAGATAATGGTCCAAATCCTTTCTTTCTCTCTTCCTGTTTTTTTTTTTTAATTTCTAGTTTCACTACATTTTCATGAGAAAGATAGTTGAAATGATTTCAATCTTCTGAAATTTGTTAAAGCTGGTTTTGTGAACTAAAATGTCATCGATCCTGGGGAATGCTCCATGTGCATTTGGGAAGGATGTGCATTCTTTTTCTATTGGATAGAATGTCCTGCATGGGTCTATCAGCCCATTTGGTCTAAAGTAGAGTTGAAGTCCAGTGTTTCCATATTGATTTTCTGTCTAGATGGCTTATCCATTGTTGGAAGTGTGGTCATGAAGTCCCCTACTATTATCTATTTCTCCCTTCAGATCTGTCCATATTTGCTTGACCTATTTAGGTGCTCTGAGGTTGGGTGCAAATAAATTTATAATTATTCAATTTTCCTGTTGAATGGACCCATTCACCATCCTATAAGGGCCTTCTTTGTCTATTGAGACAGTTTTTGACTTAAAGTCTATTTTGTCTGGGGTAAGTGTAACCATATTTGTTTTCTTCTGATAACCACTTTTGTGACCTATCTTTTTTAAATTTCTTCACTTTCAGCTTATGTGCCTCTTTAAATCTAAACTGAGTCTCTTGTAGACTGTATAAATTTATAGTATACCCTATGATCTGTGAAGTCAAGATCTCCTCTGCCCCGTTCTTTTTGCACCATTCTCTAAAATTTTATGAGAAGAGTACTCTAGATAAATTTTAGTATCATTTTGTCCAATTGTAAGTACCTGAATTGGAATTTTTTT
>NW_027397106.1:13126591-13149270 GCF_003265705.2 Callorhinus ursinus | reverse complement strand
TGGATGAACAGCTAGAGGTCCAGGAACCACAAGGCCATCCATTAGAGGATCAGGAACAATGGGATCATCAGCTTTAGTTTCAAGGACAACTTACCCATTATCTGAAGAATCAGGGACAGCTAGACCATCTGTTTTAGGTTCAGGGACAACCGACCATCATCTGGAGTGACAGGGACAATGGGATCATCATCTGGAGATTCAGACACCACTGAACCATCAGCTAAAGAATTAGGAACAACTAGATCATCATCTGGTATATTAAGGACAAGTGGACCATCAACTGGTGGATCATGGACAACTAGACCATCTGTTGCAGAATCAGAAACATCTGTACCATCAGCAGAATTGACAGAAACATCTGGACCATCACTTGGGTTAGCAACGATTTTCTGGAAAATGAGAAGGCTGATTTTCCTGAAGGATCAGGGACAACTGGATCATTTGCTGGAAAAGAACAGGGACAACTTTATCATTTGTTGGAAAATCAGAAACAATTGGAACCTCTGTTGTAAGTTTAGGGACCACCAGACCATCCATAGAAGGATCACGGACAACTGGGTGATCTGCCAAAGAAGCAGGGACAACAGAATGAGCAGCTGGAAGATCAGGGAAAACAGGACCATTCCATGGAGGATCAGGAACAACAGGACAATCTATTTTAGGTTCAGCTGGAGTGACAGGGACAATTGGCTCACCAGCTAGAGAATTAGGAACAACTAGATCATCAGCTGATAGATCAGGAATCATCCAGAATCTGAATAGTAAATGAAAGAATGTCTGTCTTATATTCACATGATCTATTTCCAGTGAGTTAACTCTGATTCTCCACTGGAAGAAACCCAGAAAAATAATTGCATCTAAACTTATGATCAAGAATGAATGAAATTAGGCTCCAGCTTCTGCAGAGACAGAGAGTTAGGGTTACTGTTATTCTCAGTGACTACATTTCATAGAGACAGACCTTGGAACCAGGTCTTTGAGGAAGACATTCTTGGGTTGTAAAACTATCCAGAGACTGGGGGAAGATTTATATCTCAAAAGGGGAGAGAAAGAATTTACAACTACAAGTTTTCTAAAGTAAATGTGCTAAAAGAAGAGAGTCCAGGGCCCTATAATCAGGAAACCTGTCTAAAATTTACTCAAGCTGACTTTAGGACATCTTGATCAACACAGATGTTTTCTGTTTTTTTTTTTTAACTTTATTATAACTCTCCTAAAAACTAATACAGGAGAACCAGGAAACCCAATTTTAGGAAGTAAAAGAATTAGTTGTGAAAAAAGTTTGTATCATTTAGAGAAAGTGACCTATAAGTGAGAAATTTACCACGGTCATGGGAAAATACTCAATTCATTTCTGTCAGCAGGGTGTTGTTAAGACAGAGCTCTTATGTTTCAGCCACAAGAGCATGCACTAGCATTAGTAGATGCATTAGTACACTGAAGGTGCTCTGAGACTCTTGTTCCATGTGAAGGTGTCTTAGGACCTTTTCTTCTGAGAGCAGAAAAAGTTCATTGCTTTTCCTCTCTTCATTTTAGGTACCTCCAGGGAAGTATTTGAAACAACCACTGCTCCTGGAATTTCTACGACAGGTAAGTCAAATAATAATAAATGAACTTTGCTTGGTGACATCTCAGAAGACAGAGCAGCTTATCGGAAGTCAAACTCTAGCTTCTCCAGTCACCACTTTTGTTATTCCCTTAGCAGTCACTGCTTCCACAGAAGTCAAGGAAACCTCTGAAACTAGAATGCAAACAAATGAGTGCTGGCAATATAACTTCCTGATCAGTGTACCTGTGTCTGTTAGGTCATTTCTCTCCTGTTGCTGGCTTCTGCTAATCTTCTAAGCATCTATAATTGGGGATTAGCTTAGCCTCCCTCAGTAAAGAGAGACATTTTTTCCCCAAACTCCCACATCTTTAACGAATTTCCTTTCTCTTTTTCTGTACCTATTGGTTGTTGAGACCCCTTTACCTAAACATGTAACAATTTTAAGTTCCTCTCAAACATTCTGTTACTTCTAGGCTGGCCTTTTGCTTGGTAGGTAAATAAAAATATTAATTTGATGTTTTAGAAGTTTGGAAATAGAACTTGAAATTTTGAGTGAATTGTTGAATTGACCAAAATATGTGATGTGTGAAGATTTAAAAAGAAACATATAACCAGCTTAAACCATTTGGTGGAAGTGGAGATGGAGTAAGATTGAAATATTTCAGGAAGTTAAAAAAAAAAGGATAAAAGTTCTTAAAGGACTAAAACTGGATAAGTAATAATACTTATATTTTTCCTATATCTGAATTATCCTCTTCCTTTTTGAATATATATTTTACTGTCATATTAATTGGAAGTGTCTGCCAAAATAAAATTTCAAGAGAAGTTTACCTTGATGTTTTCTCCTTTCTCCTTTAGACTCTCATATTCCCCTCCCACTAAAATTTGAGCTTCAAAGGGAACATTCTCTAATGGTGGAATTTGAAATGCCATGAGGAGCAGAATGGGAAGGTAGACAGGAATAAGTTTGTTTGTAAGACTAGCGATGTAGCCAATTATTTTCAGTTATTAGAAATTTTACCCCCAAGCAATTCCATAACTTTAGAGGCTAACATGCGGTGTCTGTTTTTATACAGGGTGTCCACCATCACATCCACCACCTCCAGGTAATAATACTTCCACTTGAAATTGAATCATTCTACATTCATTGTTCTCCTTGCAAATCAAATATCAGAGGTCATGCCAATAAAAATCGCTAGCTATGGAAATGTTACAGAATAGGAAAACTTGAAATGGATGAGTTTAGCTTTTATTCACCAAATAGTGAGAGGTAGTCTGTTTTCTCACCCATAAACTAATGCAACCAAACCAAACAAATGCATCTTGTTACTTACTCAAAGTAGAGTTTACCTACTAAATAAAATGTTTTAGACAGTTAAGAATGGCTTCGTGGGGAGGGAAAGATGGCAGAGGAGAGGGGACCCTATTCCAACTGGTCCCCGGAATTGAGCTGGATATCTATCAGACCACTCTGAGCACCCACGAAATCAGCCCGAGATGTAAGAAGATAGATCTGGATCTCTACAAACAGAATATCGCAGGTGGTTGGTTTCAAGGTACGAAGCAGGGAACTGTGATTCCGTGGGCAGATATCAGAGGATAAACGGCAGTGGGAGGGAGCCTGGCCATGGGGATCCTGCACTGCCAGTGAGGGATAGCCTCCCACGCTGGGGATGGGGCACAGACTTGCAGACCAGTAGCAGTGGGGAAAGGACTTCAGGGCAGTCCCCCAGACTGAAACCAGAACTGCGGGGCTACGTGTGTGAACTGGGGGAGACTGGCGGTTTTAGAAGCACAAAGGGCAAAGATGTGCCCTGACCTGGAGGCGAGGACTGGGAGCACTATTGAGGGGCACACAACCCAGAATGCTGCAGTTTATAGCAGCACAGACAGAAACAGAGACAGTGTAGCTTGGAGAGCTCACTGAAGAACAGACTGCAATCTCTCTGCTCTGAGGCAGGGGGTTGGAAACGGTCTCTTCTGCTCTGACTCTCGGAAGAGATGCAGAAAGCCACCAGGGAAAGCCGCCAGAGAACAAAAGCCCCCCCAAAACTGGTTTTCACTGAGCCCATCCCCCACCACAGGGGGCAGGGCAACTCTGCCCAAACAGGGTTGCCTAAGTGACAGTGCGGCAGGCACCTCCTCCAGAAGACAGGCTGGGAAAACAAGAGGCTGGCAACCCTAAGGTCACTAGAAAACAGGTGCATCTTGCTTGGGTTGTGGTCAGTAATTTGGACTCTATACATTCCCTCAACCACCCGTCAACAGAATGACTAGAAGGAGAAACCCCCCAAATAGGAAAGACTCAAAGATTATAACTTATGCCACAGATTTACAAATGGATTCAGATATAACCAAGATGTTGGAGATAGAATTCAGGCCAGCAATTGTGAGGACAATAGCTAGAATGGAGAAATAAATTAATGGCAACATAGAATCTCTAAGGGCAGAAATGAAAGCTGAATTGGCAGAACTAAAAATGCAATCAATGAGATCCAATCTAATCTAGATAATCTAACAGCTAGGGTAAATGAGGCAGAATAATGAATTAGTGACCTGGAAGACCATTTAATAGATAAAAAGGGAAAAGAGGAGGCCAAGGAAAAACAACTCAGAATCCATGAAAATAGAATCAGAGAAATAAGTGAAACCATGAAGTGTTCCAATGACAGAATTATTGGAATCCCGGAGGAGGTGGAGAGAGAGAGAGGACTAGGAGATATATTTGAACAAATCGTAGCTGAGAATTTCCCTAATCTGGGGAATGAAACAAACATTTGTGTCCTAGAGGCAGAGAGAACCCCTCCCAAGATCAAGGAAAACAGGCCAACACCCTGGCATGTAATAGTAAAACTCGCAAATCTTAGAACCAAGGAAACCATCTTAAGGGCAGTTAGGGGAAGAGATTCCTTATGCACAGAGGGAGAAACATCAGAATAACGTCAGACCTATCCACAGAGACCTGGCAAGCCAGAAAGGCCTGGCAAGACATATTCAGGGTACTAACCGAGAAGAACATGCAGCCAAGAATACTTTATTTGGCAAGGCTGTCATTTAGAATGGAGGGAGAGATGCAGAGCTTCCAAGACCGGCAGAAACTGAAAGAATATGTGACCCCTAAACCGGTCCTGTAAGAAATATTAAAGGGGGTTCTCCAAAAGGAGAAAGACTCCAAGGATGATATACAACATAAATTTACAGGGACCATCTATAAAAACAAGGTCTCCACAGGCAACATGATGACAATTAATTCATATCTTTCAATAATCACTCTCAATGTGAAAGTCCTAAATACTCCCATAAAACGGCACAGGGTTGCAGATTGGATAAAAAGACAGGACCCATCCATATGCTGTCTACAAGAGACTCATTTTGAACCTAAAGATACATCCAGACTGAAAGTGAAGGGCTGGAGATCCATCTTCCATGCCAACGGACCTCAAAAGAAAGCTGGGGTAGCAATTCTTATATCAGACAAATTAGATTTTAAACTGTATTTTTAGACTGTAGGTAGAGACACAGAAGGACACTATATCTTTCTTAAAGGGTCTATCCAACAAGAAGATCTAACAATTGTAAATATCTACGCCCCCAACATGGGAGCAGCCATCTACATAAGCCAACTGTTAACCAAAATAAAGAGTCATATTGATAACAATACATTAATTGTAGGAGACCTCAGTACTCCACTCTCAGCAATAGACAGATCATCTAAGCAGAAAATCAACAAAGAAACAAGAACTTTGAATGACACACTGGAGCAGATGGACCTCATAGATATATACAGAACATTCCACCCTAAAACAACAGAATACTCCTTCTTCTCGAGCACACATGGAACTTTCTCCAGAATAGACCACATACTGGGTCACAAATCAGGTCTCAACTGATACCAAAAGATTGAGATTATTCCCTGCATATTCTCAGACCATAATGCTTTAAAACTGGAACTCAACAACAACAAAAAAAAAATTGGAAGAAATTCAAACACTTGGAAGCTAAAGACCACTCTGCTCAAGAATGTTTGGGTCAACCAGGAAATCAAAGAAGAACTTAAACAATTCATGGAAACCAATGAGAACAAAAACACATCGGTCCAAAATCTATGGGATACTGCAAAGGTGGTCCTAAGGGGGAAATACATAGCCATCCAAGCTTCACTCAAAAAAAAAAAATAGAAAAATCCTGAATTCACCAACTAACTCTACACCTTAAAGAACTAGAGAAAAAGCAACAAATGATGCCTAAGCCATTCATTAGAAGAGAAATAATTAAGATTAGAGCAGAGATCAATGAATTAGAAAACAGAAACACAGTAGATCAGATCAACGAAACTAGAAGCTGGTTCTTTGAAAGAATTAATAAGATTGATAAACCACTGGCCAGACTTACCCAGAAGAAAAGAGAAAGTACCTAAATTGGTAAAATTATGAATGAAAGGGGAGAAATCACGACTAACACCAAGGAAATAGAAACAATTATTAGAAATTATTATCAACAACCATATACCAATAAACTGAGCAATCTGGATGAAATGGATGCCTTCCTGGAAACCTATAAACTGCCAAGACTGAAACAGGAAGAAATTGACAACCTGAATAGGCCAATAATCAGTAATGAGATTGAAACAGTGATCAAAAACCTCCCAAAAAACAAGAGTCCCAGACCTGATGGATTTCCTGGGGAATTTTACCAAACATTCAAAGAAGAAATAATACCTATTCTCTTGAAGCTGTTTCAAAAAGTAGAAACAGAAGGAAAGCTTCCAGACTCATTCTATGAGGCCAGCAATACCTTAATCTCCAAATCAGGCAAAGACCCCATCAAAAAGGAGAATTTCAGACTGATATCCCTGATGAATATGGATTCCAAAATCCTCAACAAAATCCTTGCTAATAGGATCCAACAATACGTTAAAAGGATCATCCACCATGACCAAGTGAGATTTATCCCCGGGATGCAAGGGTGGTTCAACATTCGCAAATCAACCAGTGTAATAGAACACGTTAATGAGAGGAGAGAGAAGAACCATATGGTCCTCTCTCAATTGATGCTGAAAAAGCATCTGACAAAATACAGCAACCTTTCCCGATTAAAACTCTTCAGAGTATGGGGATAGAGGGAATATTCCTCAAGTTCATAAAATCCATCTATGAAAAACCCACAGTGAATATCATCCTCAATGGGGAGAAGCTGAGAGCCTTCCCTTTAAGATCAGGAACATGTCAAGGAAGCCCACTCTCACCACTATTGTTCATCATAGTACTAGAAGTCCTAGCAACAGCAATCAGACAACAAAAAGAAATAAAATGTATTCAAATTGGCAAAGAAGTCAAACTCTCTCTTTTCACAGATGACATGATACTTTATGTGAAAAACCTAAAAGACTCCACCCCCAAATTACTAGAACTCATACAGCAATTCAGTAATGTGGCAGGATACAAAATCAATGCACAGAAATCGGTTGCTTTCTTATACACTAACAATGCATCTGTAGAAAGAGAGAGAAACGATTCCATTTACAATAGCACCAATAACCATAAGATACCTTGGAATAAACTTAACCAAAGTGGTGAAGGATCTATACTCTAGGAACTACAGAACACTCATGAAATAAATTGAAGAAGACACAAAGAGATAGAAAAACAATCCATGCTCATGGATTGGAAGAATAAACATTGTTAAAATGTCTATGCTACCCAGAGCAATCTATACCTTCAATGCCATCCTGATCAAAATTCCAATGACATTTTTCAAAGTGCTGGAACAAACAATCCTAAAATTTGTATGGAATCAGAAAAGACCCCGAATCACCAAGGAAATGTTGAAAAAGAAAAACAAAGCTGGGGGCATCACGTTGCCCGATTTCAAGTTATATTACAAAGCCGTGATCACCAAGACAGCATGGTACGAGCACTAAAACAGACATACAGACCAATGGAACAGAATAGAGAGCCCAGATATGGGCCCTCAACTCTATGGTCAAATAATCTTCGACAAAGCAGGAAAAAATACGCAATGGAAAAAAGACAGTCTCTTCAACAAATGGTGGTGGGAAAATTGGACAGCCACACACAGAAGAATGAAACTCAACCATTCTCTAACACCATACACAAAAATAAACTCAAAATGGATGAAAGACCTCAATGTGAAACAGGAATCCATCAAAATCCTAGAGAAGAACATAGGCAATAACCTCTTTGACATCGGCCACAGCAACTTCTTTCAAGATACATCTCCAAAAGCTAGTGAAACAAAAGCAAAAATGAACTTTTGGGACTTCATCAAGATAAAAAACTTCTGCACAGCAAAGGAAACAGTCAACAAAACAAAGAGGCAACCCACAGAATGGGAGAAGATATTTGCAAATGACACTACAGATAAAGGGCTGGTATCCAAGATCTATAAAGAACTTCTCAAACTCTTCACCCAAAAAACAAATAATCAGTCAAAAAATGGGCAGAAGACATGAACAGATACTTCTCTGAAGAAGACATACAAATAGCTAACAGACACATGAAAATATGTTCATCATCATTAGCCATCAGGGAAATTCAAATCAAAACCACATTGAGATACCACCTTACACCAGTTAGAATGGCAAAAATTGACAGGGCAAGAAACAACAAATGTTGGAGAGGTTGTGGAGAAAGGGGAACTCTCTTACACCATTGATGGGAATGCAAGTTGGTACAGCCACTTTGGAAAACAGTGTGGAGGTGCCTCAAAAAATTAAAAATAGAGCTACCCTATGACCCAGCAATTGCACTCCTGGGTATTTACCCCAAAGACACAGATGTAGTGAAAAGAAGGGCCATATGCACCCCAATGTTCATAGCAGCAATGTCCACAATAGCCAAACTGTGGAAAGAGCTGAGATGCCCTTCAACAGATGAATGGATAAAGAAGATGTGGTCCATATATACACTGGAATATTACTCAGCCATCAGAAAGGATAAATACCCCAGGATGGGACTGGAGGAGATTATGCTAAGTGAAATAAGTCAAACAGAGAAAGTCAATTATCATATGGTTTCACTTATTTATGGAACATAAGGAATAACATGGAACATTAGGAGAAGGAAGGGAAAAATGAAGGGGGGGAAATCGGAGGGAGAGATGAACCATGAGAGACTATGGACTCTGAGAAACAAACTGAGGGTTTTAGAGGGGAGGGGGTGGGGGGATGGGTTAGCCCAGTGATGGATATTAAGGAGGGCATGTACTGCATGGAACACTGGGTATTATATGAAAACAATGAATCGTGGATCACTACATCAAAAATTAATGATGTATGATGACTAACATAACAAAATAAAATAAAAAAATAAAATAAAATTGTATAATATGAAAAAAAAGAATGGCTTTGTGGGGGTGGAGGGTGGAATAGAAGTTATAGTTCAATATATATGAACTATATATGCTGAATACACATGAATATATCTATATATGAATATATAGAAAAAATGAAGGGTTTTATATAATAATATATCTTCATCAAAAAATTGTCATTTGATAATTTTTTTTTGGACAAACATCTTTATTTAAGAAATCCAATAAATAGATGGGGTTAAAAATTTATGGTAGCAACTTCACACAAGGGTATGAGACCAAACTTAGAACTACTTGCTCAAGTTATTCAGGACAGAACAAAATTAAATGCTCACAATTAGCACAGAAAATATCTGGTTATAGTACTTGTTTTTAAACAGACATTTACTAGTTTACAGTAAGATCCCACTTGTTACAGACCACTCCCCACCCCCTTGGTGTGCAGCCTAAAAAAGCTAAGAATGCAAATGCTAATGTAATATAAACTTTTCTTTGTTTACAATTCCAGAATTATAACTTTTTACTGGTATAACTACCAGCAGGTTCACTTACTTTGGTTTACTGTCGGAGGGAAAGGCAATATAAGAACATAACCTGTCACTTTGGTCCCAGCCTCCCATTTTACAAACATGGATCCAGGATTCTGGATTTATAGTGGCATCACTTTGACAGAGGCAGGCCTGTGGCATTTGGCACTGCAAATGCTGTTTGCTCCGGCTTCTTGGGGAGTGCTATGTATACTGCCTATATGGTTTTATAACAATATCTCTAGATGTGCAGAAGCCCATGTACATGCTATCAACTTCAGTCAATACTACAGAAACTTCCAGTTTTCAATCTGTCTACCAAAATCTTGACAATGACATTTGGTTCTGAATTGTGACATCAAGATCAAGCTATCTGAATGAGTAGAGTCAAAAGCTCATTCTTAATTTTTAGAAGAAAGATATTTCCAAGGTTATAGAGAGTTTATAAATAACACTGTTCACAAGCAAATATTGATCTGTTGATAATCATAAGAAACTCAATGTACTGTTTTGAAATAATAAGGAATTTCATTAGGTTTAGATAAATTTAGACTATAAGTAAAACTTTTCCAGGCTATTTAGTCAAGTTACTTACAACATACACATTCCTGAGAATACCCCATTGTAGTGACATTGTTTATTTCCAAATTTTTCCACATTCAACTTAAAAGGTGTTTCTTTCCAAGAAACTGAACTTTTCTGTCAAATGCACTTGATCAAATAGGAGAATTGGGTTCATAAAATGGATTCATTGCAAACTTTATGTATAAATCATAGACATCAGTAAAGAAGTTCTTTATTCCATCTCCTTGCCTTATGTCATGAAGCATAATAAATCTCATATGACCTGCAGTAATAAACGCTGAAACAAACCACTCATTGAACTTGTCCACAGTTTTCAAGTACATGTTGTTGGACAGCCACATGTTCTCATCTACAAGGTCAAGAGCAGCATGAGCTATGAACTGGTTCAGATGACAATGATCATCTTTGGATTCTGCTTTCCCAGCTGGCAAAAATTCCATTTCAAAAACTGGATTATCATGGTGGCCCACAATTACAAAGTAGAAGCTTCCAGACATTGTCTTCAATATATAGCTCCTGCAGGGAGCTGCCGACAGTGGACACAGCCAGTCACTTCCCTCTGCAGACTGGCGCTTGGCAGCCTCTGTCCTTGATAATATTTTTTAAACTAGATAATTACAGATTTTTTGAGGATTGAATTGTAGCATGAGAAATTAAAGTTAACCAAAGTTCAATAATTTTAGAGGATTTAGAGTTCCCACTATTCTCAATCCATATGATGTGTTTTGTAGGAAGTAACAGAAGTTACCCCCCAAAATCATTCTCTAACCTTAGTATATAGTTAGAGAGGAATATTTTAAAAGAAACATAGACAATTTTCATATAAGGCTAAAAATAAATTTCACCTTAAAAATTGTGAAATATGGGGCGCCTGGGTGGCTCAGGCATTAAGCATCTGCCTTCAGCTCAGGTCATGATCCCAGGGTCCTGGGATTGAGCCCTGCATCGGGCTCCCTGCTCAGCAGGAAGCCTGCTTCTCCCTCTCCTCTCCCCCTGCTTGTGTTCCCTCTTGCTGTCTCTCTCTCTGTCAAATAAATAAATAAATAAAATCTTTTAAAAAAATAAAAAAAACAAAAAGTGTAAAATATGTATTAGATAGAGAGCACATTTTATGTGTCACATATGTGTTAAGTGTTTTGTGTACTTTGCAGGAGTCCTTAGGTATTTCACTACAGAACTGCAATCTGAGAACAGTATGTAGACTAGTCCAGGGTATGAAAATGAGAGAAGTGAGATTAAGTTGAGAAGGGAGATTGGAGCCACACTGTAGCCGACCTCAGAAGCTAGAATGCTAAAAGAAGGTATTCATTTTACAAGTCTATAAGGAGCCATCAGAAGTTTTTAGCCAGGGGTACCTGGGGGACTCAATTGGTTAAGCATCTAACTCTTGGTTTTGGCTCAGGCCATGATCTCATAGGTTGTGAGATCAAGTCCCAAGTCGGGCTCCATGCTCAGCAGGGAATATGCTTGAAGATTCTCTCCCTCTGCCTCTCACCTGTGCTCTCTCTCTCAAATAAATAAATAAATACTTTTAAAAACAAGTTTTCAACCAAGGCAATGATGAGATAAAAATTAGGCTTTAGAAGAATTATTCTACCTGTGGTATAAGGAATTGATTGAATCAGGGAGAGGTGTGAGTCAGAATTTTCTGGAAAAGTCCAAGTATGCTAGCTTAAAGATAACAAAGTCCTGGAGTAGTATTGTAGAATAACCAGAAAAGGAAGGGGTTGAAGTGAAGAAGATACAGGATTTTGTGGTTGACTGGATGCCAAGTGATGGAATGGAAGGAATCAAAATGACTCCTGAGTTTTAAGCTCAAATAATTGAAAGAATAGTTTGGTTCTCAACAGGGGGAAGCCAGTTCAGATGAGAAACTGGTTTCAGGGGCAAGATGATATAATTTGTTTCGTGCATATTGAATTTGAATGTCTGATAGATCTGCCGTGATACTATTTGGCTGAGGGAATCCTGGGTCCATACTTTACAAGAGGTGTCTGGACGGGAGCTACAAGTTTGAGGGTCATCTACTTGACATTACAGTGGACACTGGAGATGGTAGAAAGTACCAGGGAAAGGGCAGAGAGAAATGAAAGGGAAGAGAAAGAGCTGCTAATAAAGAAAGGAATTTCAGAGTGTTGAATTTGAAGGAAGGAGAACATTTCCAAGAGCTTGAGAGTTAAATATGTCAGCAATTGTAGGAAACTTGAAAAACTGATAAAGGGCCTTAAGGACTGATAATTACAAAGTCTTAGTGACTTGTAGGATTATGGTGGTAGAAGTTAGACTGCAAAATAGTAAGTAAAACAGTAGTCATAAGATTTATTGACCATTGCCAGCAGAAATTAATAATTATCCTATGCTGGGATTGTAAAATAGGAAATATATCTATACTCATTAGAGACTGTTTACTCAAATAAGTGGATGTGATTTATCCACCTTAAGGCACCATACAGTTCTCCATAATTCTGTTTCTGAAAGCCTAGTCCCAGTTACAGTATTGGCAACCTGGTGGTTATCTACATATAACAGATGATTCTATTTTGCCAAATTTAATTAGCATTTATCATCTCATGTTAACAGTTTGTCATGGTCCACTGGGAGAAGAGAAATCTGTAAGTACAGTTTTTCTCTACTTTAATACACATTTGCTGTCATTCCTGTATTTGAATAGAAGTCTAAACTTGGTTTGTGTCTGTAGCCTGGAGAGGAATGGACTGCCAATTGTTACACATGCGCCTGTACTGATGCAAATACTGTGGACTGTAACCTCAAGGAGTGCCCTTCTGCACCCACATGCAAAACTGGAGAGAGACTTGTAAAGTTCCGAGATAATGACACCTGCTGTGAAATCGGATATTGTGGTGTGTATTCACAATACATTTGAATTGAATAGTTGTTTACTTATTCATGTATTCAAGAGATATTTATCAAGCTTCTAATATGTGTCAACTCTATGCTAGATGGGTGTGATCAATAAAACAGAATCATACTTGCCCTCTTAAAGCTCACTATCTTTGGAGTGGAGGAAACCGAGAATTAACAATTATGAATATAATCAGTAGATTAGAAGGAGATGATGGTGTTGTGGGAAGAAGCATTTTAATTGGTGGATAAATATGATCCCATATACAGTTTCTGGTTTATAAATAAGAACAGAATTATGTTTATTTTAGGATAAAATTATGTATTTATTTTTCAGAACCAAGAACATGTTTGTTTAACAGTATTGATTATGAGGTAAGGCCATTTTTACTTTAAAATATTTTTATTTGCATAATTATGAATAGGCTCTTTCACTTTATAATATGGAAAATTCATAGGTAATGGTGGAGCAGAATCTGTTAATTTCCCCCCCTATATTCATTTCAAAAGGAGCATCAAATGTAATACTCAGCATGGCTCAGTTCAAAGGGGGAAAATTTACTTAATCATTAACTACCTAACTTCTGAATAAAATTTCCCAGGGGTCTGACCAGATGGAGAAGGCAAACTCTGTGACATTCAGATCAATGAACAGAGTTGAACTGTAATTATAACCATAAAGATCAGATGACCAAACTGTCAGAAGTCAAATGAAAAACCCCCAAAGACTAGAACTGCATTATGTGAATATAGCAACACATATATTCAGGGCTGGATTTTGACAACTGATTTGGCATTTTGGAAAGTAATTTAGCTTTTTAGAAAGTACCAAGAAGTCATAAAACCCAGATGGTTCTCAAATTGATAATACATTTGAACTGGAGATACTAGATATTAAAAAAGTCTAAAATAAAATCTATGCAGTATGCTAAGAAATATATAAAATAGAGCCAATGAGAGTTTTAGCTCAATAACTTATTTATCACACTCAAATTCCTGTCTGGGTTTCTTAATTTTTAGTTTCCAAAGGTGATAGTGACTTGAGAATCTATGCTAGTTTTTAAACACAAAATACAATGATGTTTAAAGAACAAAAGGAAAGTTTTACCTCTAACCATTTATATGCAAAATAGTTAACAAAATTCCAGTTTACCAGAAAGTTGATTTTGCAGTTTGAAATATGGTTTCCCAAACTGGTGTTTGAATTTTGAACATAAATTATTTTTAAAGCAATCCAGAGAACTTTAAAAGTATAGGAACGCAAGCAGAAGTAGGAACACAACCAGAAGCAGAAGTAGGATGTCTTGTGGGACTGCCATTTGTGGTAATCTGATAAAACTATTTTGTACAATTTTTTTCTACTTAGATTTCCCCCTCAAACTTAGAGTATAACAATTGGTTGATTGCTCACCATAAAATAACCTTTCTCAAAATACTTGAAAAATAGAGTAACTGAGTAGGTGAATAGAGTGAGTATGTGGATCTTCATTTAAGGATTGAGAATCTTGACACATTCTGTGCTCTCAAGGAGGCACGCTGGCTTATTCATGGAAGTAGAAGTCTTTTAATCCACTTTTTCTTAAATATTAATTAATGACTGAAAGCATCTTCGGAAATTCATTAAACATTATGAATCTGAATTTTTTTTTTTACAGATTTTATTTTCAACCTCAAAAAAAAAATCACGGTGAATAATTACTTCGTTCTCTCTTCCTCCCTGCTTCCCAGATTGGTGCTTCATTTAATGATCCCAACAACCCATGCATCTCCTATTCCTGCTACGACACTGGTTTCGTTGCAGTGGTCCAAGACTGCCCAAAGCAGACCTGGTGTCCAGAAGTAAGTCATCTTCTTAAGTAGTGATCAACAACATCCACTTCTTGTAAACACAAGCTGTCTTCTTTCTCATTTGGAAAAGTATGTGTCTGGCCAACAGACATAAATTCCTTGTGGATTCCATTCCAGATATGTTTCACACCTTTTATTGCCAAGTATATTTTTCATATCAAAGTTATATTTGCGGGCTCTATAAAACTTAATTTAGTGCTATTCTAGAAGAAGTAAGTTACTTTAGAAAGGATTTTACCATTTTTAAACAAACCAAAAAAAAAATCTTGGTTTTTTCCAAGGCTCATGGATTCCAGTTAATTTTTTTTTAAAGATTTTATTTATTAGAGAGAGAGCACAAGCAGGGGGAGCAGCAGGCAGAGGGAGAGGGGGAAGCAGGCTTCCCCCCGAGCAGGGAGCCGGATGTGGGACTTGATCCCAGGACTCAGGAATCATGACCTGAGCCGAAGGCAGATGCCTAACCGACTGAGCCACCCAGGCACCCCCAATTAATCATTTTTAATAAAAATGCAAACTTTTCATAAAATCACATATAAGTTTACTGTTCAGAACTTTCCTTGTAACACAGTCTTCATTTTTACCCTCCCCCCCCGATATGGTGAGGTTTTGTATTGATAAATGCTGTTTTAATTAAATTAATTAGTTAATATAATAATAAATGCTCACAATTTATGGTTCAAAGTTAGCTAATTTTTCTTTCTGAAGATATAATTGATAAAATGGCTTAAAGTTTGATTTCAGAACTCTAATTTTGGATTTAAGCATTTATTGAGTTTTTACTTTGAGACATTGATAAGTATGAGATTATAATAATGTGTAAGATAAAAATCCTTCCTATGAGAAACTTACAGTGTCTAGTCGTAATATTATTATTAAAGTATTGTTCAATTAAAATAAGGGAGGGGTAACTTTTTTACCTTTTTGCATGTTATTTGAAAGATGAATTTAGTTTAAATATTTTTTCCCTTTCTACCCACTATTGAAAAATTTTAGTGCAAATATTCAGACTCATTTTTATTACTATGCTCTTTCATCCATGCTTCCTGGATCTGAGATCAGCATGTTTATCTGTTCCATTTTCCCCTTTGTAATATTATTCCAGTAAGTTAAGAAATGTTATATTATTTGTACAAAAATACAGACTTTTAAAGTCTTTTTTCTATTTCTCTTGCCCCTATAGGAAGACAGAGTCTATGATTCAAAAAAATGTTGCTATACATGTAAGTAGCATTAAGCTCCACATGTAGAGGAAATGTCAACTGTTGACAAAAATTTAGTGTTTGTTTAAAACGAAATGGCAGATCGTTAATAGAAAGCCTCCTGTGTTTTTAACATAACAGGTTATCTAGCCCATATGTATAAACTAATAATTGATACTCGTACATAATGTAGTTACTTTTTCATGTTGGTTGAAACAGTCTTACCAGTAAAAACCAATGATGTTTATAAAAGAGAAATTTAATTTTCATGAAAAAAAATGTAGTTTGCTCTCCTAATGTCGGCAGGTTGTGTTGTAAATTGATATATTAGATCATAAGGATGATCCAAAAGGAGAAATGGATGTCAAAAACAATCCATTCCCTTCATCTTCCTTCCCTACCCCTTCTTCCCTCCTCCTCTCTCCCTTTTCCCCTCCCTCCTCCTCCTCCTATGATAGGAATGATAGCAATAATAAAAAGATAACATTTATTAAAGACAATTATTGAATATTAACTGGGTGCCTTGTGCTGGGTGCTGAGGCAGTTAATCCCTTCAACAATGCTGTGAAGTATTTTTTTGTTGTTATTCTCTACTTAAGGTTAAGAAAACTGAGACTTAACAATTGTTAATGTTAAACCTCATTTGTGACTCTCTTATCCATTTTGTTTTAGGTAAGACTAATTGTAGATCTTCACCTGTGAATGTGACTATTAAGTACAATGGTTGCCAGAAAAGAATCAAGATGACAAGATGTCTAGGGGAATGCAAGAAGACTGTCCAGTGAGTTTTTCTTTGAATGTGTACTGTGCATTATCTTTGTAATATTGTGGAGGAAATTAAGCTTTTAAAACATCACATGGAACATTTTTTACATGACAGCTAATGATCAAAACCTGGTAAAACAAATATCTAAAATATTAAGATCTGACAAATAAACATTTTCAATAGTGATGAATCATTTTAAAGTAGTTTTCTAAATAAATCAAACATAATATGTTCATGGCAAATGTATTTATTTTCACACAGTGATTGCCCTTAAGCAAGTACTCTTGCTTAAAAGTGTGTTTCTAAACCATCACTTGCATGTTAGACATAATAATATATTTTTTTCCTTCATGGACACTTTCATGTACAGAATAATATATGGAGAATAATAATTTGGCATGAAATTTAAAAATCTGTTTATATTTCTGTACCATAATGCTCTAATTATGAGCTTTTACATTTCCATTTTGGATTTATTTATTTTGGTCTTACACACTAATATCACTGATCCACATCAGAAGTTCATGGTGAGAGGGAAATGCAAGGTGTAGGAAAAGAATAAATTGGTTGGAAGGATTGCTAAATCACTTCGACAATTATAATTTGAGCATTGATGTCAATTTGCTTCAGAAGATATCCCAAAAATATTTATTGCTGAATTTTCTTTTCCTTAGGTACAATTATACACTCTTTAAGTTGACAAATTCATGCCTTTGCTGCCGAGAAGATAACTACGAGTTCCGAGAAGTTGTTCTTAACTGTCCTGATGGCAGTACAATACCCTACAAGTATAGGCATGTCACAACATGTTCTTGCTCAGACATATGCCAACAATCTGTAACCCCACCAGTTAGTTAACACTATTATAACCTTTCCAGGTAGAACAGGCCAGCTATTTATTTTATAAATGAACAAAAATGATCACTAAATAGAATAACTAAACATTTGTATCTCACTCAAAAAGTGAGTTCTCATTATGAGGCATTTTGTTCTCTTGTTGACTGGATCTGAAAAATAAATACAACTTTGCAAGTAATTATTGAGCATATGTTTTTATTGATAGCCATAAGAATGCTACACCTCAAGGAGAAACTTAGTCATATCATGGCTGTCCAATATATTCTTCTACTCTTTATCTCAGGAGGACATTATCCTGTTTCGTCCTTTCCCTTCACAGCTAAACTTATTGAAACTGTTTTTGTTCTCTTTCCTCACTTTTCTATGCCAGTTACATCACCCCTTTCATTCTATGACAACTTCTCTTCTTAGAACACCAGTCACCTTATGATTCTTGAAGTAGGGTCTGATGCCATTTTCACTCTTTCTTTCTTGAAACATTTTTCTTGCTGTCTCTGTGACATCATTTTTAATAGTGTTCCTACATTTGTGGCCACCTTCGCTGTTGTCAGTCCTTGACATCTCAGTTCTCCAAAGTTGCATCCTGTTCATCTTCTCATATTACTCAGGCTCCTTGGATGATTTCACTGACACAGGTAGATGTGTTTATACACTGAGGATTTCCAGTCTGTGTCTCTAACCCCAAGCTCTTCTCTGAGTTACAGACACATTGATACAACTCTGAATTTATACCTATAACTGGATGTTCCAAAGCTACCACAAACTCGATAAGACTAAAAATGAACTAAAGGTCACTCCCCCAGCCCACTTCTCTCCTTGTATTTTGTATACATTGAGGTAGTTAGATAAAAGGAGAAGTTGAGGTTCAATAATGTCATGACTGTCATCTTCAGTATATTCTACTACTTTGCTGCCCACATACATATCCTTCTTCCTATACATATATTTCTAAATGTGCTTTGTACAAAATTATTTACATAAATAAAAATGTACAATTATTAACACTTGCCCAACCTAATTTATCATAACCCTTTTATGTACTACTCATCTTTCTATGTAACTTAGACTAGTGGTAAATTTAACATTCATTAAATACTATGCCCAGTGGTAGGGAAAGAAAATTGGTATGTTAGTATATTGGTAACTACCAACAAAAGATGAATGATATCTAAACACAGGTGTATATTACAGGTATCATTTTATAGTTGGTCCCAAGGCTCTTGATTTTCCTCCATGTCTGTCACTCATTCCAGCTTTTTTCCTCTCAGGCTGTACCAGAGTTTGTCAGTTGGAAAAACTATGAGGGATTTGAGCCCTTGAAAATCCAACTGGATGAAGTCGTAGGAGTTTTTCAATGCCTTTTACCTCAGGGAATGATAAAGCATAGAGTCAACAACACACTTACATCTCGGCCCTTACTATGTGATAGTACCTCTATTTTCCCTTGATAGAATTGATCATCTCAGACAATATGATAGCCTTTTCTGCTTAGGATGCTCCTCTAGAGTCACAAAAGGGAGTTTCAGCAAATGGAAGAGAATGTAAACATTGACTCATGGTTTAGCTAGTATCACCTCCTGCAGTCAGCACACAAAACTTGCTAGAAAATTAGGGGGGTAATACCCCTCAGCTGGTGTCAGAGTGGAATTCTCAATAGGCCAATCCTTCAAGACTTACTATCCATGAATAATAAGGAATTATAAAATAATTCATGCAACATGTACCTATTGCCTTTGTTTTTTGTGGTTTTTTTTTTGAAACAAATTCCTTGGTTGGAAGAAGTGCTGTGTAGCATTTCGTGGTAGTGAATGAAATATTCAATAAGCCTATGGATAGCAGTACTTTCTGAGGCATATTGAACATAAAAGGAAAATCAAAATCAGCAGCAGTTTATATCAGAAAGAACAAACAAACAAATATTGTTCTCTCCCCAAAAGAAAAAGATCAAAGTTATTCACTTGTTACCAAGTGGGTGACTGGCACCCATGGTGATGCCAAAAGGCAGATCACTTTATTTTCAGCATTGTGGTATATTCATACTGGCTTCAGGAAAGCAAATTTAGGCTTTTGAGCCCACGTATGACCTCCATCCTGCCCTAATTGCTACCTTATTCCTGAACCTCATTTAGCAACTGCTAGGTAGGATTGGAAAGATTTACTGACAAGGACAAATGTAACAACTACAGTTAATACATACTGTTAATTACCTGATTCTCCCATGAAAATTCCTGGTGGGGAACCTCTGGTAAGCACACACTTATTTACGTTCAGACCTGGATCAATTCTGTGTGACTCAAATGATTTCTCTGAATGTTCTTTGTGTCATTCTCCAATTTGTATCTCACTCAAAAAGTGAGTTCTAATTATGAGGCATTTTGTTCTCACGCTGACTGAATCTGAAAAATAAATTCAACTTTGCAAGCAATTAGTGAGCATATATATTTATTTGATAGCAATAAGAATTCCACATGTCAAGGAGATACTGAATATCATGGCTCTCCAATATACTCTTCTACTCTTCATCTCATGAGGTCATTATCTTGTTTCATTTCTTCCCTTGGTTATTTATACAAATTATTTGCTACTTCTAGGGAGTCAGTGTAAATCTTGACTTCAAGGCAACCTTCTACCAAGCACAATGACCAATGAGAAATTTCCTCCCCAGTTGTCTTTTTTGACCATGCCTGAGAAAAACTATAATACCACACAGCTCACTTTTCACTGATACTGGGGCCATTGGTAATGTGGTCTTGGGGTCATTGGTAATCCAGCTTTGAGTCTTTCTTTTGTGTCAACTGGTCATAAGAAAGTTCCCCCTTCAAGAAAAAGGCATAAATTTAAAAAAGAGGTGGCAGTCAAGTAGGAGGAATTACATTTTCAGGCATTAAGAAACCATCCATTGATCTGACTTTTACCTTTGAGACCTTAATGAGGGCAGGGGTTCCATTCTGTATATATGACTTCAAATGGATAGTAGATTGCTGCTGGAAATGCCTAACTTCATGGCTAGATAAATAAGATAATGCCCAGTCCAGAATGAGTAGCTCTGGTTCATGGTTGGCTGTTATTGCCAGAAGCCAGTAAAAAGCTAGTTTTTGCTGAAAATAAAATAGTTGCTCCAAAAGGTGGTGTGGCCTTGCTCCCAAAGCCTCCCCATGTTCATTGCAGCATTATTCACAAAAGCATAGATTTGGAAACAACCTAAGTGGCTTTTGACAGATGAATGGATAAAGAAAATGTGGTATATGTATACAATAAAATACAAAATATGATTCAGCCTTAAAAAAGAAGAAATCCTGCCCTTTGTGGCAACATGGGTAAAACTGGAAGGTATAATGCTAAGATAACTTAGCCAAAGAAATATAATGTATGGTATCACATGTATGTGGAATCTGAAAAAAAAAATGGTGGAACTTATAGAAACAGAGTAGAAAATGGCTGTCAGGGATGGGTAATTAGGGAAATAGAGGTTGGTAAATGGGTACAAACTTTCAGTTATGAGATGAGTAAGATCTGAATATTTGATGTATAGCTTGGTGGCTATAGTTGATAGCACTGTATTGTATTATTGAAATCGGAGGGGGAGATGAACCATGAGAGACTGTGGACTCTGAGAAACAAACTGAGGGTTCTAGAGGGGAGGGGGTGGGGGGATGGGTTAGCCTGGTGATGGGTATTAAAGAGGGCACGTTCTGCGTGGAGCTCTGGGTGTTATGCACAAACAATGTATGTGCATTGTTGCAATGATATAATGTATGGTGATTAACATAACAATAAAAAAATTTAAAGAAAAAATAAAGAGGGCACGTACTGAATGGAGCACAATTCATAAACAATGAATCATGGAACACTACATCAAAAACTAGCGATATAATGTAAGGTGATTAACACAACATAATAAAATTTAAAAAATATATTAAGGGATTAGAACTTAAGAAAAAGAAAAAAAGGTAAAATGTAAATAGGTGATGGATATGTTAATTAACTTGATGGGGGGATCCTTTCATAATGTATACATACTCAAAATCATTGTGTTGTACACTTTAAATATCCTACAATTTTATTTGTCAATTATACCTCAATAAAGCTGAAAATTTTTCAGTGTACATATTTAATGTATACAAATCAATGAATTCGGGGAAAAGTATACACCTATGAAACCATCACTACCATGAAGGTAATAAATATATCCATCACAACAGAGAAGCGACCACTTACTGGAAGGTAGGACGTGTGGAGAAGTGAATCCTAGGCGATATTCGGGAGGATAGACGGCGGGGGAGGGGGCCTCCGTCTGCCGATTCTGGCAAGTGATAGAGCCGCGGAGCACAAAATCGGACCTTTTAGAAGTAGGCTCCACTGAGGGACGTCGCTCCAGTGGCTAAACTGGGGATGGAACCCTCGCGGGACAGTGTGGTCTCAGGACCCTCGGGGTCACAGAAAGACCAGGGGTGCCTGAGTGCAGCAGAGCTCCCAGGTATCGGAGCGGGGAAGCCGGCTGCAGAGACGGAGCCGAGGCGCGGGGTCTCAGCTCGGGGTTGCCATAAACTGTGATCCGCGGCCCAGTCGGGCCACTGCTCCTCCGGCAGGGACCCAACAAGTGGCAGAGCCGGGGAGACTCCCCTTCTTCCCCCGGGAGGAGTGGCGCGGGAGCGCACTGCAGGGATCTGCTGGGTTTGGAGACACCACACGGGGTCGGGTGCCAGAGACAGAAACACTCAGTCACAGGCCGGGTGAGCACGGAGTGCGGCCGGAGACCGGGGAGACGGGAGTGACTGCTTTTCTCTGGGGGCGCACTGAGGAGCCGGGCCCTGAGTTCTCAGCTCCTCCGAGTGGAGATTGGGAGGCCACCATTTTCACCTTGGTCCTCCAAAGCTGTACCGAGAGCTTGCAGGGAACAAAAGCTCCTGAGAGCAAACCCGAGCAGCTTGCTTAGCCCGGACCGACAAGGGTGGGGCAATTCAGCCTCCAACAAAGACATTTGGAAACCACAGCAACAGCCCCCCCCCCCCCCCGGAAGATCAGCACAAACAGCCAGCAAGCTAAGACCAAGTTTACCGATCAAGGAGAACGGGAGAACTCCAGCGCTAGGGGAATACTGCACATAGATTCATGGCTTTTTTTTACCATGATTCATTAGTTCATCAAAGTTA
>NW_027397106.1:12991193-13126491 GCF_003265705.2 Callorhinus ursinus | reverse complement strand
ATGTCTTTCTTCCTTTAAAATTTTAGGAGGCACTTTTTTCTAACAGACCAAAATATGCCCAAAATCTAGTGTGTGGCACTGATCTATGCACTAGCCTGATCATATTTGATCATATTCTGCTTTTTTTGTATTGTTCTGTTTTTGTTTTTATCTTTTTCTTTTTTTCTCTCTTTCTTTTTTCTTTCTTTCCCTTTCTTTTCCCCTGGTTTTAGGTCTTTTCTGATTTGTATAGAGTATATTTGCTGGGGACGTTGTTAACCTGTTAGCATTTTGTTCTCTCATTCATCTCTTCTCCTCTGGACAAAATGACAAGACGAAAAAAATCACCTCAGCAAAAAGAACAAGAGGTAGTACCGTCAGCCAGGGACCTACTCAATACGGACATTAGTACGATGTCGGACCTAGAGTTCAGAATCATGAGTTTAAAGATACTAGCTGGGCTTGAAAAAAGCATGGAAGTTATTAGAGAAACCCTTTCTGGAGAAATAAAAGAACTAAAATCTAACCAAGTCAAAATCAAAAAGGCTATTAATGAGGTGCAATCAGAAATGGGGGCACTAACTATTAGGATAAATGAGGCAGAAGAGAGAATCAGTGATATAGAAGAGCAAATGATGGAAAATAAAGAGGCTGAGAAGAAGAGAAACAACTACAGGATCACAGGGGCAGAATTCGAGAGATAAGTGATATGATAAGATGAAACAACATTAGAATAATTGGGATCCCAGAAGAAGAAGAAAGAGAGAGAGGGGCAGAAGGTATATTGGAGCAAATAGCAGAGGACTTCCCTAATGTGAAGAAGGAAACAGGCATCAAAATCCAGGAGGCACAGAGAACCCCTCTCAAAAACAATAATAGGTCTACACCCCGACAGCTAATAGTAAAACTTACGAGTCTCAGGGACAAAGAGAAAATCCTGAAAGCAGCTCGGGAGAAGAGATATGTAACCTACAATGGTAGAAATATTAGATTGGCAACAGACCTATCCACAGAGACCTGGCAGGCCAGAAAGGACTGGCAAGATATCTTCAGAGCACTAAACGAGAAAAATATGCAGCCAAGAATACTATATCCAGCTAGGTTGTCATTGAAAATAGAAGGAGAGATAAAAAGCTTCCAGGACAAACAAAACCTAAAGGAATTTGCAAACACGAAACCAGCCCTCCAAGAAATATTGAAAGGGGTCCTCTAAGCAAAGAGTGAGCCTAAAAGCAGCATAGATCAGAAAGGAACACAGACAGTATACAATAACAGTCACCTTACAGGCAATACAATGGCACTAAATTCATACCTTTCAATAGTTACCCTGAATGTAAATGGGCTCAATGCCCCAATCAAAAGACACAGGCTATCAGATTGGATTAAAAAACAAGATCCATCAATATGCTGTCTGCAAGAGACTCATTTTAGACCCAAAGACACCCCCAGATTGAAAGTGAGGGGGTGGAAAACCATTTACCATGCTAATGGACACCAAAAGAACGCTGGGGTGGCAATCCTTATATCAGACAAATTAGATTTTAAAACAAAGACTGTAATAAGAGATGAAGAAGGACACTATATCCTACTTAAAGGGTCTATCTAACAAGAAGATCTAACCATTGTAAATATCTATACCCCTAACATGGGAGCAGACAATTATATAAGGCAATTAATAACAAAAGCGAAGAAACACATTGACAACAATACAATAATAGCGGGGGACTTTAACACCCCCCTGACTGAAATGGACAGATCATCTAAGCAAAAGATCAACAAGGAAATAAAGACTTTAAATGACACACTGGACCAAATGGACTTCACAGACATATTCAAAACAAACCATCCCAAAGCAATGGAATACACATTCTTCTCTAGTGCCCATGGAACATTCTCCAGAATTGATCACATCCTAGGTGACAAATCAGGTCTCAACCGGTACCAAAAGATTGGGATCATTCCCTCCATATTTTCAGACCACAATGCTTTGAAACTAGAACTCAATCACAAGAGGAAAGTCGGAAAGAACTCAAATACATGGAGGCTAAAGAGCATCCTCCTAAAGAATGAATGGGTCAACCAGGAAATTAAAGAAGAATTAAAAAAATTCATGGACACCAATGAAAATGAAAACACAACTGTTCAAAATCTTTGGGATACAGCAAAGGCAGTCCTGAGAGGAAAGTATATAGCAATACAAGCCTTTCTCAAGAAACAAGAAAGGTCTCAAATACACAACCTAACCCTACACCTAAAGGAGCTGGAGAAAGAACAGCAAATAAAGCCTAAACCTAGCCGGAGAAGAGAAATAATAAAGATCAGAGCAGAAATCAATGAACTAGAAACCAAAAGAACAGTAGAAGAGATCAACAAAACTAGGAGCTGGTTCTTTGAAAGAATTAACAAGATTGATAAACCCCTGGCCAGACTGATCAAAAAGAAAAGAGAAATGACCCAAATCAACAAAATCATGAATGAAAGAGGAGAGATCACAACCAACACCAAAGAAATACAAACAATTATAAGAACATATTATGAGCAACTCTATGCCAGCAAATTAGATAACCTGGAGGAAAGGGGTGGATTCCTAGAGATGTATCAACTACCAAAATTGAACCAGGAAGAAATAGAAAACCTGAACAGACCTATAAGCACTAAGGAAATTGAAGCAGTCATCAAAAATCTCCCAACAAACAAAAGCCCAGGGCCAAATGGCTTCCCAGAGGAATTCTATCAGCCATTCAAAGAAGAATTAATACCTATTCTCCTGAAACTGTTCCAAAAAATAGAAATGGAAGGAAAACCTCCAAACTCATTTTATGAGGCCACCATTACCTTGATCCCAAAACCAGACAAAGACCCCATCAAAAAGGAGAATTACCAATATCCTTGATGACCATGGATGCAAAAATTCTCACCAAAATACTAGCCAATAGGATCCAACAGTACATGAAAAGGATTATTCACCACGACCAAGTGGGATTTATCCCTGGGCTGCAAGGTTGGTTCAACATCTGCAAACCAATCAACGTGATACAATATATTAACAAAAGAAAGAACAAGAATCATATGATCCTCTCAATAGATGCAGAAAAAGCACTTGACAAAGTACAGCATCCTTTCTTGATCAAAACTCTTCAGAGTATAGGGATAGAGGGTACATACCTCAATATCATAAAAGCCATCTATGAAAAACCTACAGCGGATATCATTCTCAATGGGGAAAAGCTGAGAGCTTTCCCCCTAAGGTCAGGAACGCGGCAGGGATGTCCACTATCACCACTGCTATTCAACATAGTATTAGAAGTCCTAGCCACAGCAATCAGACAACAAAAAGAAATCAAAGGCATCCAAATCAGCAAAGAGGAAGTCAAACTCTCATTCTTTGCAGATGATATGATACTGTATGTGGAAAACCCAAAAGACTCCACCCAAAACTGCTAGAACTCATACAGGAATTCAGTAAAATAGCAGGATATAAAATCAATGCACAGAAATCAGTGGCATTCTTATACACCAACAACAAGACAGAAGAGAGACAAATCAAGGAGTCGATCCCACTTACAATTGCACCCAAAACCATAAGATACCTAGGAATAAATCTAACCAAAGAGGCAAAGGATCTGTACTCAGAAAACTATAAAATACTCATGAAAGAAATTGAGGAAGACACAAAGAAATGGAAAAACGTTCCATGCTCATGGATTGGAAGAACAAACATTGTGAAGATGTCAATGCTCCTAGAGCAATCTACACATTCAATGCAATCCCCATCAAAATACCATCCACTTTTTTCAAAGAAATGGAACAAATAATCCTAAAATTTGTATGGAACCAGAAGAGACCCCGAATAGCCAGAGGAATTTTGAAAAAGAAAAGCAAAGCTGGTGGCATCACAATTCTGGACTTCCAGCTCTATTACAAAGCTGTCATCATCAAGACAGTATGGTACTGGCACAAAAACAGACACATAGATCAATGGAACAGAATAGAGAGCCCAGAAATGGACCCTCAACTCTATGGTCAGCTCATCTTTGACAAAGCAGGAAAGAATGTCCAATGGCAAAAAGACAGTCTCTTCAACAAATGGTGTTGGGAAAATTGGACAGCCACATGCAGAAGAATGAAACTGGACCATTTCCTTACACCACACACAAAAATAGACTCCAAATGGTTGAAAGACCTAGATGTGAGACAGGAGTCCTTCAAAATCCTAAAGGAGAACACAGGTAGCAACCTCTTCGACCTCAGCCGCAGCAACTTCTTCCTAGCAACATCGCCAAAGGCAAGGGAAGCAAGGGCAAAAATGAACTATTGGGATTTCATCAAGATAAAAAGCTTTTGCACAACAAAAGAAATAGTCCACAAAACCAAAAGACAACTGACAGAATGGGAGAAAATATTTGCAAATGACATATCAGATGAAGGGCTAGTATCCAAAATCTATAAAGAACTTATCAAACTCAACACCCAAAGAACAAATAATCCAATCAAGAAATGGGCAGAAGACATGAACGGACATTTTTCCAAAGAAGACATCCAAATGGCCAACAGACACATGAAAAAGTGCTCAACATCGCTCGGCATCAGGGAAATCCAAATCAAAACCTCAATGAGATACCACCTCACACCAGTCAGAATGGCTAAAATTAACACGTCAGGGAACGACAGATGTTGGCGGGGATGTGGAGAAAGAGGAACCTCCTACACTGTTGGTGGGAATGCAAGCTGGTGCAACCCCTCTGGAAAACAGTATGGAGGTTCCTCAAACAGTTGAAAATAGAGCTACCATATGATCCAGCAATTGCACTACTGGGTATTTACCACAAAGATACAAATGTAGGGATCCGAAGGGGTACGGGCACCCCAATGTTTATAGCAGGAATGTCCACAATAGCCAAACTGTGGAAAGAGCCAAGATGTCCATCGACAGATGAATGGATAAAGAAGAGGTGGTATATATACACAATGGAATATTATGCAGCCATCAAAAGGAATGAGATCTTGCCATTTGCAACGACGTGGATGGAACTGGAGGGTGCTATGCTGAGTGAAATAAGTCAGTCAGAGAAAGACATGTATCATATGACCTCACTGCTATTAGGAATTCTTAATCTCAGGAAACAAACAGTGTTGCTGGAGTGGTGGGGGTTGGGAGGGATGGGGTGGCTGGGTGATAGACATTGGGGAAGGTATGTGCTATGGTGAGTGCTGTGAATTGTGCAAGACCTTTGAATCACAGATCTGTACTTCTGAAACAAATAATGCAACATATGTTAAGAAAAAAGAAAAAGAAGAAGATAGCAGGAGGGGAAGAATGAAGGGGAGTAAATCGGAGGGAGAGACAAACCATGAGAGACGATGGACTCTGAGAAACGGACTGGGGGTTTTAGAGGGGAGGACGGTAGGGGGATGGGTTAGCCTGGTGATGGGTATTAAAGAGGGCACATTCTGCATGGAGCACTGGGTGTTATGCACAAACTTGAATCATGGAACACTACATCAAAAACTAATGATGTAATATATGGTGATTAACATAACAATAAAAAATTAATAATAAATAAATAAATGTATCCATCACTTTCCAAAGTTTCCTCTTGCCTCCTTTATTATTTTCTTATGTTTGTGTGTGTGGTAAGAACACTTAACATAAGGTTTACCCTCTTACTAAGTTATTACAGTATATTATTAGTATATTATTGTTAGCTTAGCTATTATTAGTTATTTTTAGTATATTATTGTTAGCTGTAGGCACTATGCTATATAGTAGATCTCCAGAATTTTTATCATCCATAACTAAAACCTTATGTCATTTGGCCATCACTTCCCCATTTTTTCCCTCCATTCAGGTCCTAGCAACTACCATTTTACTCTCTGCTTCTATAGGTTTGGCTATTTCAGATTCTACATATAAGTGAGATCATAAAATATTTGGCTTTGTGTGTCTGGCTCATTTCACTTAGCACAATGTCCTTCAGATCCAACCATGTTGCAAAGGGCCAAGTTTCCTTCTTTAAAGGCTGAAAATATTCCATTGTGTGTATATATCACATGTTCTTATTGATTCATTTGTCAATAAGCATTTAAGTTGTTTCATATCTTGGCTATTGTGGATAATCCTTCAATGAGCATGAAAGTACAGGTATCTCTTGGAGATCTTGATTTAAATTCCTTTAGATAAATATCCAGTGGGGGTAGTTCTAGATCATACAATAGTTCTATTTTTCAGCTTTCCATATTTTCTATAGTGGCTGCACCAATTTACATGCCCACCAACAGTGTACCAGGGTTCCCTTTTCTCCATGTCTTTACCAACACTTGTCTTTTTTTTTTTTAAATAGTAGCCTTCTTAACAGGCATAAGGTGATAACTTATTGGGGTTTAGATTTGCATTTCACTGGTGATTACGTACGCTGAGCACCTTTTCATATACTTGTTGACTACTTGTATGTCTTCTTTGAGAACTATCTTTTCAGATCCTTTGCTCATGTTTTAATTGGTTTATTATTACTTGTCATCTTTTGCTACTGAATTCTATGAGTTCCTTATATATTTTGAATATTAACCCCTTATCAGATAGTTCGCAAACATTTTCTTCAACTCTGTAAGGTGTCTTTTCATTTTATTGGTTGTTGTTTTTGCTGTGCAGAAGCTTTCAGTGTAATCCCATCTGTTTAGGAGTGGTACATGGAGAGAACAATAAACAAATATATGTCAAGTGGTGGCAAGTGCTATTTAAAAAAAGCAATGCAGGGCAAGAAGTTAGAGAGCATATCTTCTAGGCAAGACATTTGAGAAAGACCTCTCTGTTAAGGTGAAGTTTGAGAGGAGATGAGAATGAAGTGAGGGGATCATGTGGACTTCTAGGTCAAGAGCTACCTAAAAGGTCATGTTTTCTTTGTATAATAAGTGCAAAGTTACTGAAATATGACCAGATTATTGTTTAAGACATGAAACTAGAATATCTAAGTATAATGAGCAAAGAAGAGCATGAGTGGATGAAGACAGAGATGTCAGCAGATTTTGGAGGACCTGGAAAGATTTTAGATTTTTTACTGGAAGCAATGGGCTTTGAAAAGAGGCAGAGGAGGAATCTGACCTGACCTTCATTTTAACATACCATTATGGCTACTGTGCAGAGTACATATACTAGATAAGAACAGAAGGAAAGCAAGACCAGTTAGGAGGCTATTGCAATGTCTTGGTGAAAGATAATGGTGGCCTGGATGAAGATGATGTTGGGGGCAGCAGTGAGAAGAGATCAGATTCTTGACATATTTTGAAGACAGAGCCAAGATTAGTGATGGGTTGGATGTGAGGTGTGAGAGAATAAGAGGAATCAATAATAGGAAGTTAATAGGTACCGAATAGTTTTATCTGCAATGAAATATATATCCTCCAGATTATTGCCTGTGATTATAATTAATTATAACTGATTATTACCAAAATCTCTGTTTGAGAAAACTATTCATAGAAGTCTTCACCCTGGCCCTTCCATGTGTACTAAATTATATCCTTGGGGCAAGCAGATGACAAATAAAATGATAACAGCTAGTATATTTCTTCTCATTAGAGATAGAGAAAATAGAACTATTAAAAATGCAGGCTCTAGAGCTAGATTGCTTTGGTTCAAATATTGGCTTATCTGTTCCAATTTTGTAATACTACATAAATTCTTAAACTCATTTTTAAATAACAGCTTTATTGAGGTATAACTCATATACCATAAAATTCACCCTTTTAAATTATACAACTTGGTGGTCTTTAGTATATTCACAAAGTTGTACAGCTATCACCACTACATAATTCCAGAACATTTTCATCACTCCAAAAAGAAAGTCCATGCCACTAGCATCTACTCCCCATTCCCTCCAGCTCCTGGCAACCACTAACTAATCTGCATTCTATTTCTAGTGCTTTACCAGTTCTGGCCTTTTTGTATAAATGGAGTCAAACAATATGTGGTCTTTTTAAAAAAATTATTTAAATTCAATTTAGTTAACATATAGTGTATTAGTTTCAGGGGTAGAATTTAGTGATTCACCATTTGTATATAATACCCTGTGCTCGTTATATCATGTGCCCTCCTTAATGCCCATCACCAGGTTACCCCATCTCCCCTCCAACAGCCCTCAGTTTGTTCCCTATAGTTAAGAGTCTCCTATGGTTTGCCTTTTTTGTCTGGCTTCTTTTATTAGCATAATTTTCCCAATTCATCTAGATTGTAGCATATGTCAGTATTTCATTCCTTTTTATGGCTGAATTATATTCTATTATTAAACTATTTGACTTTTAGTTTATCCATTTATGGGTAATTTGGGTTGTTATTTTGGGTTGATTTTTTGGTTATTATGAGTAATGCTGCTATGAGCATTCATGTGCAAGTTTTTTGTGGACATTTATTTTAAGTTCTCTTAGGTATATATTTAGTCATATGGTAGATCTATGTTTAATCTTTGTTTTTTTAATTTTATTATGTTATATTAATCACCATACATTACACCATTAGTTTTTGATATAGTGTTCCATGATTCGTTGTTTGCATATAACACCCAGTGCTCCTTTCAGTACTACCCTCTTTAATACCCATCACCAGGCTAACCCATCCTCCCACCCCCCTCCCCTCTAGAACTCTGAGTTTGTTTCTCAGAGTCCATAGTCTCTCATGGTTCATCTCCCCCTCGGATTTCCCCCCCCTTCCTTTTTCCCTTCCTGCTATTTTTTTTTTTTAAACATATAATGTATTATTTATTTCAGAGGTACAGGTCTGTGATTCAACAGTTTTACACAATTCACAGTGATCTATGTTTAATCTTTAGGAACTGCCAAACTTTTCTAAAGTGACTGCACCATTCTGCATTCCCACCAGCAATGTTTCTCTGCATCCTTGTTAATACTAGTTATTATCTGTCTTTTTATTATTATTATTATTATCATCGCCATCCTAGTGAGTTATTTAACTTCTTTTTAAGCCCCAGGTTTCTCATTTGCAAAATGGGATTAATAAAAATATCTACTTCATAGTTTTATTTAAGGCTGGAATGAGAAATATGTGTAATACATAAACATCTGCTATCACATTGCCTAGCGAAATATTGTTTTCAGTGTTGTTATTCTCTTTCCTCAATACTGCAAAGCAATCTTATGATAGTTCTATGAACTGACTTACATACTAATTATTTTATTTCAATTTACAAATAGAAAAATTGAGAAAACAGAAATGGAAATGACATTTCTAAGTATTTAGGACATAACTATTATCTCTCATTATTATGTTGCCAAAAGAAAACCTGTATCTCATGGCAAAATTAAGAGATGAGAGATTAAGAGATATGTGATATAAATCAAGTTAGGCAAAAACCTCACATTTTTTCATTTTAATTGGAAGCATCAGTTTTATGAACTCAATGTATTTTTTTCATTCTAAAAATATGTATATTTCTTAGTATTACCCACTTAGTTGTGTAGAAGCAATTACTAACTAGTAGAAATGGCACCCCTACTGCCATTTTCATCTTCAAACACCATTTCCCGCTAAAAGGAACTAGGTCTCCTTAGAAAAATGGCTCATTCCTCATCTGCGCAATAAATGTATAAGATAAACCTGAGGTATCTTGTCATTTCTGAAATCAAGGAAACTCTAAAAATCTCAAAAAGACACAGAAGACAACATGAAAGGGCACACACTTGCCAAAGATAAATCATTTCAAGCATCAAAATAGTAATTATTCAGATGCATTGAAGCATACCAAACAGATAAAGAAAACATGGGTTTATAATGGTACTTAAAAAAACAATAAAACTCTTTAGCCACCTTAGCATAGTTGCTAAATATCAACTGGTTTTTCTAAAAATTAATAAAGGGGAAGAATCAAATATTTATCTAGCCAGTCTTGCATGTATATATATATAAAATAACTGAATAGTTGACGAGTGAAATTTCTTTTTTATAGAAACTAATACATGTAGGAAGAAGAGAATTCAAAGATAGCCATGTTGTAACTTCTAATGAAATAACAAATCTAGGCAATGATTATCAGTGACTGCCTAAACCATTATGTAAAAGATTAGGACTGTTTTACAAAAGCTAAAATCCCCTGATCCATTTTTTGTAATATTAATATTAACAGTGGAGAAGTCAGACATTATGTTTAGTGCTGCAATAGCCAGAAACAACACTAGTTATAAGCTATTCTAGGTGAAAATACTGTCAAAAACTCAGAAATAGTGAAATTAAAACCACCCACTCAATAAATAGTATTTAGTGAAAGTTTATTGTGCATATAAGAACAGTTCACAAACTAGAGCTTTCAAATTTAAAACTGATAAAAAGCTAGAGGAATGATGTTACAAGGATGGCTTATAAAGTGAAAATGAAGTTATTTAACAGTGATTTACAATGACTGGTTATTACGAGGGGCATCCAGATGGCAGAGTGGTTAAAAGTGATAATCTCATTCTACTTTTAGGAAGATGACTTAAATTTCTTTAATGATTATCAGAGTCAGTTATAAGAAATAATCTGTTTCACTTATGTTCATGAAATATGCTAGATTTAGTTTTGTTTACTTGACTTAAATAGTTTTGTCTGCTCCAGGAATTTTCAAGTCTGGCCTCTATTCTGTATTTAATTTTAACAGTATTGAACCTGAATCCAATCAAGCTTCTAAATCTAAATACCAATTATAGAACCATGTTCAATGATATTGTGAAGGTATGCTGTCAAAACAAGGAATAATGACCCAGTTTCTTCAGCAAATAGAAGTATTAAAGAGGAAGAAATGTTATATTAGAAAGGACTTATGAATCACATGAATTAGATACAATGCATGGATATGGTTTGGGTCCTGATTTGAACAAATCAACCATAACAAGACATTTTTGAGACAGGGAAAACAGCGTAGATTGTGTAGTAAGTGATATGAAAGAATTGACATTAATTCCACTGATTGTGATGATGGTATTATGATTGTATTTTCTACTTTCCTTTTTAATCCTTATCAGTTAGATATACATACCTGAGTTTTTACTGGTGGAATTATCTGACATCTCATATTTGCTTTAAAATTTCCATGGGGTTGGAGGAGAGGGGAACACTAGGTGTTTCCTATGTCACATGTTGGAATTTGGCAAAAAGGATTCTCTAGAGACAATGAGGCAAAAGGGGATAATGTCAGGCTTTATCTACACAAAGCTTTGAAATAAAATTTATTTATATTTCAGAGAAATACCCAGACTGTGGTTTTCTTCTTTTTAGAGGAAAGTTATACTGAATTCTCAATATTTTGTTCATTTCACACTTTCAAATAATACAATTGCTATTTGCAAACTTGAAGGGATGAAAAGACCCACAGTGACATGAAACAAGACCACAGCATTTACAGAACATTGACTCTCACAGTGTGACAACAGCTCACAGTGTGTGTGGCACTTCTGCTTGTCACACCATGAGTTTGATCGTTCTTCAGCACTGTCTGCTGTGGTTTTGTGCCCTGTCTGTGCCCTCTTCTACACCCACATGTCGAAAGTTCTTGCATATTTTAATAAAAATGAGATCTATCTTTAGTGCCAGCTTGAAAGTTTCACTGTCTGACATTGCCATCCTAATATGCATGTTCAACTAACTTACACAGAACAAAAATGTACAGGCTGCTTATAGGGTTTGAGGCATACAGTTTGAGCCCTCGAGGGTGACATTACTGCAACTGTTTTGGTGGATATTCCCAAAAATAAAGCTACTTACATATCTTGTTGATCCCTCCTCCCCAAAATACTGAAAAGGAATGAGCCATGCGATGTGGTGGAAGTTCAAACAATTCTTTTGGAATAGTCAACAGGCAATTTTCTAACATTTATAAGAAGTTAATCTCCTATGGCACAGCATAATAGTGTAAGCACTTCATGTAGAGGGATTGGTTTTCTTTGTTTTAATCATACTAAATTACTAGTTTTGTCAGTCAACATGGTCAAATAACTATAATTCCTTATTATTCATATGATATTTAAACATACCTATATGTCAGAGAAATTTATTTCTCTATTACTTAGAATTTTTTGAAGAGCAGCCTAAATTACTGTTATGTACCTGAAGCCTTTAGTAATCCCTTTTTATAAAACTTTAATATTATCTCCCTCTTTTCACAATAAAATTATTTGCCAGAGTGTCCAGTTAAAGGATAAACACTCATATTGTGGTTTGGAGAGTCCTGGTAGATGTGGGAAAGAGAGAAAGTATGGGGTCGGATTCCAGTTTCAGGAGTACCCAACTGGAAGTCAGAAAACACATGATTATACTGAGGGTCTGACAGTGGGGAGAATCCAATTAGGAGTCAAAGCTAGAATCTGGGAGGTCAAGATCCCTGCCACACTCACCCATAATCTTTAAAAAGCCATACCCAGGGTCTGGTGTGATATTATGATTTATAATTAAATATACACGTCTGTCACAGAGCTCCCCAAACTCTTGGAATTTCCCAAGTGATGAGAGCAGTGAAGTTGTCTGTTGTCAGTTTAATGAGGGGACTTTTGGAAAACACCTAAAGTGGGGTTGGTGACTAGGAGAAACAACCATGTGATTAGAGAGTTGGAACTTTCATCTTTAAATCAGTAATCCAGCTGGCGGTCATAATTTAACCAGACACAATCAATCTGGACTAGACATGACCTATTCATGGACAAATGTGGAAGAAGGGCAGTGGGGCATAAAAGCTGATGTCCCCTCCCAAGGACAGATTATTACACATGTCTATAAGTAAAAATAAAATAGTTTAGATTTCCCAATCCTGTATTTACATGGATTATTTTATTTTCTGACTTTGACCAATTATAATACAAACATGCTGACAAAAACTGTTTAATATCTTACACTGATGAGTGTGCCAAGAATTCATTTTCTAATTTAGATTCACTTGGAAAGGAAGAAAATGTTTGCATAATAAAAGCAATTAAAATAATCAAAGCTCAAGAACATTTTGCTAAGAAGGCTGGATTTCAAGGGCTAAGTGAACACAATAATATCCTAGACTCTAAAGTAAAGTAGGATCCAAGCTCATCCTAAATCTCGACCTTGAGTGACTGGTAATCAAACTTGATGTACATAGTCAAAACATGACCGAGGAATTAATTCATTTGTAAAAATAATACAACAGTTACTCCCCAGTGCTTTAACTTAAATTCATACTATTTTCCATCTTCAAATAGAGACATTTAAAAGAATTAAAACCAACTATTGGCAAATAGGTCCTTCCTTTCTGACATTCAGTTTTATAAAAGGACAGAACACCAGCAAATGTACATTTGAAGGACTTTAGAAACAATTTTATCTACTGCCCAGACAACCTAAAGAATTCTCTGGAGCAAAAGTGTGGCAGGTTTATTTATTTCACATTGACCAAGAAACTAATGTATGTGGTACTACTGAAACCTTCGACTATTGCCATGGTAGGGCTAAGAAAAAGGCATTCCTCTGTGGTTTGCACCTTCAGAGCTTTTTCAACATTTTCTAAAATATTTGATTTCCACAGAGGTCTCCCTTCCTGTTACCAGAAACCTATTTTGTGTCATTAAAACCTAACAAAACATAGACATGAATAGCAAATTAGCAAAGAGCAGTGGTAATTTATAATCCAGGGGTCAAATTTAGTCATAATAGTTGTATAGAAAGAAAATACTTTTCCTAACACCACATTGAGCACTTTAATGAGTGGAATTAACAGGTAGTTCTCAGAAACCACATGCAAATTACTGAAGAATTAGTGCAGGATGAATAAATGATTTCACCCTCAATGTTCTGTTTGACATCTTCTATTCTTCTTTTTGCTGCAAAATCATTTGCTTACTTCTTTTAGTGTCTGCCCTTTCATGAAGGGATACTTGATGCTTGATATTCTTCTCTAGTCACAATATGTGAAGGGTTAGACCAATACTTTCTTCTTCAGCCTTGTTCTTCCTATTTCCTAGTTACTCTAAATATTTAAGTAACCTCTGTTAAAAATAATCATAGCGAAATGCTTACATTTTCTTGAATATGCTCTTCTATGTCATCTCTGTGTCATTTATTTTTTTTCTTTCCTACTTTGCTTGTGTGATAAATACCAACTCACCCAGCATTGCCTGCCTCTTCACAAGCTCTTCTCATGAGAATACATAACCGTTGGAAAAGAAAAGTCATATACATCTAAAGATCCTGCTCCATCTGAGCATAGTTAACTGTATCAGGATGAGTGATTGAAACAACCAGGGGTAATCAGATTCTCTTTCCCAGGAATTTGGATTTGGGACACTGAGGGGCTATACAAAGAGATACTGGGAAAGACAAAACCAGTGACGGTCATGGGAATGGAAAGATCATATAAAAGTGAGTATAAGTGACACGAGCAAACCACAGCCACATGCAAACTGAAATAATGGTAGAGCATAAACCAAGTCTTAAACAAGAGAAAAGAATGGAAAGAATAAGAATTGAGAAACCTGTTGTCCTAGAGAAAGAGTCAGAGAGAGAACAAATACATAAATGTCCCATTCTCAAGAGGTCAAGCTGTTTGTTTCTGCAGAGAGAGGGATTGATTTCATCCATACATTTTTTACTGAATTCCTTTTCAACTTGAGCTAGTTGGAGTGGGTTTCTGTACTTCTTTTTTTTAAGATTTTTTAAAAGTTTTTATTTATTGGGCGCCTGGGTGGCTCAGTTGGTTAAGCGACTGCCTTCGGCTCAGGTCATGATCCTGGAGTCCCGGGATCGAGTCCCGCATTGGGCTCCCTGCTCAGCGGGGAGTCTGCTTCTCCCTCTGACCCTCTTCCCTCTCGTGCTCTCTATCTCTCATTCTCTCTCTCTCTCAAATAAATAAATAAAATCTTTAAAAAAAGTTTTTATTTATTTATTTGAGAGAGAGAGAGAGAGCACAGAGGGAGGGGGAGAGGGAGAAGCAGACTCCTCGCTGAGCAGAGAGCCTGATGCGGGGCTCAATCCCAGGACCCTGAGATCATGACCTGAGCCGAAGGCAGATGCTAAACTGACTGAGCCACCCAGGTGTCCCAGGCTTCTGTACTTCTTAGACAAAAGTTGGTTTTCTAAAAAAAAATATTTTATTGTGGTAAGAACACTAAACATGAGATTCACCCTCTTAAATTTTAAGTTTACAACACAATATTGTTGACTGAGGATACAATATTGTACAGCAAATCTCTAGAACGTATTCATCTTGCTTAACTGAAACTTGATGCCCATTGATTAGTTTTGATTAGAACACCATCTCTCTATCTTTAAGTCATTTCTATCTTTCCAGCCCCACAGCCATCCCTCTTGCAGAATGCCTCTTTTTTCCTTTCCTTTCCCAGTAGAAAGGGTCCCCCCTCTGTTCAGATGCCTCATATATCCTGTGCAAACTTCTTTTACAACACTCCATAAAACTTTCCTGTATGTACTGTTATGTGTCTGTCTCCCTCATGTTAGATGGCAAGCTTCTAGAGTTGGAGTCTTTTTTTTTTTAAGATTGTATCCCTGGCACCTAGTACTGTGCCAAGCACATAATTGGGTGCTTAACAAATGTTTATGAAATAAATAAATGAAAGAGTGGATGGATGAGTAAATAAAATAAAATGAAAAGTCTTGACTGTATGTTTCCTTAAAGCTATCTTCTTATAATTCCCTTTCTTCCTTCTTAAAGTTCTAGACTATGCTAGTATTTTCCAAATTTGAGTCTACAAATAGGTACTCTCTTGGTGCCTAATAATAGGACTGTTAAAAATTCAAATTTAGTGGGATTGAGGTTGGGGCTGTACATTTGTATTTTTTTTTTAAAGATTTTATTTATTTATTTGACAGAGACACAGCAAGAGAAGGAACACAAGCAGGGGGAGTGGGAGAGGGAGAAGCAGGCTTCCCGCTGAGCAGGGAGCCCGATGCGGGGCTCGATCCCAGGACCCCGGGATCATGACCTGAGCCGAAGGCAGATGCTTAATGACTGAGCCACCCAGGCACCCCGTACATTTGTATTTTTAAGCATGTTTGGGAACTCATGGTTTCAGATAATATGACTTTAGACTGCTTCTGCTTTCCCCCAAATTAATGAACTTCCCATGGTCAAATACCACAAATCCTTTCTACATCCCACTTTGTGGGTGCTACTTTCAGCAACTGTCACTTTTACTTCCTCCCAATTAAGAGTTTCTCTGTTTCAGTGGATTTGGAGGCACATCTACTTTAATACTCATCCTAGTTTTCTAAATTCCCTTAGTCTTGATCTTTGGCTTCTCTTTTTAAATGTCAAATGAATATGCCTAAAAAATGGTTCTGCAAAACAGAGAATACTGGGGGAAAAAAAGACGCAAAAAACAAAATAGCCCAAGAGATATCATGTTTCAGTCTCAAGCTGTGGGGGTGAGTTTCATGGTGGTGAGGAAGCTGGAATGGTATCACACTGACCTTGCAGGGTCTTCTGCTCCATTGTTTCTCACTGACTCAGAGTTTGGATGGATCTCATGCAGTCATTTACTCCAAACTTCTAGTTTAAATAAAAGGAAATGGAACCCTGAGAGGATGGATGACTTGCCCAGTCACAGAGGTGGTGGCAGAGCCAGGCCTGACACATAACTTCCCGTTGGTACAATCCAGTGCTCTTTCTGAGAAACCAAAACTTTTTCTCTTATTTTACATTTTTACTTTCCCCCTTTATTATTCAAATAATACATGAATATGATAATTTTTCAAAGCTGCTTGATAGTATCCACTAAAGCTGAGCACCTGCAACTCTAGGGCGCAGAAATTCCACCCCTCGGTATACACCCAATGGAAATGTGCACATATATTTACCAACAATGCTCATAGTAGCACTAATTCTAATAGTTCCCAAGTGGAAACACTTCAAATGCCCATCAACATTAAAATGAATAAACTATATTCAGTGACAAAATGGAATACGACAGAGGGCAATGAAATTAAAAACAAAAAACTTTGCAACTACATACACAAATACAAATTTTACACAAAATAATATTAAAGCAAATAAATCGTACACAAAAGAACATATACTTTATGATTCCATTTTTTCTGAAAGTTCAAAAACAGGCAAAACATCTATGATGAAAACAGAGAGTAGTTACCCTCAGGTGGTAGTGTTAGAGGAATGACAAGAGGGGACGCAAGGGAGTTTCTGGATATACAGGAATGTTTTGTTCCTTGATCTGGATGCTGGTTACACAAAGGTTCACATTTTAAAAGTTCACTAAGTTATAAATTTTTCTGTGGAGTGCATGTTTTTGTAATTTTTTAAAATAAATAAAATATACCAAAGATAGGATAGCTAATCTCTGTAGAAAATTGGGAATGCACAGGAAGTATTAAATAAGCTGATATCAGTTATTAATATTTTTGCATTTCTTATTATATTTTATGCATACACACACTGCACTTTTGTAATCCCAAAATTACCAAAATCAATATTTTTTTCATAGCTCACATAGCAACAGAATCCTGACCTGAACTGAATTTATTTAGTAATGAAACTTGACCTCAGGTGACATGAGATTATTTATAGTCTTAATTTATCCTAGTTGGAGTGAATATTCATACATTTCCTGCAGAAAGATTAATGTGCTTGAACATGGGATAATGCTTCAGATATCACTGAATCTTTGTAATCTTTCTAATTACCTTTTAAACTGTAACAATTCTGAATTCCAAAATACATCTGGTCCTAAGGATTTAATAGGTGGCTTTACGTACTTTTTTCTAAATGTTTTAAAACTTTTATTCTGACTTTCAGAGAATTCAAAGGAGATATACAGATGCAATCTGACAACACATGTGGATTTATTGTGGCTTTGTGTGGTAAAATAAAGTTGCCCTCCCCCGCCCCCCAACCAAAGATGTCTACACCCTAATCCCTAGAACCTGTGGATATATTAGGATAGAACCAGAGAGATGGCAGCGAGAGAAGCCAAACACTGCTGACTTTCAAGATGGAGGACAAGGACTAACAGCCGAGGAAAACAAGAAGCCACTGGAACCTGGAAAAGGCAAGAAAACAGATTCCCTCCTAGAAAGAAAGACATCTGAAGGAGACTCATTTTGCACTTCTGACCTTGAGAAATGTAAGATCATGAATTTGTGTTGTTTTAAGCCACTATTTATAGTAATTTGTAGCAATATGAAATCACACAAGTACATGTGTTTGTATGTATGTATATACATATGTGTGTATACGGTATGTATATGCCATAAATTTATACGTACGCATATATATGCATACCTACGTGCACCCACATATGTAGTTGATATATATGCATTTTTTTAAAGATTTTATTTATTTATTTGACAGAGAGAGACACAGCGAGGGAGGGAACACAAGCAGGGGGAGTGGGAGAGGGAGAAGCAGGCCTCCCGCCGAGCAGGGAGCCCGATGTGGGGCTCGATCCCAGGACCCCGGGATCATGACTTGAGCAGGAAGCAGATGCTTAACGACTGAGCCACCCAGGCGCCCCTAGATGCATTTTTTAACCAATATCCGAATCACACAATACCTGGCAGAGCAGAAACCCAGTAAGAATTTTAACTATATGAATGATTGAATGGATGATGCAAAGGAATTGAGAGTAGAGAAGAGTCAGTGGTTGGCCTGTATAATATCCTGCGTAACAAATTTAAAACATCTGTGGCAAGCAACAATGAATGTAGTTGCTAGCTCACAAATTTGTAGGTGAGCTAGAGTAACTTAGTTTCACATTGCATGTCAGATAGGTGGTTTTACTCTATGAGGCTCTCAGCTTCCTGTATGGTGAAGGCAGATGCATGGTGGTGCATGGTGTTGGCATGTCCAACCACCCAAACACATAACCTACATCAAGTCTGCTAACTCACTGACCAAAGTAGATTACATGGCCAAGTCCAAACTCAAGAGGTAGGAAGTATATTTACCTTTTGTGAGAAAAACTTCAAAGTTACATCAAAAAGACATGAATATGTGGCACCTGGGTGACTCAGTCCATTAAGACTCGGACTCTTGGTTTCAGTCAGGGTTGTGATCTCAGGGGCGTGAGATCAAGCCCCTCATCAGGCTCTGTGCTCAGTGTGGAGTCTGCTTGAGATCTCTCCCTCCCTCCTCTGCCCTTCACCCCACTCTTTCTTTCTCCCTCTCTCTCTCTCTCTCTCTCTCAAATAAATAAATAAATAAATAAAATCTTAATTTTGAAAGACACAAATACAAGGAGAGATGAAGAATTGAGACCTAAGATTTAATTTATCATAACTTCTCTTGCTGTTTGTCAAAAAGTCCTGCTGAAGCCAAATATAAACATTGGGATATGCCAACTAAATAATACCTTCAAGGACCCAAGAGGGAAACTGTACACTGTCATGGAAGAGAGAACATAAATGGGAGGTGATTATCAAGGAAAGTGGATTTCATCTGATTAGTAAGGAATTAACTAGGAGTGAGGATTGTTTTAAACAGCAATTTATAAATATCAGGAAAAGCATTCCTTTGTTTCTCTTTTAAACACATCTTATTTTTTTAAAGCAGTTTTAGATTCACAGCAAAATTGAACAGAAAGAACGGTGCATTCCAATATACCTCCTACTTGCCCTGCTCCCCACACCCCTGCTCTCTCACTATCAACATTCTGCACCACAGTGGTACATTTGTGAAACTGATTACCATGTATTGACATATCATTTTCATCTTAAGTCCATAATTTATATTAGATTCTCTCTTGGTGTTGTACATTCGATAGGCTTGGACAAATGTATAATGACATATATCCTCCATTATAGTATCTACAGAGTAGTTTCACTGCCCTAGAAGTCCTCTATGCTCCACCTATTCATTCCTCCTTCCCCATTAGCCCCTAACAACCACACATTTTTTTTATTGTCTCCACAGTTTTGCCTTTTCTGGAACGTCATATAGTTGGAATCATACACCATTTAGCCTTGTTACATTGGCTTCTTTCACTTAGTAATATGCATTTAAGGTCCTTCTATGTCTTTGAATGTTTTGATAGCTCATTTCTTTTTAGTACTGGATAATATTCATTGTTTGCATGTACCACAGTTTATTTACCCATTCCCCTACTGAAGGGCATCATGGTTGCTTCTGAGTTTTGGCAGTTTTGAATAAAGTTGCTTTTTTTATTTAAAGATTTTTATTTATTTGAGAGAGAGAGAATGAGAGATAGAGAGCATGAGAGGGAAGAGGGTCAGAGGGAGAAGCAGACTCCCCGCTGAGCAGGGAGCCCGACGTGGGACTCGATCCCAGGACTCCAGGATCATGACCTGAGCCGAAGGCAGTCGCTTAACCAACTGAGCCACCCAGGCGCCCCAATAAAGTTGCTTTAAACATCTGTATTCAAGTTTTTGTGTATACGTACAGTTTCAATTCCTTGGGTAAATACCAAGAAGAACGATTACTGGATTGTATGGTAAGAGTATGCTTAGTATTGTGGGAAACTGCCAAACTCTTCCAAAGTGGCTATATCATTTTGCATTCCATTCAACAATGAATGAGAGTTCCTACTGCCCCATATTCTCAACCAGCATTTGGTGTTTCCAGTGTTCCGGTATTAACTATTTTAATAGGTGTGTAATGGTATCTTGTTGTGTTTTTTGTTTTGTTTTGTTTTTAAGTAGGCTCCACACCAAGTGTGTGGGGGGCTCCACACTTCCCTGAGATCAAGACCTGAGCTGAAATCAAGAGTCGGATGCTTAACCTATTGAGCCACCCAAGTGCCCCTGTCGTTGTTCTTAATTTCCCTTTCCCTGATGACATGTGATATAGAGCATTCTTCCATATGCTTATTTGCCATCTGTATATCTTCTTTGATGAGGTGTCTCTTTTAGATCTTTTGCTCATTTTTTAATTGGCTTGTTTTATTTTTAAGAGTTCTTTGTATATTTTGGATGAATACTTTATTAGATGTGTCTTTTGTACATATTTTCTCCAAGTGTGTGGCTTGTCTTCTCATTCTCTTAACATTATCTTTCATAGAACATAAGCTTTTAATTTTAATGAGATCCAGTACATCAGTTATGTCTTTCATAGACTGTGTGTTTGGTATTTTATCTAAAAAGTCATCACCTTGCCCAAGGTCATCTAAATTTTCTATGTTATCTTCTAGGAATTTTATACTTTTGCATTCTATATTTAGTTCTCTGGTCTACTTTGAATTAATTTTTGTAAAGGTCATAAGGTCTGTGTCTCTACTTTTTGCATGCGGATGTCCACTTTACCATTTGTTGGAAAAACTATCTTTACTCAATTGTATTGCCCTTTGCTCCTTTCTCAAAGATCAGTTGACTATACTTAATGTGGCTCTATTTCTGGGTTTTCTATTCTGTCCAACTGATCTACTTATTCTTCCACCAATATCACACTGTCTTGATTACTGTAGCTTACGGTAATTCTTCATGTTGGCTAGTGATGGTCCTCTGACTTTGTTCTTTTCCTTCAATATTATTTTGGCTATTCTGGCATTTTGCTCAGAATCAGTTTGTTGATATTCATAACATGCCTTGCTGGGATTTAGACTTAGATTGTGTTGAATCTATAGATCTAGTTGGGAAGAAGTAATGTCATGACAATGTAAATGTTCCCATCCATTAACATGGAATAGCTTTTCATTTGTTGACCTCTTCTTTAATTTTTTTCACCAGAATTTCATTATTCTTATATAAATCTTGCACATGTTTTGTTAGATTTATCCCTAAATATTTCATTTCTGGGGGTGCTACCACAAATGATATTGTACTTTAAATTTCAAATCCCACTCATTCATTACTGGTATATAGGAAAGCTATTGATTTGCATGATGATATCCTGCAACCTTGCTATAGTTGCTTATTGGTTCCAGGAGGGTTTTGTTGTTGTTGATTCTTTTAGGGTTTTCTACACAGATAATCATGTCATATACAAACAAAGTCAGTTTTATTTCTTCCTTCCTTATCTGCACAATAGTCATTTCCTTTTCTTGTTTTATTGCATTAGCTAGAACTTCGAGTATGATGTTGAAAGGAGTGTGAGGGGGACACCCATTTTTTTTTTCTTAATCTTAGAGGGAAAGCTTGGAATTTAAGTATGATGTTAGCTACAGGTTTTTGTAGATTTTTCTTATCCATCTGAGGACAAAAGGCATTCTTTTTTTTCAAGTTTTTATTTAAATTGTAAAGTGTAATATTGGTTTCAGGAGTAGAATTTACTGATTCATCACTTACATATAATACCCAGGGCTCAACACAAGTGCTCTCCTAATATCCATCACCCATTTAGCCCATCTCCCACCTACCTCCCTCAATTAACCCTCGGTTTGTTCTCTATAGTTAAGGGTCTCTTATGGTTTGCCTCTCTCTCTTTGACAAAAAGCATTCTTAAAGCTGACAACTACTAGGTTATATTAAAATTGTGTGAAAAGTAGAATATACACTCCCTTATAATATTTCAAAGATGATCAGATTTATGTCATGATTTCTTAATTCAAAATTGGTTTCTAAAGTCTATGGATCAAGCAATTTTATTTTTATGAAGAGGTATACAAAGTTATTTCAGTGTCCACAAGTTCTCTTACCACTCATGGGAAAGGCGTGCAGCAACCCTAACAGAGATTTACAGATTCTCTCTTATTACTCAAGAAACATTTCCAGGTTCTGCCTCTGGCCTCTTCTCTTAATGTTTTGCTTAGACTTTTAGTTCTTTCTTGTTTCCTTGTACCTTCCACAGCCATTTCAGATTCAGGCCAGGGATGTAATTTCAGTTTTACTCCTGAAAGCCCTGTGTCAGATTATTCTTACCTCACCTGCTATAGCTCATATCTCTATCCTCAGGCATTTCAGCCCCAGTTTGGGTCCTCAGAACACTGGTATTAGTCCAGCATTTCAGTTTCCAGCTTATCGACAAGAGACCCAAGGATGTGAATAGGTTGGACTATTAATACTAAGTACATCTTATGTTTATACATTTGTACTTTCTCAGGATTCTGTTTCACATCTTAAAAATGGAATGTGTGATGCACATCATGGGCAATGCTGTGATCATTTACACATGTTAGATTCATCAGGACCTTTTAAAAACTTTACTCAGCTGGGTTCTTCATGTGATACAGTCTAAAAATACACTATGATTTTAGCAAATGGGATAGAAATTATCAACTTATTCTCATTAATCAATTTCATGAGATTAACTGTCTCTCAACATGAGCAGTTTTCATAGAAACCATAATCCAACCACTACTCGGGGAGGATAGTACCAAAACAAATGAATACAGGTATCCTGAAATAGTATTTCCTGCCATAAAATACCCCTGCCAGTACAACTATGAAACTTAAAATGACTGGCCAAGCTTCTGCCTCTGAAAAGTACCTGCTTTAGCTATTTACCAATTTCTTTCTTATATGCTATGTACATGATTTGTCTTCTTTGTCAGCTCCTCCCTTTGGATATATTACATATGCCAAAAGTGAGATTTTGAATACATATCTTCATTGGAACTTATTTGCTCAGGAAACTTGTTAATCAAATATGTTCCTGATATCTCATAGGCAAGATCGTTTTGGATAATTCACGTTATTTGTTATACGTGGATGTTATTAAATTAGAAGTTTGGGTTTTGAGGAACCTCACTGATTTCCTCAACAAATATTACTGAGTATCCACTATGGCATTGTTCTAAGTATTGGTGAAATACCATTAAATTTTTTTTTAAAAAATTGTGGAGTTTAAATTATGGTGGAATAGACTGCCTTTACTTAAGCAAGCAAAAAATTATAACATAATATGAGCAATAAAGAAAAAGCAGGGGATGGACAGATTTGGGACGGGGTGAGAAAGAAGCTATTTTAGATTGGGCTTTCAAAGAAGCCTCTCTTAGAAGATGATTATTGAATCTAGGCATGAAAAGAATAAGCAAGATGTTTTATAAATACATAAATGCAGAAAAATGATGGCTGAAAAATATTCTAGGCAATGAAAACTTGAGTTCTAGGCAGTAAGTTGGGAAGATGGTTGATGTTTTTTTAAAGGGGCAAGGGTGTCTAAGGGAGTGAATAAGAGAAAAATGGCAGAGAATCAGATTATATAGGACTTTGATCACCATGGGGAGGACACTGGATTTTTTTTTCCTAAATATTATGGAAAACTAAAAGAGGTTTGAAATCAGGAGGTTGACATGACCAAATTTAATTTTTTTAAAGATTTTATTGATTTCTTTTGAGAGAGGGAGTGGACACATGTGCACGAGCAGGAGGGATGGGCAGAGGCAGAGGGAGAGAAAAAATCTCAAGGGACTCCACACTGATTGTGGAGCCAGGCAGGGGGCTCAATCTCAGGACTGAGATCATGGCCTGAACCTAAATCAGGAGTTGGATGCTCAACTGACTGAGCCACCCAGGTGCCCTCCCAGATTTAAATTTTAAAAGGATTACTAGTGGGGCATCTGGGTGGCTCAGTAGGTTAAGTGTCTGACTCTTGATTTAGGCTCAGGTCATGATCTCAGGGTTGTGATATTGAGCCCAGTGATGGGCTCTTCGCTAAGCCTGGATCCAGCCTGCTTATGATTCTCTCTCCTCCTTCTGCCCCTCCCCTACTCTCTCTCTCTCTCTCCCCGCTAAATAAAATAAAATAAAATAAATTTAAAAATTTAAAAAAATAAAAGGATTACTAGTAATCCGTATAGTGTGTATTGTAGCATGAGGACTACAAAAGAGAAAGTAGGGAGACCAATCATTTGGATGATGCAGTGGTTCGGGCAAAAGATGGTGTTAGCAGAGGCTGTGATAGTAGCACTGAGAAGGTCAGGAGTGGCAAGGATGGTCTGATAGAGGAGACATAATGATGACTCTTTTGGTGCTGAATAACTGGGTAGTACCTATTTTTTGAGATGGGAAATACTGGGAGAGGATGAGTTTTGGGGGAAGCATTTTACATATGTTAACTTTAAGATGCCTATTTAACAACGAAGTGGAGATGCCACAGAATGTGTTGGGTATCTGAGCCTGATTATCAGGGGATGGTTTGTACTGGAAATGTATGTGGAAATTCATGCCATTCAAGTACTACAGATAATCTTTGCAACCATAGTCCTGGACAGGATCACCTACAGATTGACTCTAGCTAGAGAAATTTTGAGGTTGGATCCCTCAGGCACTCCCACAAGCAAACGGGGCCCAGATGAAGTGGCTCATGAGAGAAGAGGAAAGCCTGAGTTTCCACCACGTGTCTTTCCACCATTCACCCTGAACTTTGCTAATCCAGTCACTGGAATGTGACTTGATCACTATTTCTCTAAATATTTCTACATTAGGAGCCAACATATCTGCCAATGGCTATTAACACAATATTGGTAATGAAAAGAAGTTTGAGACATCAACTCAACCATTTCCCTCTTCCACAGAATAACTAACAAATATATAATAAATTGACTCATCCTTATAGACATTCCCCATTAAACTTTAAATCTAAATTGAAAAAAAGAACACTTACTATATATTAAATATGTACCTCACTCACTTAGGAGTAAATGTAACAAATTACAGATATTCCAAACAAGATTTCTGATTAGTGTGGCCCGTACGGTGTGGAGGTCGTTGGTGTCACTTGCCAGCCGTCTGCGCCTCCTCCTGCCGTTCTGCTCCCCGCCAGCTTCAACTATGTTCTCCGCCCTTGCCCGCCCTGCCGGCGCCGTTCGCCGCCGCAGCTTCAGCACCTCCGCCCAGAACAATGAGAAAGTAGCCGTGCTAGGGGCTTCCGGAGGAATCGGGCAGCCTCTTGCGCTTCTCCTCAAGAACAGTCCCTTCGTGAGCCGCCTGACCGTCTAAGATATTGCTCATACGCCCGGAGTGGCCGCCGATCTGAGCCACATCGAGACCAGAGCAACCGTGAAAGGCTACCTCGGACCTGAGCAGCTGCCGGATTGCCTGAAAGGCTGCGATGTGGTGGTTATTCCAGCAGGAGTCCCGAGAAAACTAGGCATGACCCAGGATGACCTGTTCAACACCAACGCCTCCATTGTGGCCACCCTCTCTGCTGCCTGCGCCCAGCACTGCCCCGAGGCCATGATCTGCTTCATTTCCAATCCGGTGAACTCCCCCATCCCAGTCGCAACGGAAGTTTTCAAGAAACACGGAGTCTACAACCCCAATAAAATCTTTGGGGTGACGACGCTGGACATTGTCAGAGCCAACACTTTCATTGCGGAACTGAAGGGTTTGGATCCTGCTCGAGTCAACGTTCCTGTCATTGGCGGCCATGCTGGGAAGACCATCATCCCCCTGATCTCCCAGTGCACTCCCAAGGTGGACCTTCCCCAGGACCAGCTAACAACCATCACTGGGCGGATGCAGGAGGCCGGCACAGAGGTGGTGAAGGCCAAAGCTGGAGCAGGCTTGGCCACCCTGTCCATGGCGTACGCTGGAGCCCGGTTTGTCTTCTCCCTTGTGGATGCGATGAACGGAAAGGAAGGAGTTGTGGAGTATTCCTTCGTTAAGTCCCAAGAAGCAGACAGTGCCTGTTTCTCCACCCCGTTAATGCTGGGGAAAAAGGGCATTGAGAAAAATCTAGGCATCAGCAAGACCTCCTCTTTCGAAGAGAAGATGATCGCCGAAGCCATCCCCGAGCTGAAGGCCTCCATCAAGAAGGGAGAGGAGTTTGTGAAGAACATGAAATGAGAGGGGCAGCCAGCGAGTCCGCTTCCCTAACTTACGAAGGCATCATGTCCCTGTAAAGGCATCTCCTGCCCCCTGTGTTTTGAGTTGTGTTAACCACAAGTGTTGTGTTAGCGTCGCCATCCCTTCCAAATCACCGGTCTGTCTGTGGGCGCATCAATAAAAGCAGGCTTTGATTTTCTTTTTCAAAAAAAAAAAAAAAAAGATTTATGATTAGTGTGGAAATTCTCTCATGGACACACAGTAATGGGCATTTAGTGTACATACATATGTGCTTGCCATGCCACATATTGTATGGTAGTCAGATACGGTGTTCTGGTAATCTAGAAGTGCCTTGAACAGAGTGGTGAAAAAATCTGAAACTGACTCAGATTATCCAAAAAGGTGGATAACTCAATTGTGGATAATCTCAATTTCATTTGATATCTTGTTTGCTCTTTGTTTTTCTTCTTTTATCATTGCTCAGTCTCTGGAACTTCCAACAGACTTAATAGCATTGGATGTTATTAGAAGCAAATATTTAAAATATGATAAAAACGGAAAGAAATTTTAAAGGTTAAATATGTACTAAAAATTGAGGCTAATTGTTTTTTAAGATGTATAATTTTGTCAAATCCCCTTGAAGAAATTAAGAAATAACTTTAACTCAGACCAGTAGAGGAAACTGATACTTTTTAATAGAAGGAACTTTCCAAGAAAGGAATTAATTAGTCATAAGGGCCATTAAATCTCCTAAAATGAACAAAGGATTCCACTGGAAACTACATAAATATTCATAAAAATATTACTTTTACTGACAAGATGTCATTTGCTTTATTAAAATCACCTAATTTGAGTAAAGTATCCTCAGAGAGATATGAGAACACAGGGTGGTAGGAATATTAAATATGATAAATTTTTAACACTTCAATCCTCCTCTTTAATACTTCTTATTTTTCTTTTTTGTAGCAAATGAGTTTAATGAGTTGCCTTAAAACTTGGAAATTATTATGTAATATGTTCCATCATAGTCTTTGGTGCAATGGCTTATTGGTAGTTCCTTTTCACTGATGGAAAAAGGCTATACTATCTAGGAAACAGTTTGACAAGCATAGGATGACAATTAGCATCCCTAAGTTCTACTTCTAAGTCATTCAATGAGTTATAAAGCATAGTGTATAAAACTAGGTTTGGCCTATCCACCCTGGATGATCTTAGACAGACAGTTAAGTTTTTAGTTATGGAACCTAGGACTGTCCTGCTGGATTCCAGATGTAGTGATTATTTAAGTAGAGTTGGAATGGCATTTTCTTAATTAAAAATAGATGGTCTAAAAATCATCTCAGCTATGTGAATAAATATTTTTCCATGATGAATTTATGTTTCTCTAGAAACAATTTTAGGTTCAACATATCCTAAAAATCAACCGTAATGATATGTCAAAGTTTTTAAAAAAATGCATAGAGAAAGGAAAAAATGCTTTCTTCTGAAAGCTACAACTTTCACTTTAGTTTTTGTTATACTAGTCTCTGGTACTATATTATTTCTACTTTTGGAAGCGAGAGGTCAGACATTAGAATATCATTAGAATTGATCTACTTTGTTAAAAGATGTATTACTGGGCGCCTAGGTGGCTCAGTTGGTCCAGCAACTGCCTTCGGCTCAGATCATGATCCTGGAGTCCCAGGATCGAGTCCCACATCAGGCTCCCTGCTCAGCGGGGAGTCTGCTTCTCCCTCTGACCTTCCCCCCTCTCCTGCTCTCTTCTCTCTCTCTCATTTTCTTTCTCAAATAAATAAATAAAATCTTTAAAAAAAAAAGATGTATTACTGCAGAGGACCCCAAATCGGTTTTACACATGTGTCTCCGAAGCAGATATAACTATTCTTAAGATATTGGCAATTTTCACTAGGGTCAAATTGTGCTGACCTTTTAAATTACATCCAATTAATGTTTTACCTTATTAATTTTGAAATTTCATATTATTTTCTGTTCTTTTTTCCAGTGTTTCTGTTAGTTTGGAATGATATAAGAAAAATACCATACACTGCATGACTTCAACAACAAACATTTATTGCTCAGTTCTGGAGGCTAGGAAGTCCAAGATCAGGCTGCTAGCAGAATTGATGTATAGTGAGGACACTCTTCCTGGTTTGCAGACATCTACCTTTTTGCTATATCTTCACATGGCATAGAGAGTGAAGGCCCTGATCTCTTCCTCTTCCTACAAATGACTAATCCAATCATGGGGTCTCCACCTTCAAGATCTCATCTAAAGCTAATTCCTTTCCAAAGGCCCCATCTTCAAATACCATTACCTTAGGAGTTAGAGCTTCAATATATAAATTTTGTGGAGAGTGGGGAGGCCACAAACATTCAGCCCATAGCTATCTCTTGTTAAGGACTTAAAGCAAAAATAATGCCAATAATAACAACTTTTATTTGTGGAACACTTGCTCTGAGCCAAGCACTGTTCTAAGGATATTTTATACATAAGAACTTATCTAATCCTCACAACAACTCTATGAGGTAGGATACAATTATCACTTCCATTTTACAGATGGAGAAACTGAAGAAAAGTGATATTAGTAGCTTGCTCAGGGTCATTTAGTTGGGAAGTTGACAGAGTTAGGATTTAAATTTAGTCTGGTTTCATAGCCTACTTTCTTAACCAGCATGCTACATAGTATTTATTTACATCTTTGTTTTTGTTTAGATTAGTAACTTAACAAAAAAGAGCACAGTACATAATACTAGGGAAAGCAATCTCTGTTCTTGCTTATAACTGATCATTAGCTCTAGTAATTCTTAAACATATAACTATTTCAACAACCAGGGCTCTTGTACAAATCAGTGACTGTGTTTCAGGGCTCTACACAGTTACTGATTTCTTTGATTACTGCCAAATTGGGATAACATGATCGTCTTTGTGCACAGCACACAGGTAAGTACGTATAAGATACATGTCTAATCTAGATCAGACAATTAAGGACAAGGAAGGCACCACATTAGAGAAGCAGCCTGGGTAGGCCAAATTTCTCTCTAAATTTGAGGAATATTTTTACTAGCATTATCTGACTTAATTCAGGAATTTTTTAACCTTGAAATTCAATAAGGGAGTTTCTATTATGAATTGAGTGTAGTTTATATAATTATGGATTTCCCCAAATAGCCCAACAGTATATTAGTAGCAACAATTTCATTAAAATTGCCCATATTAAAACAAGGGATAAAGCATGTTTGTATGTTTCTTTTATGTCCTCTTTTTATTTCAAAACCATTGTGATTATTCAGCCATGGATATTTTAGAGAAATGCCTAAGAAGATCTTCTATACTATTAATTTTCAGTTGCCCATAATAGTGTTCCTTTCTGGTCTAATGCTATTACGTTAAAGGAAGTGGCAGGCATCACCAACCATATCATACAATCACTCCTGAGGCACAGACATATAATGGTCTTGTGTGATATTACAAAGCAAATTAGTTTCAGAGCTAGACTGCTGATCTAATCTGTATCCATGGCATAATCTGATAAAAAAAAAGTTAAAATTCTTGTGAAATAAAAATAACAATAGCATCGTGAGACTATCAGTCATAAGGCACAGAATTTAAGTACATAAAAATGTGCAGTTACAGAATTTTTCAGCTTAAAGGGAACTTAAAGAACAATCTTGTCAAATTTCCTGGTAATTTACAGGTAAAAAGGATTAAGCGATTTACCAAAAAAACAGTTTTCTCATAATAGTGAAAGTACTAGAATTTCATTTTATGTTCATTCTACAGTTGTTAAGAGGCTACTATATGTCAATTTTCTGCTGTGTGGCAGGAATTCAAAGATGACTAAAGTACTAGCATTGATAGTAGGAGAAAAAGAAGATAAAAGAATAATTGTATTATAGCATGATTGTTCTATAAGAGTAGAGTCCACTCCTATCCCTAATATAGTCCTGCCCCCATACCGCTGCCTCCTCATATTCCAAGTCAGGAAAACAGATATGCCATTGCTCAGATAATCAATTTTTTATTTGAGTATAACTGACACAATATTACATTAGTTTCAAGTATACAACATAGTGATTCAACTTCTCTATACAATATGTGTGCTCACCACAAGTATAGCTGCCATCTGTCACCAAACCACACTATTATAATATCTGACTATATTCCCTATGCTATGCCTTTAATTCCCATGATTTATGTTTTTTTTAATCTTTTTTAGAAAATTAAATTCAGTTAATTAACATATAATGTATTATTTGTTTCAGGGGTACAAGCCTGTGACTCATCAGTCTTATATAATACCATCAGTGCTCATTACAACACATCTCTCCCCAGTGTCCATCACCCAGTTACCTCACCCCTCTACTCCCCTCCCTTCCAGCAACCCTCAGTTTGTTTCTTATGATTAAGAATCTCTTATAGTTTGTTTCCCTCTCTGGTTTTGTCTTGTTTCATTTTTTCCTCTTTTCCCTTATGATCCTCTGCCTTGTTTCTTAAATTCTGCATATCAGTGAGATCATATGACAATTGTCTTTCTCTGATTGACTTATTTCACTTAGCATAATGCCCTCTAGTTCCATCCATGTCATTGCAAATGGCAAGATTTCAATTTTGATGGCTGCAAAATATTCCTGTGTGTGTGTGTTAATACCACATCTACTTTATCCATTCATCTGTCAATGGACATCCGGGCTCTTTCCATAGTTTGGCTATTGTGGACATTGCTGCTATATACATTGAAGTGCAGATGGTCCTTTAGATCAGTACATTTGTATCTTTGAGGTAAATACCCAGTAGTGCAATTGCTGGGTTGTAGCGTAGCTCTGTTTTCAACTTTTTGAGAAACCTCCATACTGTTTTCCAGAGTGGCTGCACCAGCTTGCATTCCCACCAACAGTGGAGGAGGGTTCCCCTTTCTCCACATCCTCACCAATATCTGTCGTTTCCCAACTTGTTAATTTTAGCCATTCTGACTGGTGTGAGGTGGTATCTCATGGAGGTTTTGGTTTGTATTTCCCTGATGCCTGAGTGATTTTGAGCACCTTTTCATGTGTCTGTTGGCCATTTGGATGTCTTCTTTGGAGAAATGTCTGTTCATGTCTTCTGCCCATTTCTTGATTGGATTATTCTTTGGGTGTTGAGTTTGATAAGTTCTTTATAGATTCTGGATACTAGCCCTTTATCTGATATGTCATTTGCAATTCTTCTCCCATTCTGTTGGTTGTCTTTTGGTTTTGTCCACGGCTTCCTTTGCTGTGCAGAAGCTTTTTATCTTGATGAAGTCCCAATAGTTCATTTTTGCCTTTGTTTCCCTTGCCTTTGGAGACGTGTCTAGCAAGAAGTTGCTGAGTCAAGATCAAGGAGGCTGCTGCCTGTGTCCTCCTCTAGGATTTTGATGGATTCCTTTTATCCTTTTTGAGTCTTTCATCCATTTTGAGTCTATTTCTTTTGTATGGTGTAAGGAAATGGTCCAGTTTCATTCTTCTGCATGTGACTGTCCAATTTTCCCTGCACCATTTGTTGAAAAGACTGTCTTTTTTCCATTGGATATTCTTTCCTGCTTTGTCGAAGATTAGTTGACCATAGAGTTGAGGGTCCACTTCTGGGCTCTCTATTCTGTTCCATTGATCGATGTGTCTGTTTTTGTGCACATACCATGCTGTCTTGATTACAGCTTTATAATAGAGCTTGAAGTCCAGAATTGTGATGCCACCAGTTTTGGTTTTCTTTTTCAGCATTCCTTTGGCTATTCGGGGTCTTTTCTCATTCCATACAATTTTTAGGATCATTTGTTCCAGTTCTGTGGAAAAAGAAGTTGATGGTATTTTGAAAATTTTATTTATTTATTTGACAGAGAGATAGAGCCAGAGAGCACAAGCAGAGGGAATGGCAGAGGGAGAGGGAGAAGCAGGTTCTGCACTGAGCAGGGAGCCTGATCTGCGGCTCAATCCCAGGCCCCTGGGATCATGAGCTGAGCCCAAGGCAGATGCTTAACAACTGAGCCACCCAAATACCAAAATTGATGGTATTTTGATAGGGATTGCACTGAAAGTGTAGATTGCCCTAGGTAGCATATATACAATTTAACAATATTTGCTCTTCCATTCCATGAGCATGGAAAGTTTTTTCATTTCTTTGTGTCTTTCTCAATTTCTTTCATGAGTATTCTGTAGTTTTCTGAGTACAGATTCTTTGCCTCTTTGGTTAGGTTTATTCCTAGGTATCTTACGGTTTTGGGTGCAATTGTAAATGGAATCGACTCCTTAATTTCTCTTTCTTCTGTCTCGTTGGTGTATAGAAATGCAACTGATTTCTGTGCTCCCATGATTTATGTTAAAATGATCAATATTTGTCTGGAAATTGCACTCATAATTAAACTTCCAACCTAGAATCTGGAAAAGTCAAGGTTATAGTTGGCAAATTGTTTTGTCAAATCTTGTCAAATGTCTTTCTAAAAAGATTATCCATTAAGTATATATATGGATATAAATGTGGGTATGTTTATTAGAGCTATTTATCTTATTAAAGTTTATTAAATTTATTAAAGGTAGATTGTGAGGTATTTTATTCCTTTATCCTAACTATTGGGTATTCATGTCTTGGTTTTGTGTCCTAAACAAATCATTACAAACATGAAACTTTCCCCTGAAGCTTATAATTTGTTATCACTTACCTATAGATGCACTTACCAGCCCCCAAAAAACAAAAACAAAACAAAACAAAACAAAAAACACCACTGAATACATGAGGAAGATCAATAATTAATTCAAATGATTCATTTTAATTTGGGGCTTTGGGAGTGATTATGGATTTTGTAGTAGGGGAGGCCTAGCAAGAAAATGATGAAATGGAAAAAAATTATCACTCAAACTCTCCTCCAGAATTCCTGGAGGAATTGTGGTAGCAGTGAGAATTGGTACAATCAAAACACTCGTTTAATCACGAAAGGAATATAAATTTGATCAGATGCCTTAAATAGTACAAGCATCTGGTGTACATTACAGTTCCTCTTAGAGTCTGATACTAAAGATTTTTATATCTGCATATTCTCTTAGTACACACCACTCTTTTTAAAATTCATACTAAATTCATACTTCTAAGGGTAAGATAATAGCTTAGAATCTTCTATAATCCTGCATTGTATTTTACATAATTGCTTCCCTTTGAGCACATTATTATTACCAGTTCTTAATATCTTATCATCAGCTGCCCGAGCCCAAGCATACCAAAGATAGCATATCATTTCCCACAGATGTTAAGTTTATAAAATTAGTTTTGCCAAAAACATCTCTAATGTGAAAAGAGTATTTCTCACAGAGAGGATTGCCACTGGCTTTCTAACCACCTCAGGCATGTCATTGAACCTCTCCACAGTTAATGTATTTCTCTGTTTTTGGACATATTTCTTTCTTTCTTTTTTTTTTTAAAGATTATATTTATTTATTTGACAGAGACATAGCGAGAGAGGGAACACAAGCAGGGGGAGCAGGAGTGGGAGAAGCAGGCTTCCTGCAGAGCAGGGAGCCTGATGTGGGGCTTGATCCCAGGACCCTGGGACCATGACTTGAGCCAAAGGCAGACACTTAACGACTGAGTCACCCAGCGACCCTGGACATATTTCTTAAGTATGAAAATATCTCAGGGCTTTTAGAGAAAGTCTCCTGAGAGAGAAGAGTGGTACCCTGGGGAGAATTCTCTTAACATCCGGATGTCACTAAGAGAAGTTTGATAGAATGTAGTAGAATATAGAGTATGAAGAAAACTAGAGGAGAAAGTGGAGCCCAAGTGATGAAGGGGAATCAGCAAGTCTTTCAGGATGTAATTTTCTGTGTGTTGTTTATTCTTATAATCCCCCTTTGTGGTATTGTCTCAATCTTAATATTTCTAGGTGAACGTATATGCCTAAACTCATTTTTTATACTAACAGATGGTATTACACACAAAAAGATGTTAAACTCTCCAAACAGACATCTCAGAAGTAAATGCTTCAATTAATAGGATCAAAGTGATTTAAAAAAAAGCAAGTAAGCAGAGCTTTTGTTCGTAGAAAGGACTACTTACAGTTCTCAGAATTTATCAACATTTATTTATTTGTTTTAAAGATTTTTATTTATTTATTTGAGAAAGAGAGAATGAGAGACACAGAGCACGAGAGGGAAGAGGGTCAGAGGGAGAATCAGACTCCCTGCTGAGCAGGGAGCCCGATGCGGGACTTGATCCTGGGACTCCAGGATCATGACCTGAGACAAAGGCAGTCGCTTAACCAACTGAGCCACCCAGGCGCCCTATTAACATTTATTTATTAAAGTTGAAAATAAATTAACCAAATTTTCCATATGCCTAGAAGTTCTACTTACAAATCTCATTATGATATCTATAGAGCTAGTAAAATGAGAATATTTTCCTTCAATTTTTCTTGGATTAGTGTTTGGTTAACAAATTAGACACAATACAAACCAAAGAATCAGACTTTTAAATACAGAGAACAAACCCTCTGTTTGCCAGAGGGAAGGTAGGTAAGGAAGATGGGTGACATAGATAAAGGAGATTAAGAAGTACAAACTTCTGTTTATAAAATAAATCAGATGAAAAATACAGCATAGGGAATACAGTCAATAATATTGTACTAACATTGTATGGTGACTACTTATTGTGGTGAGCACTGAGTAATGTATGAAATTGTTGGATCAATATGCTGTGCACTTGAAACTATATAAATAATATAACATTGCATATTAATTATATTTCAGTTAAAAAAATTGAACAGAATTTCCTTAAACAAGTAATTTTATTCACTAATTTAATTAATTAAATTTCCTGGAGCATTTTACACTACTTTTATAAAGAAAACATATTTAAACTACAAAACATTGCTGAAAGAAACTGCAAAACACCACTGACATATATTAAAGAATATATAAATAAATTAAGAAATAGTTCCACATTCATTGATCAGAAGACTCAATATTGTGAATATAGCAAATCTTCCCAAGTTGATCTACAAATACAGTAAAGCTTAGCAAAAATTCCAAATGACTCTTTTTGCTAAAATTTACAAGCCAATTCTAAAATTTATATGGAACGGCAAAAAATTCCTGAAATAGATCAAAGTTGGAAGACTTAACACTACCCAATTTCAAAAACAATTACAAAGCTGCAGTAATTAAGACAATGTGGTAAAGAGAGACAAATAGATCAATGAAAGAGAATTGAGAGTCCAGAAATGAACACTTAAGTATATCTGAGTTCAGATATAGGTAGTAAGGCAATTCAATGGGGAAAAAATAGTCTTTTCACCAGAGAATGCTGAGAAAACTGATTTTTCATATGCAAAATATGAATTTAGACCCTTACATCATATGCTACACAAAAATTAACTCAAAATGGGACACAGACCTAACTTTACCAGCTGAAACTCTAAACTCTTAGAAGAAAACATCAAAGTAAATCTTCATGATCTTAGATTAGGCCAAAATTTCTTAAGAGTGGTACCAAGCGCAAGTGAGTAAAAAATACAATAAATTTAAAACTTTGTGCTTTAAGAGATATCATTTTAAAAATGAAAACACACAGAAAGGAATAAATATTTATAAATCATATCTTTGGCAAATGAGTTATATCCAAAATACATAAATGATTTTTGTAATTCAATAAGAAGAGAAATGACCCAAATTAAAAAATGATCAAAAGATCTGAATGGATATTTTACCAGAGAAGATTAACAGATAAGCACATGGAAAGATGCTTACCACAATTAATCATTAGGGAAATGCAAATTAAAACCACAATGAGATATCACTTCATAACCACAATGGTGATCACCATCATAAAGAAAGGCAATAACAAGTATTGGTGAGGATACAGAGAACCTGAAGCCTCACTCATGGCTGGCAGACATGTAAAATGGTGCAGTCTCTTTAGAAAACATTTTTGGCAGTTTCTTTAAAAAGTTAAATTTAGATTTACCATATGACCCAACAGTTCTACTTCTAGGCGCTTATCCAACCAAAATGAAAACATATGTCCACACAAAGGCTTCTATGTAAATGATCATAGCGCATGTTAATGATAGTCAAAATATGGAAACAATCCAAGTATTTATCAACTAGGGAATGGGAAAACAAAATGTGGTGGATCCATACAATGGAATACTATTCAGCAATAAAAAAAGAGATGTTATAACAGAGATGATCCTCAAAACATTATGTAAGTGAAAGTAGCCAAATGCAAGATCACATATTGTTTGATTCCACTTACATGAAATGTTCAGAGAAAGCAAATCCATAGAAATAGAAAATAGATTAATGGTTGCATGAGGTGTATGATAGGAAATGTGGTAGTTGAATAATGGCCTCCCAAGATATCGTCTCAATACTCAAAGTCTGTGGAAGTGTTACCTTACATGGCAAAATGAATTTTGCATAGGTCATTAAATTAACAATCTTGAGATGGGGAGATTATTCTGGATTATCTGGGTGGACCCAATGTAATCACAAGAGTATCTATAAGAGGAAGCAGGAATGTTAGAGAGATTTGAAGATGTTGTGTTTCTGGATTTGAAAATGGAGAAAGGTCAATAGGAAGGGAATGCTGACAATCTCTAGAAACTAGAGAAAAGAAAAAGTTGGGATTATCCCTTTAGGAAACCACTAGCCAGGGAACAGATTCTCCCTTCGAGCTTCCAGAAGGGATGCAACCTTGTCAACATCTTGACTTTAGTCTGGCAAGATCCATTTTGGCCTTATGACCTCTAGATCTATAAGATAAAAAAATTTGTGTTTCTTTAAACCACTAAGTTTGTGGTTATAGTAACTGTTAGTGTGGTTAGTTAGTATAGTCATTGTTAGTATAGTATAGTAATTATTATAGAATTAATAGAAAATAGGGCTCAAGACTCTAGGGGAAAATCTATTTCTTTGACTTTTCTTGATTCCAGAGGCTGCCTGCATTCTTTGGCTCATGGTCCCATATCACTGACTTCTGCTTTCATGCCCACAACCCCTTCTCTGATTCTGCTCCCTCTTTTATCTATAAAAACCCCTGTGATTTCATTGGGCAAACCCAGATAATATATGATAATTTTCCCCTCTCGAGATTATTAAATTTATTACATTTATAAAGTCTCTTTTGCCATGATAGATAATATATTTATAGGTCCCAAGATGCAGATATCTTTGAAGGTCATTATTCTGCTTACCACATGTAATAAAGATGCTACAAATTGCATACTTGATTCCTATTTAAGATTTTCAAATGTTCTGTAGGACAAATTAAAAATCCTAAGAAAAATATTTTAAAAATGAAAAACTCTTATAGATCTAAAAAAAGTTAAGTTTACAAATACATCAAATCAAGTTTTGCAAAGATTTCGATTCTGTTTACAAAATAAATCAAATTCTTTATGCTTTTCTGCTTAAAGTCATTAAAATTAATAAAAGTTCAAATTACTCCCATATTCAACATTGAAATGTTCATATTGTAAGTTTTATTTATTTCTTCATGTCTAAATTTAAATATAAATGCTCCCAGGTTTGAAAAGATAGCCAACCAACTTGGTTGAACATTTTTTCAGTCTCAGGAAGACTAAAGTTATTGATACAATTGCTTATCCTTCTGAGAATAAAGATAAAGATATATGAATGGGGGCTGTTATGTACAGGAGTTAATGAGCCTTTTTTTTTATGGTTCTTTGATATGAAGGTTTATGTTCCTAGGCTTTAGATATACTACTTTGCAAATATGTGTCCACCATGTTCAAGTGGCCATTTGTCTAGTTCTTCCATACATCCACCATTGTTTCCACTTAATATTATTCAATTTATCTATTAACTGTTTGATTGAAGCCTGCATTATTTTTTTTCTTCCCACTTAGTTCACTATAACTCTAAAGTCATTCTAATGGCATCTCTTTAGAATGCTTTACTGTCCCTGTTCTGCTTATTATAGCAAAAATCTGCATGCTAGTGGCAACTTGGAGGTTGTGCTGAAGCTTTGCAAATAATACTTCTCTAAACTAGGTTATACCTCTCCTTACTTTGTGAACACAGTCTATCAAACTGAATATAACTTTTCTATTGATAATATATTATCATATTTAAAAGTTTGTGTTATTCATATTGATAAGTTGCTCTGGCCTAAAAATCATAGGATATATGCCAAAAAAATTTTTTTGAAATCTGTTATCTCTACTGGATTATTATTATTTTTTATTTATATATTTTAGAGACAAAGAGAGAGTACAAGTGGGGGGATGGACAGAGGGAGTGAGAGAGAGAGAGAAAATTTCAAGCAGACTCCATGCTGACCAGGGAGACCAACATGAGGCTCAATTCCACAATCTGAGCGAAAACCAAGAATCGGACACTCAACCACCTGAGCCACCCAGGTGCCCCTCTACTGGATTATTTTTATTAAAAGGAATAGAAAATATCCTTGAGAAGTATGACAGTATTTCAGCAAGATTAATTGCTATATTAAGCACTGAGGGTTTCTGTGGTTATATTGTATATGCAAAATATATACACATATGTACAATGTATTGTATCACATATATATCATATATATATGATAACATTATCAATTCTATTTGCTTTATCACATCTACCAAGTTGTTTGTAACTTGTAAACAAAAGAACCCCAAACTTTCAACATCATTAGAAGACCAATAACACCTCCTTGTAAGTTTCAACAGCTTATTTTCTGTTAAACTTAAGGAGAGACCTTAATATCATGTACAGATACCTGATAACATCCTAAATTATATTCTTCTCATGTAAAAAGTAGTCTGGAAGTCAGTAGTCCATGGTTGGTGTGCTGACTGAAAGACCCTAAGGTCCCTTTAGCTTCCTGCTTTCCTATCCTTAACATGATATTCATCTTCATTATCATGAGTGTCCATGGCCATACAAAGGAATATATTAGAGTCATTAATTAGCCTTGTATAAAAGTGGTTAATGACAGAGGAAAGTGATTAAAATATTATTTTAGTCCCTTTGGTTTGCTGTAACAAAATGATATAAAGTGGATAGTTTGTAAACAATAGAAATTTATTTCTCACAGTATTGGAGTTGGGTAAGTCTAAGATCAAGGTGCCTGCAGATTCAGTGTCTGGTGAGAGTCTACTTCAGCATAAATGCCTCACATGGATGGAGGGACAAGCTTGCTTCCTTGGGTCTCTTTTACAAGAGGACTAATCCCAATTACAAGGGGTCCACCCTCATGACTTGATCCTTTCCCAAAGGCCCCATTTCCTAATACCATCGCAGTGGGGGTTAAAATTTCAACATATGAATTTTGGGGAACATAAACATTCAGACCTCAGCAACTATATTAACTAAAAAATCAATAACCAAGAAGTATATATACTTTATACTCTTTAAAATAAAATTATTTTAAAAGAGTCTATACATGTTTGTACAAAGCACTAACAGATTATATATCAAGAACTACCAATGACTATCTGTATAAGTTGAACTATAGGTGTATTTATTTTCCCACATCTCTATTTTCTATAACACTGAATTATTTTCATAATGCAGATATAAAATAGCATTTTAAAGGGGGAAATTAGCTTTTCCCAAAACCTTAACAAAATATACTTGCATTTATATAACCTTGGCCTGAATGGGATTGTTTGGTCTTGCCTAACTCCCCCAAGAAACACAGAGGTAATTATTTCTTCCCTAAATAAAGTTAGGGTTTTGATAGTAAATAAGAAGTGAGGGGAAAATGTGTACTGGGTAGGGAAATGGCCGTGTTCCCCATAGATACAATGTATGCTGACCTTTAATGATTACTCCACTGTAGTATGCCTAAAAGATTAATTTGTAAATCAGTATATATACCTAGTGGTTACATGTTAGTTTGCACATAAACAAGATCAGAGAGCTATGATGTAGCAGAAAAACATGACTGAATTCAGCCCTGTATTCTAATTGCATCCCCACACATTTTATTTTTTATACTGAAAAGATAGAAATAATCTCTGTTTTTTGGTGATGCTTTAAAACAATACCGCTATGAAGTATGATTTATATAAAGAGAGAAAATCAGGGGTTGAATTTGCCAATAAGTTCATATGTTTTAGCCATCCAGAGGGAGCTGATTCTAATTCTCACTATATTGTGTTAAGCACATTTGAGTTCCAGAGGTGGGAAACTCACACTTCTTACAGAATTAATTCTATTTCTAGAGATATCTATCAGAAAGTTCTTTCCTTTATTGACTCAAATCTGTCTTCCATTTTAGAGCCAAGGTTCTTAAAAAGTTAAAAACATCTCTTGGAATTTAACAATGCTGGGTGGCTCAGTCAGTTAAGTGTCTGCCTTCAGCTCAGGCCACAATCCCAGGACCCTGGGATCGAGCCCCACATCGAGCCCCACATCGGGCTTCCTCCTCAGGGGGGAGTCTGCTTCTCCTTCTCCCTCTGATGCTCCTCCTGCTTGTGATCTTTCTCTCTTTCTCTCTCTCTGTCAAATAATAAAAAAAAAAGAACATATCTTGGAATTTAAATACACTGTATGATAAATAGATACTTTTCTATTTTAGTGTTGGATTTAGAATTGTTATTATTGTCAATATAATTTTTGTTTGTTTCAAAGGCAAATATTTCCTCATATGTTCTCCATTGCAGTAATATTTCTCTTCAACATTTGTTGCCAGTGTGCTTCCAGCAAATAACTGCCTTTATAAATTAACTTTGATATTACTTAATTAATGAATATGACTGTATCCAGTTTTTCCATTTCCTTTCAGGGCAAGCACATCTGGTACTCAGAGGCATTGCTGCAATCTCACACAAAGAGGGTTAGTTGATGAAGCTTCTTGAATATCCCAAGTGCCAGTGAAAGCAACTTGGCTTCCTCTGAATACTCTATTTCATGCCCCAAAGACTGTGTGAGTGTCTAAAACTGCACATGTCTTTCTGATAGTTTTTTGCTTCCCTGATACCCAAGCCAATCTCAAAGGCATTCCTCTATCTTCTTGGTGCATCAACTGGATCCCAGGGTATCTTCCAAGCCTGATGTTTTCATGGGACTGAAAGTCAATAGACCCATCTGCCCCACCGGAAGTAGCTTTGCCATCTGGCTTTAGGAAATTGGGTCATGTCTTACTGGTTTAAAGTGAATTGGTAGTAAATCTTTCTTATGTTACAGCACAAAACACAATCATGAAAAGACTGCCTTTGTAAGGTAAAGAGACATATCTTTGGATTGATCCTTGGCTCATTTTACTCACATATGCTGACCAGGAAGTTGTCAGTCTAACACCATTTATGGAATGTCTTTTATATGCCAGGTGTTTTATATTCACTATCTTTAATACTCACAAGAACCACATGTAAGTTTTCTTTCCCCACTTAACAGATGTACTCCTAGGCTTAGAGAGATTAATTGAGGTGCCCAAGGATGTGCAGCCCAGCAGAAGTGTGTCTTGGTTTCGAATCTGTGTGGGTTCCGTGGCCACACACACCTGCTTTCCATGACTGAACATCAGATTCCAGTTTCTATGCCATTCACTTATACTGTAGTCAAAGATGTTAGTGGGTTTTTTAAATTTGCATTTATTATTTGTAGACTTTTTCCCCTGTAATAATAAACAAGCTTTGAATTTGAACAAAACAGTACTTGCACTCTAACATTTCCCAAAGCCAGAAAAGAAGAGTCCTTGAAAGGCTTCCATGGGTTTTATTTTAGTCCATTTTAGCCATTCTGACTTTCAGCTCTTCCTCAATTGTAAAGATTGGTTTACTTACTTGAAAACAATGTTTTAAGCCAACTTATCAGTATTCATTTGGGTAGAAGGGAAACTTAACTAGCATGCAAATGTGATTTAAAAGGAAAAATTATTATCTGGTTAAAATTGCTTCATCATTTCCAATGGTAAGTCTCAGTCAGAAAAGAAAGAAGGCTAAGGCCAGATGTGCCACCAACCCAGCTAAGAAAGAAAGGCATCCATTTGGGAATTGTTCTTTTGTTTAAAATCATGATCTGGGGCGCCTGGGTGGCTCATTTGTCAAGCATCTGCCTTTGGCTCAGGTCATGATCCCAGGGTCCTGGGATGGAGCCCACATCCGTCTCCCTGCTCAGCAGGAAGTCTGCTTTTCCCTCTCCCATTCTCCACTGCTTATGTTCCCTCTCTCGCTGTCCCTCTCTGTCAAATAAATAAATAAAATCTTTTTAAAAATTAAAAAAATGATCTATCAGAATTTTTGTGGACAGTAAACTCAATGGATATTTAAATCTGACCCTCTCATCTTTATTGTAGTTGGGAGTACAATAGTAAAACAACTTCTTTACAATTTCCAATAGCAATTCTTCGGTTGAAAGTATCAAATGGGGGAATGTTTTAGAACGCTTAGAATATGAATTTGAGAAGTCATTTTCTGTGGCAATTTGTATACAAAAAAAAATATTTTCCATGTGGACTCTAGAACAAAGAACTTTCTTTCTACCCCTTTTTAAATTCATTCAAATGTTAAGATGTAGAAATTGCATGTGCTTTGAGAGTGATATATTAATTTTTGGAGAAGATATATGTGTATATACCAACAGAGTAAAATGGCATGAACTAAAGCAATAAAATAAAGATCAGAAATCACTAATTCCATGCAGGTATTTTCTTTTCAGTAGTAAATTTCTGCTTTCCAAAAAGAACAGATTTCTAAGAATAGAAATACCTGCATGAGAAACTGAGAAACTTTATTTTTCATCATATCCTTCCTTCATGGAAATCTTCAGGTCACCCAATCTACGGGAGTAGACTTAAGTTCTGCTGGTCCTGGTCAAAGGCCAGAAGACTGACTGCAAAAGTAACCAGGAACCGGGGTCCACAGATGGAAAATCTAATTCACCTGCAATGGCTACTGATCAGTCCTTAGACAGAAGCAGGCTGAAGGTCAGACCTAGAAGTTGGGATAAAGATTACAGTTTTTTACAGAGCTTGAGACTTAAAAAAAATGGGTTGGATACTATACAATCACAGTCAGTAGGCTGAGAGAAAGAAAACAAGTGTGAAGGACATATAACAGGATGCGATTCCTATAGTCCTGGTTTGTCTTGTCCTCTTTAATATATATCCCTCTCCTTTGGTGGTATTTTCAGTTATCATGGATTAAAATAACATTTTTATGTAATGTTTGTTTCATTGAATTCAGAACAAAACCCAAAGTCCTTTCAGTGGCCTAAAGATTTTGCATCGTCCAGGCCTAGCTTTCTCTTTCCTTACTCTTCCCACCTCACCATACCTCTCTAACATCCTCTGTGTACTGAATTTTCCAAGTTCTGTCTTATCTCCTGCCTTTCACACAGGCTATCCTCTATGTCTAGAACGTACTTATTCCAAATTTCTACATGACTCTCCCATTCTCCTCCTTTAGGTCTCAACTTCACTCTTAACATTCTTCCTGATTACTTTTCCTAAGGCAGGTTCTCATCTGATATTCCACTGGACCCTTGTTTCCTCCAAAACTGTTATTGTAATTTTCAACTGTTAATTTGTCTATTTCCTTTTCTTCCCTGTTACACTTACTACAATGTAAGCTCCATGTCTTCATTGTTTACCAAAGTATCTCAACGTTTGTTAAATGAATGAATTGATCCGTGCTCAAAAGCCTCAATTGTTTGTACCAAGGAACCATTTGAGAAGATGGAACAAGAGAGACTTCTCTGGTTGGGGCAGTTTCCAAGGAGTTCTGGGATGACAACATTCAGGAAGAGGAGCTCCTCCAGGACTCCTTGTTAGCCCTGCCTTGTCTCAAAAGAATCTATTTCATCCCTTATATTAATTAATTTTACTGACATTTTACCTGCTAATTGTTAAAGAAGAAATGGAACCATTGAACATTTCAAGAACTATGAAGGTCAGAGAAGCCTTAGGCCAGTTGGAACAAATTCTCTTGGATCCTCAACAGACTGTTTATTGGTTAAGCAAGGGCTTGAAGTTGAACCAGAAGAGACAGTCCAGTGGCAAAATGGGCCACCATCAGATGGCAGCAAAGAGTTGTTTCTTCTTGCATGGCTACCTATTAACTTTGCCCCCATTTAAGGATATTGGAATATGATTGTTTTCTAGATATATTTAAAGGATTAATGAATTTCCTCATTTGGAATTTATATCTACTTATTTCAAACACTGCCAACTTCTAGAATCAATGGGGAAATTCCATTGCATAAAGGAATATCTTTAGAAAAGAAAAAGATATCTTAAAGTTACAAATTTATTGAATTAAAATGATAGGTTTCCTCTTCTTAGAAAATTATTTTTCTCTAAGAATCTTAGAATAAACATAGAATATATATGAGATAACTGTTATGATATAAGTGTTTTATATTTGAAGATGAATTAATTCACTTGATACCAATTTTAGTCAAAGGAAATAAGAAAAGGTACAAGCATTGTATCAGGTGCTCTCAATAGTAATATGCTAACACCTGTGTAATTTTATTAATTGTTATGATCATTTTGCTCCCCTGTTAGAATTGAACTACTTAGGATAGCATAAAAGCTTTTAACATCCTGAACCTGAATTAGCTTTACCAACAGTAGCTATAATCATTTCCCTCTTCATCACCTAGTCTAGTCACGGAGAATTCACCAAGCCCCAAACACTTCACTCACTTCAGTGCTTTCACTTGTGCTAGTCCCCGTTCTGGGAGTAATCCACCAGCTCTTTCTACCTGACAAGTCCTACTTATTTTTCAAGACCCATAGCAAATGTAACTTCCTCTGAAAGCTTTTCTCCCTTTCATTTTCCTTCAGGCAAAAAGACCCTCCTTTTTTTTAGTGTCTGTATTTTATATATAGAATGGCACTTCATTCAATCATTCATCTAGTAAATAATTATTATTTAATTAGCCATGAACTACACTGGGTGTCAAGAAATACAATGATCATGTCACTGCTGTCATACATATAGCAAAGGAGGGAGACATTATATGAACAATTAATAGTATGATGAAGGGTATGAAGACATATAGGAAAACACGTCTTTTACATATAATAGAGGTGTTCTTGGAGAATGAGTCTAAAAATGAGAAGTTAGCCAGCCAAAGAGACAAGCATTCCAGGCAGAGGAAAGAGCATACGCAAACCCCCTCAGTTAAAAGATGGTATATGTTAGTTTGATGACCCAGGAGAAGCCCCATGTACTAGAGCAGAGAAAGCAAAGTGAGAAACAACTCCCACCTGAAGTGGAGAGTTGGCAGGGGTTGGTTTGTGAAGATTTCTTAAAGCCTTAGTGAGGATACTGGACTTTACCCAACAGTGAAGAGAAATCATTAGAAGCTTTAAAGAAGAGAAATAAATAGCCAGATGTTGTGGTTTCAATCTATTACTCTAACTGCAAAATGGCGAATGGATAGAAGAGAACACAGTGCATTTGGGAAAGTGTAGGGAGGTTTCTGTAATAATTTAGGCAAGAGATTTTGGTAGATTGGACTAGAGCCGTAACCATGGGTATGGAGAGAGGTACATCGATTTGAGTGTTATTTAAGAAGCAAAATTGGCAGGACCTAGTGATTGGCTGTGAAGAGTAAGAAAGAAGAAGGAATCAAGGGGCACTTTGCGGTTTCTAGTTTGAGCAACCAGATAGATGGTTGTGCTAATTGTAGGAGCTAATGGATTTTTATATTACCAATTAATATTTAGAATTAATTGATACTCTATTTTTAATGTGGTCAGAAATATATAATAAGAATGAATGTAAGCATACATTAAATCTAGGGTATGGAATTTCTAAAATTTATATAAAAAAGAATTTCTGGGATCTCAAAGTAATATGAATTGTAAGATTTTTTTGCCATGATAATGAATGGATGTATTGGACCGGGACATTCGCAGTAATAATAATTCCTGCTGCCATCAACCTCTTTGTGGTGGCTTCTCAAAGGAAGCATTTGCAGTTCCCTCTATTTTCCTGTTCCTGGTAGGGTTCACACCCTTCTGTGTTTTGCATACATAATACCTTACAGATTAAAAATAGAATCTCCAAGCTGCAGAGATTCTAATTGAACATTTTAATAACTTCTTTTTTTGTGTGTGTTAATCAACTTTCTAAAGTGTGAGCTATTTTTAGCACCAGTTACACTTGTACCTTTGGGTCCAATTCTAATTCTCTTCACATCGCAGAGGATCTCTCTGCAGCAGTCTCTTTGAAATCAATCAGTGCTTTCAGGAATGTTATGTAGTGGTGGATAGAACTGGGTCATGGCGAGCATTCTTCCTCACATAATGCTGAATTCTTTTACTTCCAGGTGCAGAGACAGGGTTAGATGATTACTATTTAGAGAACACAAAAGGGACAATTAGAATAAACCAAAGAAAGAAAGAAAAAAAGGCTTACCTCAGTAAGGTTATTTCACACTGGCTGTGCCGTCATTTCCAGAATCTTAACTTCACCAACAAACAAATTACACTGAGTAAAACTGCTATTAAAAAAAAAAAAGTCCCTAGTCTTAAAAATGGCAAGCAATTTCTCATATACAAACCTCCTCACACCCACATTTCCCGAGTACAATCCTGAGAACACCGGTAGACAATCTAGTGCATGATAGATCATTGACGTCCAGGGACTTTAGATTAATTTCCATTAATTTCAAGTTTAAGGGGTTTTGGAGTGAGAAATATATAGTGATTTGCCTACTTTTTTTTTTTAAGGGAAAGAAAGCAAACCTACCCATCTGAAAGAAGGTTGCAAGACCTTTCCTCTTCCACCTACTGTCTATCTTTTCATTAGCAGTTCTGGTTCTATATCAACCAGAAAAAAAGAAAACCACTCTTTTGCATATTCATCTTGATTTTGAATTGATTAGAAGGCTGTTCTTTTGGACTTTTCTTCCCATCCCCATCATTCAAGTAAAGTGAAGCAGGTTAGGTTGGGATAGACAGGAGTCCTAAAGAATCCTAAAGAGTACTAAAGATTTTAACTGCATGTACTATGTTAATTTATTTTAGAAAACCAGGCAGGGGATGTGAGAGAATATTACCATTTCATAAAAAAGTCTATGAGAGGAACATTTGGGGAATGGTATGAAATTTTGACCTGTAGCTTCTAATTTTTCACAAGATGTAATTTCTTATTCATCCACCTACCACCAACCCATTGAAGCAACTGCTCTTTGTTGCCTTCAGTGCCTTTCTATTGCCTCTGAAAAAGGAGGACACTAAACATTTTAAGGAAAAAATAAATTTCTGAATGATTTTTAAGTAACAACACATACCAGGAAGAATGTTCTCAAAATACAGGAAAAAGAAAAATAATTTTAATTTCCAAAGTAAATGCATAAATATAGAAATAGAAGCTTCCAGTATCCTGAGATAAAACTTAAAGGAAGAAAATGTAATGTTGGACTGGAGAGAAAGTAGATCAGAGTCAATTTCTGATTTTTTCACTGTACACATCTTCCCCTTTCACGGCACAGAAGACAGATAATAAAAGCCCTTTAGGGTCTAAGGCAAAGATGTTGAAATTGAGGAAATGAAACATTCTTCCCATGTGGGCATCTGGGAAAACTATCTTGTCTTTATCCGTTTCAAGGCCAAAGTCTGGGTTGGGCTTGATAGATAACTTCAAATGCGTTTGACAATTGGAAATCAGCAGTGTCCTGTGCTCTACTTCTTACTTGTCTTGTTAGGAGGGGAACATTAACACAGAGCACCCCAGTCATAATGGAGTAAGAATAGTGCAGGGCTGTTCTAGAAGGGAGAGGCTATTACCCATTTCCTCCTGCTCTCCATGGGCGAAGAGCAGTACAGATAAGCATCTGAATGATTTCTGTGTCCCCTTGAAAATGATACAGAGGAAGGCTGAGAAAGTACAGATGGCAGTGCATATGCCTTGGAGCTGGGATGAGGAATATGTAGGGTGAATTACATTGTCCTAGCAAGTGGGGAGCAAGGCAGTATCACAGGTATCAGCAGCAAATGGCAGAGGGAATGAATGTTGGTCATTCTAGAACACTATGGATTATATATCTTAGTGAAGGTAAACTAGGGAAGAAAATGGCAATGGATAGATACCAACTATTCCTTGCAGCCTTAGTCATATGTACGAACTTTCTCCCCTGGGGAAAAGGGAAGAGAAAGAGGGAATAAATATTCTTGAATGAACAGAATTAAAGTTCTGTTTTAAGTTCAGTACAGATTGAGTTTAATGAGAACTGGCAGATTACAACGTGTCTTTAGTAAAAACAAAATGGAGTCTCGAGGGCTAAGTTTAGTTCAGTTAAGGAGAATCAAAAGAAAGTTGTTTTTGCACATCTGAATTTTGTGATTCTGAAGAGCCCTTAGATGCAATAGACACATAATATTCAGCATGTAGGGGACCTTCTGAGAATGTGTTACTATAATATTCCAATGGATGATGTTCTTGGCCAAAAATGGTTTATATATTCTGTTTCTGGCACCCCATGGGTCTCTGCAGTTTGGGCCACACTTACTGTTGAAAAGTTCAATGGAAAAAAAGCCCCTCAATATAGGATTTCTAAGGAAATTAGGAAAACAAGCATTATCTTGAAGAGAAAGAATCCCCCAAAAACAAAAACCAAAACAACAACAACAAAAAAAAAAACAGATTCTAAGAAATTAATTATTATAAGAAAACACTGTGGCATCCTGAATAGCATAACGGAACACATAGCCGCAGTAAAGTATTTTGACTCCAGGAGATAAAACAATGGATTAAATCGGAGGGGGAGATGAACCATGAGAGACGATGGACTCTGAGAAACAAACTGAGGGTTCTAGAGGGGAGGGGGGTGGGGGGATGGGTTAGCCTGGTGATGGGTATTGAGGAGGGCACGTTCTGTGTGGAGCACTGGGTGTTCTGCACAAACAATGAATCATGGAACACTACATCCAAAACCAATGATGTAATGTATGGTGATTCACATAACATAATAATAAAAAAATAAATAAATATAAAAAAAATGGATTAAAAAAATGAAGAGTGTTTGCAAAACAAATGCAAAACGAAACAAAATAACGCCCCCCCAAGTTGCTATCAGTGAATGAATTAAAATATATTTGGCAAGGAGGTAAGGTACCAAATTGACTCCTGGGACCAGGCAACCACTGATATTGGGAATAAACTAGAACAGCACTCACTGAATACAGAGAAAAGAACAAGGAACTAAAATAACAGCTAGGAGATGATGGATGGAGAGGATGGAGAGAAGAAAATTAATCAAAGAATCAAATATTTTTAAAAAAATATTTGTTTGAGAGCGAGCGAGAGAGAGAGAGTGGGCAGGGGAGGTAAGACAGAGAGAAGATCTCAAGCAGACTCCCGCGGAGCATGGAGCCCAATCCCATGACCCCGAGATCATGACCTAAGCCCAAATTAAGCATCAGATGCTTAATCCACTGAGCCACCCAGGCCCCCGGAATCAAGGTTATTCTTAAGGATGATATAAACTGAATACAGTAGAAGTGATTGTTAGAGGCAAAATTGAAGATAAAAATTCTGACTCTTATCCGCCCCCTCCCCAGCCCAATAAAGGAGAGCAAATGATTTTCTAAGTGCTTCATTCTCTTTAGGTATTTGATTTTTGGTGCTTTTAAATAGCTAGAGTGTAGATTGGTTCTTGTTTCCTCCATCTGAATCCTGAAAACAGCACATGCAATACCATATGCAGGAAGTGATTGTAGTCAATGGATCCTCATGAATGGAAATCTGAGATTGGATATTTGATCAAGTTTGGGTTTAAAAGTGGGGAAGAGCCAGTTGCCATTAGAAAATGGGGCACTGGTAACACATGGTATGTAATGATAAAGTAGCTCTTGAAATTATCACTTTTGGTCTGGGATGAAGTGTCTTACTAAAGACATCTTTGTGGATAAAGTGGCTACTTTTATAGAAATAATGAGTATACTAAAAATCATGAATTTATACTTTAAAAGAGTAAATTTAATGGTATACCAATTATACATCAATGAAGTTGTTATTAAGAAAAATAAATTGGGGCCCCTGGGTGGGGGGCTTAGTCGGTTAATCATCTGGCTTCGGCTCAGGTCATGTTCCCAGGGTCCTGGAATTGAGTCCCAATATCCCTGCTCAGTGGGGCATCTACTTCTCCCTCTCCCTCTGCCCCTTCTCCCTGCTTGTGTGCTCTCTCTCAAATAAATAAATAAAATCTTTAAAAAAATTTAGAAATAAAGAAAAAGAAATTTAAAAAAGAAAAAAATTGGAAACCTTGAAATAGGAAATATTATTTTTGTATGATCAACAAAATTTGTGGAATAGATGTTATGAATGCATATTTATAAAATGATTGTAGACTTTGGGGAATTACTAAGTAATAAAGTTATAGAATATGAAAAATTCAAGATGCATGCATTTTATTGGACAGTGAGAACCTGAAAAGGATAAAGAGTTTATTGCTAATTATATGCAACAGAAATAAAAACAAAAGAAGTCAAGTCAAGTTAAAAAGAAGAAACAGATGGTTCTGGGAAGGGAATTAAGGCCTCCATGAAAGGTCATCCCTGAACATTGTGACTATGATGGAAAATAAAAATTTAGCTTTCATGACAGCCTATCTTCTTGTGTCTGTTTGCTACTGGTTATAATTCCTTCAAAACATAGCATGACTTCTTTTCCCTTCAGTTTCTCCAAATGCTACCAAAAAAAGTGTTGGTTTTTAATTCCTTGGTAATTAGTTATTAATGAAATAAAAGAGGGGCACCTGGGTGGCTCAGTGGGTTAAGCAACTGCCTTTGCCTCAGGTCATGATCCCAGGGTCCTGGGATCGAGCCCCACGTCGGACTCCCCGCTGGGCGGGAGGCCTGCCTCTCCCTCTGCCTGCTGCTCACCCTGCTTGTGCTCTCTCTCTCTCTGTCAAATAAATAGATAAAATCTTTTTAAAAAAAGGAAATAAAAGAAACTTGGCTCTTGCTACCACAGAATTTAATTTAGTAAAAGAGGTTTTTACTCAATCATAGTAAAAGAAATCCTAATAATGTTGTCATAATTACTAATTACAGAGTAACAGAGTCATTAAATTGGAAACAAGTTTTTGTGTATCAACAAATTTTGTAGCATTTATCAGCACTGCTCAGACAGGGAGGTATGGTTAAGGCTCTATTGTAACTTGCTGAGGGAAACAAAACAAAAAAACAACAGTTTGCAATAGGGCATGTGATATGAGCTTAGTATTGAGGTACTGGCTTAAAGCACTGTGTTTGAAATTCAAACAGAAATGGGGAAGTAGATTTTTAACCTCAGAATAATTTTTTTTTAAGAGAGAGCAGGGGTTGGGGGTGGAGGGGAAGGGAGGGGAGAGAGAAGAGAGTGGGAGAGAGAGAATCTTAAGCAGGCTCTACACCCATCGCGAGCCCAACCCGGGGCTCAGTCTCACAACCCTGAGATCAAGACCAAGCCGAAATCAAGAGTCAGACACTTAACCAACTGAGCCACCCAGGGGCCCCCAGAATAAAAACACTGATGCTGAAAAATCTACATGCTGGAGACATACAAATGAAAAGATGAAACTCTTTAACTTTGAAGCCCAGGAAAGGGGTGTTATGATTTGTGAACTATCTTAAGTGCTACACTATAAACATTAGTTTCTATTTACTAGAATATTTCTAGTGAAACAGCTCTTCAGATGGGAGAATTTTTTTTCTCTTTCTTTCATTAGCCTGCTTCAAATGTCTGAGAAACAGAATCTCCTTTGTCTCCTAAACTGTAGTGGAACCACTATCTCAGGGATCTGGCATTTCCCTTCCTTTACAAAACACGCTCCGCAAACTGTGCCGGTTAACTACAGATTGGTAAATTGCTATTACTATAATTGTGACATCTGTAATGCTTCGTAAGTCAACTGGTTTAATAAAATCACAAATGTGAGAACTTGAAAATAATTGCATATGTAAGATTTATGCAGGTCTCTCAGCCTCTCCTCCAGTCAATCTAGTGTTTATTTGAGGGGCTCGGGGACAAAACGGCCATGGTGGCATTTATGTACGAGGCTAATTTGGCTAACAGTACTGTTAAATGTCCCACTTGCCAAAACAGAGACCAATGCTGTACATAATATGCTCGTTTATGCTGTTGGTATCAGAGAACATCTGGGGGCAAGTTGATTACTCTCAATCACATCATAGTGATTTATTCTCTCTGGAATAGACACTTATCTATGGACTTACTAAATACCTCATTCACAATTTCAGTATTCCCTATAATGTTGTTTCAAAACAATGGACTTGTTTTCTATCCAGAAAGGTAGGACAATGTCCTGAAGCCTGAGGACTTTCCTGTTTGTACTATATCTCCTGTTACTCCAAAGAAGATATCATTTTAGAATAATGAAGTAGCATATTGAAGATTCAATTTTAGCACTTTCTGGAAGATACTACCTTGTGAGGTTAAGGGGTTCTTTTGGAGAATGCATTAGATTATCTTAAGCAGTGGTTCATGCCCTAATTGGCCTTGATTTTAAGGAGCATAATTATTTTAAGTACTGTTAAGAAGGAAAAAGATGTTACCAAGTAAACTATGATTTGCAATCATTGTAAGAAGCATGCCAATGTCAGACACAAAAATCTAAAACAGAACAAAAAGACAAACTAGAAGTATAATAAATGGTACTCTCTCCCCTACCCCTGCCATATCCATAATATAAAGTTGAGGAACCAAGGAGTGGAAATGAAAGTGATGCGCTAACCTACAGTAGCAATATCACCTTCAAAAAAAATCTGCCATTTTTTAAAAATCTATTCTGACAATACAATTATGTGGGCTTGTCAAAACTTTATTTCAACCTTGTTCAAGGAAAGGGACCTAAGCAGACCAATTCAAAGGTTTCTCTCTTTCTAGTGCCATTTACAGAAAAGTGTGGTTGGATAATCAAGAAAAGGCTTTCTGATTAGAGATCATTAGACTTCTGACAGTAAGCGACAGTTAAATGGTGGATGGGAGAGTAGTTTTCCAGAACAGATCTTAGGCTTATTAAAGTTCATCAGGCAAGTATGCAATGGTGCCTAAGCAATTCCATTAGAAATGCCATTTTCTTTTTCTCAGGAGGTTAGGAAATGCATACCAGAACAACTGTGGGACAATATTTTCTTCAAGTTACTGAAGGAGGAAGTGCTTCTACAAGGGACATAGTGATGGTTGCATTTTAGGCTCTTCTTGCAACAAGCAAAACAAAATAAAATTAAGCAACATCAACTGGGGTAGGATTAAAATAACTGTGTTTTCCAGTGATTTATCAATTACCAAAGGGAAATAGGGCTAGTGTTTTACAATGGGAGCCAAGAGGAATGTGTCTGGGGTCAAGTGATCTCTGAGCTGCCTCCTATACTGGCCAATCTATCAGTAAAAGTTAATAGAGGTTTATATTGACCAAATGATCACTCAGGCAAGACCCATGAAGGAACCAGGTATCTCAGAAGAAAGGACTTGGATCAACCTATAGACCAAACAAAGAAACCATCAAAAAAATAAAAAAAAAACAAAAATAACCAGCTAAGTGTTTGTTGGCAAGAGGGTATGGCACGGGTCTCATGACTACTTGTAGAAATGACTACTAGTAGAAGTACATAATTTCTTTTGTCTATGTTAGGTATATGTCTAACCTACTCATTGATTTTTTTCTCCTTTTCCCTTCTGTCACTTTTTTATATAAGATATATCATTGATGTTCAACTTTTAATTGCATTTTTAGGTTTATGCGTAAGAGAACAATCTAAGCTGCTGTAGTAATAGAGTCCAAAATAGAGTGGCTTAAAAGTTATTTCTCTCTCATATTTTAGTCTGGGTTGTGGTCTAAGGCTGGATGGTAGTTTGAGCCATTGCCAAGGATTAGAACTCTTTTCATTGCCTATTGCCCCATTCCTAAATGCTGTCCCTACCCATCATGCCAAAAATTGCTCAACTCCACATCCATATTCAGCCTGGAGGAAAGAGGAATGAAAACATAAAGGGACAACATGTTTAAGATGGCATTTCGACATTTTGGCTGAACAGAAGAGGAATGAGCATCACCTAGAGTTAAAGATAGTGTTTGATGACACCGATTCTACCATCTTGGGGAGAGGGTGCATGCATTTATATCTGTATGGCAATGGGTATTTCCGTTTGCCATTGCCGTTGGAAGTTTAAGCACAAGGAGAAATGTGTGTATAAATGTGACTTTTCAAAAAGAATGGATTTGGTGGATCTAGTGAAATGGCACTCACTTTCACTCCAACTTTCTCCTAATGTGGCCTCCTATACTGCAAAAGTTGGAAAGTAAAAACTCCATTTTTAAAACTCCTTTGAGGGCACCTGGGTGGCTCAGTTGGTTAAGCGACTGCCTTTGGCTCAGGTCATGATCCTGGAGTCCCGGGATCGAGTCCCACATTGGGCTCCCTGCTCAGCCAGGAGCCTGCTTCTCCCTCTAACCCTCCCCCCTCTCATGTACTCTCTCTCTCTCATTCTCGCTCTCTCAAATAAATAAATAAATCTTTAAAAAAAAACTCCTTTGAAGCTGAGGTTGAGGATAAGAATTAGGTGGTATCTATTAGATGGGACTGCCTATGATAGGGGAGGCAGAAATCTCCCGTTTCTTTGGGTGTTGTTTACAGTAGACACCATTGTATTCTTGTTTTTTTCTAAAACGGCATTCCAACCACTGACTTCTAGAGTAGAGGTTGGCATTACTTTTCTTTAGAGGGCCAGATAGTGTATCTGTTACATTCTGTGGAACAAGAGGCCACACACAAGTTCTGTCACAACTACTCAACCCTGCTGTTGTGGTGAACGAAGCCATAGACAAACTGTAAACATAAGAGTGTGGCTGTGTTTGCTGTTTGGACTCGGCCTGGGCAAAATAGTCTGCCAAGTTCCTTTCTAGAGCATAGTTTACAGAGGCAGGTGCAAGGAGCGTTTGTGGTCCAACGCAGCATTTTGTTCTCTAGTCACTTACTTCATGGCTACCAGGAGGTAGCTGTGGAGATACTGGCTTCTGATTCTCTGCATCATAGCTGTTCTTTGGATCAGGGTTTCAGAGATGCTCTCCTTGTCTCTCATATCTCCTACTTTGGCTAAAGATTGTAGTTCCCTGGTGGGTCAGTTCAATGGTATTAATCTGGTAGTCATTAAAGCCTGCTTTTCCTTAAGTGACTTTTGTAAGCACCCAGTTCCCTGTGTTTTAAACCAATGTCTTCTTAAACATATCTAGAGTGTGTTGTTTCCTGCAGCTGACAGCTGTCTGATTCTAGCTTATCTCTATGCATCATTCAGATACTATAAATCCCAACAGGCAGCATACAAGGAAAGAGGCACAAAGGCTAAATGCATTCTGGGATTCTTGGTTGCCAAAGAATTTTTTTTCTCAGTAGAAAGCAGGAATAGCATTGTAAGTAGTGCCTGTTGGTAATAAATTTCTGTGAGGAAAGTATAAGAGCTGACATTAGACTCCTCACAGTCACAATTGTAATTGATTATGATTAAGTATCACCAACTGGGCCCATCAAAGTTCCTTTCCATTCATACAGAAAATCAATCAGTACCCAAGTGGGCAATAAGTGGGAAAAGAGATATTCCATTTCCGCAGACGCTAGGCCTGAATTGGTGGTGCACTATTTCAAATGAGTAAAGAGAAAATAATTCATAGATATGTTTTAAAATGCCAATGGCTGAGAGGTATAGTTGTGAACATTCATTTCCATTAGAAATCGAACATTAGAAATTGTTAGAAGGCATCTGATTGAAGCAGATATGAAATAATAAAAACTGGGGGGTAAGAAATAAAGGCAAGGACACAAAAGGAGATGGCAGAAGTGAAAGGGATGGATAGAAATATTAAGAGCAGTCACAAATTAAAAATCAGCCTTGGAGAAGAGAACATAATAAGCTCACAGAACATCAAATCCGTGATGTATGGTGGAAGGACTTCAGTATTTCTTCAGCATACGGAAGAAAAAGACATTGTTGAAAATTAAGGGAAAAATGTTTTCTAGGAGGAGAGAAAAACAGATCCAACCTAAGAAATATTTTGAAGGAAGCTGGACCTAATAAGCAATGACTTCATAGAAAACTCTTCCGAGCTGAAGAAAAATCTGCATTTGTTGGACAGCATGTGCTCACAAAATTCCAGGCAATAGTAATGGGGAAAAAACCAACAACAAAAAGGAGACCAATCAAAATTTGCATTTCAAAAGAAAAAAAGTTAAAATTTTAAAAAGCAACCTTTAGAGGGATAGTCATCTGTCAGCCCTCCCACCATGTGATGATACAACAGAAAGTCAGCAGTCTGCAACCTGGCAGAGGGCAGCAGAACCTGTCCTTGCTGGCGCTCTGGCCACAGACTTCTAGAACTGTGAGAAATAATTCTGTTGTTTCTAAACCAAAAAAAAAAAAAAAAAAGAGGTATATTCAAAATAATGCATCAACAATCAATCTGGCACAGAAATGGACCAACATGACGGATACTGGCACTGGCCTGGCATGACCTTACTATTAAGTACTGGTTGAACAGGTTATAGACATAACTGTACATGTTTGCACATTTGTGTGAATTCAGTGAAAGGTATTTTTAAGTATGAAGGGTCTCGGATCATATATTGCCAAGAACATTCTTCTTACCACAAAGACTACTTGAAAGCGATCCCAACAAACAAGGGATGGATTAAAATCAATATTTGGTAGTGGTAATTAAAAACAATTAAATATAGAGATTTAATTCTGACTACTGTGTATAAAGTTATAAAATTAAATGCAAAACCAAGGACTATTATTTTATCTAAGTTGAATTTATATACAACGAAATGCACAAATTATAATTTTATAGTTTGATATAAATATGTGTACATGTGTGAAACCACTAGACGTAACAACATAGAGAATATTATGCACCCCCAACGGCTCTCTTATATTCCCCACAGGCAAGAGTGCCCCCTCAAGATAACCAGCTTTCGGGTGTTTATCTTTAGTTTTGCCTCTTTTCACTGTTTACTTTCTTACAGTATCTTTTTTTTTAATATTTTTGTTTATTTATTTGTCAGAGAGAGAGAGAGACAGAGAGAGCACAAGCAGGGGGAGTGGCAGAGGGAGAAGCAGTCCTCCCCGCTGAGCAGGGAGCCCGATGCAGGGCTCGATCCCAGGACCCTGGGATCATGACCTCTTAGTATCTTTTAATGACAGAATTTCTTAATTTAATTGAAGGACAATTTACTGGTCTTTCTTGTTCTGATGCTTTATGTTTTGTTTTTAGGTGTATTGGTGTACCTCAGGCCATAAAATTATTTACCTATGTTCTCTTCTAAAAACTTACACATTTATGTTTCACAGTCAGGTCTGTGAATCAATTATTGTGCACGATGTAACATGGGAGTCAACATTTGTTTTTCATATGGATACCCATTTGATCCAGCAACATTGATTGGAACAAAAAAATCATTTCCCTACTCATTGTCAGTGACACTTCTGTCATATATTAGATTGATTGTATGGATGTGCTTACTTCTGGATTCTCTGTTCTATTTCATTGGTCTACTTGTGCAACACCACATTGTCGTAATTACTGTAGCTTTATAATAAGTCATGATAACTGGAATTGTAAGTTCTCTATATTATTCAAGATTGTTTTATGTGTGTTTGTGTGTGTGTGTGTGTGTGTGTGTGTGTGTGTGTGTGTTTAAGAGCGAGGGAGAGCAGGGGATGAGAGGCATGCAGAAGGAGAGGGAGAGAGAGAATCTTAAACAGGCTTCACACCCAGCACAGAGCCTGTTGCGGGGCTTGATCTTAGAACCCTGAGATCATGACCTGAGCAGAAATCAAGAGTCAGAAGCTTAACCGACTGAACCACCCAACCCCTATTTTGTGTGTGTGTGGGGGGGAGGGGCTAACTTCTTTTTCATTTCATATAAATTTTAGAATTAATTTGTCAACTTCCGCATACCTGATGAGAATTTAATTGTGATAAAACTAAATCTATAAATCAATTTAGTGAGAATTGAAATGATCTATACTATTACAAATACAACGATGGTAATTCTCTTGACAGATTTGTAACTGCAATGGTTACAATGGCTTAGAGAAAATAAGGACAAAGTTTAAAGTGTCTTTTGAAGTCACTGAGATTTGTTAGCTTAGAAAAATATCCTGGGCACTTAAAAAATAAAAAACAGTAAGGGAAAGGAAAGGAACAGAAAGGAAATTGTCTGAGGGAAATAAGCATAGCAACACAGTGAAAATAATTGTCTGATACACTATTTTTTCCTCACAAGAACCTGGGACTAGTAGCATTCTGAATAATTATATTGATTTATGGTTGCTACTACTAGCAAATGCTTACATGGAGCTTTCTATTTTATAGTTTTATAAGTATAAATTTCTGCTATAGTTGCTGAACTTCCTGCAGTGGTATTAATGAAGTTATTTAAGTACAATTTACAACAAAATAAACAATGTCAAACAAAGGTTATTTTCTCTTGACTGAGAAGATGAGATAAAATTTAAGTAATCATGTGTAATGACACAAACAAGGTTTTTAAACAAAATACCCTAGCCACTGGGGAGGGTGATCAGTGGAAGAAGAAATATACTTTAAATATTAGAAAAATAATTAGGGTGTCTGGCTGGCTCAGTTGGTAGAACATGTGACCCTTGATCTCGGGGTGTACATTTGAGCCCCATGTTGGGTGTAGAGATTACTTAAAAAATAAAATCTTTAAAAAAAAGAAAAAGAATTAAACTTTCATGAATGCTCTGATTAAAATGAAATAATATTATGGATTGTTTATTTCAACTTGACTCCATCTCCCATTCTGCATTGGAAAGACTGCTGATGGAAACTCAAATTGGAGAATATTACTTGCTAACTTTTTGACTTCAATACACATCTAATTTGACTATCTATCACTTCAAATCCCACAGTGATATTTCATACACAGCATGTAAACAGATTGCTAAATTGGTAGTGATTTATCTTCACCACCCTCCTTTGGTACCTTTCCTACCTCCTGTTCTCTCTCCCACCTCCCATACCTACAGAGTCTGGCATCCTGCTGCTGTCAGTCTACTTGTCATTGCTTCCCAGAGATTCTGGTAATTTCTAACAACCGTATTTGCCTCTACTTCCCCCTGCCACCGTTGCATTACATGGTCCAGCCCCTTTCAGAGGTGAGGCAATGAGGCTGAGTTCAATGATATGTAACATTTATAAGCCTCACCCCTAAAATCTCTTTCAAGGTCCCCTTTCTCTTGCTGCTCCCTTGTCTGTGACCTAGACATGGAAGCCCTCGTGACAGAGTCATATGAGAGAAGGAACCTGGGTGCCTGGAAGACCATGTCAGGCAGGTCAATCTACTTCCCACTGGCTCCACACCAACCAACCTCCACATCAGACCTAGCTGGAAGTTTAAAGTAACTCATGTCGTTAAGTCATGGGATTCGGGGGTTGTTTATAGCACAGGTTAGAGTATTTTGAGAAATACAGTGCTGTCTTTCAAGACCATTTGTCCACTCTGCACCTACCGTTTAGGGACGAGTTTGGGAATCTACAGACTGTTGTTCAAATCTCTCCATGGCCTGTTTTTGCACAGCATGCCATCTAAAAATGTATTTAATTTTTTTAAAGGGTTTACTTAAATAGAAAAAAGGCGGAGGAGGAGGGGGAAGATGAGAAGGAGGGCAAGGAGGAGGGTGGTGGGAAAAGGAGACACAACGTGACAGAGATAACATGTGGTATGCAAACCAAAAATATTTACCATCTGGTCTTTTACAGAAAAAGTTTGCCAACCTCTGCTCTAAAATATTGACAGTCCCAAATCCTTTGTAAAAGCCTCAGTGTGTCAGGATTGTCCATCATAAGATCACCAATTCCGTGCCAAGAAGGCTGACTCTGCACGCTACCCCAGCTTTAAGCTTCACGGTATCGGAACAGTGCAGGGCTCTCTGCAGAGCCAAGCTCAGCATGGAAGGGGGTGTCCCAGTGTGGCCTGAGCCTTACTTTTCCACCTAGGATGCCAAGGTAGCTCTTTTTGTGTTCAGAGTCTCACAACCTCCCTTAAGTAGGGCTGTAAGCTTTGGTCTTAACTCTCCATGGGCTGAACACCAGTCTCAAATACCTGGGGAAAGAAATAGTCCTCACAGTCCCTCTCATGGTTTTCATCTTCTAATTGAAGGGCACAATGTCTTTTCTCTATCAGAGTAAACCTTGCCCCCACAAAATCTTTCGTGGACATAAAGACAAGAATGGAGAGTACCTGATACCAGTTATGTATGTAGGGAGGGGTGACTTGACCGTGTGTGTGTGCTATGCATAGGGTGTTATCTATGATAGCAAGCAGCTGGTTAAAAATATTGTTTTATATTTGTATTTATATAGGGCTGATCATCTAATAAAAAATATTTAAGACATGTATCATATGACCTCACTGATATGAGGAATTCTTAATCTCAGGAAACAAACTGAGGGTTGCTGGAGTGGTGGGGGGTGGGAGGGATGGGGTGGCTGGGTGATAGACATTAGGGAGGGTATGTGCTATGGTGAGCACTGTGAATTGTGCAAGACTGTTGAATCACGGACCTGTACCTCTGAAACAAATAATGCAATATATGTTAAGAAAAAAAAAAAAAGAAGAAGAAGAAGATAGCAGAAGGGGAAGAATGAAGGGGGGAATCAGAGGGGGAGACAAACCATGAGAGACGATGGACTCTGAAAAACCAACTGAGGGTTCTAGAGGGGAGGGGGGTGGGGGGATGGGTTAGCCTGGTGATGGGTATTAAAGAGGGCACATTCTGCATGGAGCACTGGGTGTTCTGCACAAACGATGAATCATGGAACACTACATCAAAAACTAATGATGTAATGTATGGTGATTAACATAACAATAAGAAATCAAAATAAAAAAAATATTTAAGATTTCAACTGGCCAGTAAAGAAAATATCTATGCCAGGCATTCCATTTTGGAAGCATGAATTTCCTGCCCCTGAAGCTATAAAAAAATTGGTAATTACTGAGTCAAACATATTTAAGAACCTCCTGAAAAGTGAAAACTGAGGTACTGGGGATAGGAAGAAAATACCTTGGCTTCTCTTGGCTGAGAAAAATCATCTGTACCTCAGTAGATAGTGGGAGACATAGTCTTAGTATATAAAGTATAGGGATGAATTTTATAATGGCAGGATCTAACCCAGACTCTCCTATGAAACATTACCAAATCTGGCAATTGAACTGTCATAGAATATAAAACACAATTTACAATCAATGAAAAACTTTAAAATCTCTTGACATTTAAACTAGTGTTGGACTAAATCATAGTTTCGTTAAAATAAATTTAAAGGCAAAAATTTAGTATAAAGAAATGGCTGATTGCCCAAACTATTCCAGACTTCATGACACCTGCTGACCATGCATTTATTTGGTCTTTGCAGTGTTTGGTTAAAAATAAGGCTTATCCCAGATATGTAATGATATCCAAGCAATCGTGAACTTTTAATGAGGTTATGTTGGGAAAGTTTTTAAGCAAAATTAAGTTTTAAATCCTGGGTTTCAGAGAACATTCAAAACAGGCCAAGTGTTATTATGCTTTACAGATATTTTAAGATCACATACCTGGACTAGAATAAATCACTTATTTCTCCAAAGTAAATGGACCACCAAATGTGATGGCTAACTCTCTCTTCCATGCCTGAGAGAAATATTGCAGAGCCAAGGAGACTTTTTGCACTGAAGAACACATGGATGAAAGAAATCCTGTTGCCAAGCTCCCTCCGCTGACTTTCAGGGAATTAACACTGACAGGTTTCCTGATGTCAGTCCGTCTCCTCCCCCAGGCTTCTTATCCATTTTAATTCCCTGATGGGTTGACTGGATAAACAAATCCACACTATGTTGGCATCAAAAACCAATAATTTATGTGCGTTCAACAAATTTAATAACTTTGGCTCTTTGACAAGGTTTGCTTTCTTAGGGAATAGAATGTCAAAACCTTTTGTAAAATCCTACAATTATTCTTACTTGTTTAAAGTTATTTTAAACAGAATGCTTAAAGGTAGAAAAATTGGCATGAATTGTCAGATTTTAAAGTTGTTGATTTAAATTGGAAGCAAAATGGCATATAAGATCTTTCTGTTTCTGGGGATAATGGTGATGTTTCCTAACAGGTAAAAGTCTTAGAATTTATAAAGGGATCTTTTTTTTTAACTTTCTCTTTTCCCAAAGGAAAAGCACTATTTTGGGGTAGAAAACATATTTTAACATCCTTAAACATATTTTAATCATTCCTAGGATAACTGGCTAATTTAAACTTCAGTTCAGAAAAGAACTAAGGATGAAATTCTAAAAAAGACTGGTATCAGAGACTAAAGCTTGGACAGGGCTAATATTTCTTGTAGATGATCAAAATCTAAAGCCAGCCATATGGCTTCTATAGGAGGGCAGTTTGCCTGAATGAACATGTCTGTACTCTTGGAATAACACACCACTACCAGCTTACAAACCATTGCCATCTTTTTCATAAAGAAAGTGGGAGAAGTTTTCTTCCGGTATTTTATTCCCTTGTTTTCCAATCACTTTTTTTTCTTTCTCTTCCACAACAAAGCCCCCGAATAGAGGTCTCTAGGAAGACGGCAGTGCTTCTGCCTACTCCAGACCCTTATCTTAAAATTCTATAGCTTTGGATCTCATATTTTCTAGTGCTAATTCTGATTTGATCTTAAAACAATATTTCCTAAAATTAAGGTTAATTTCTCTTCCTCCATAATAGTTTAGATTATCTGCACATTTTTAGAACTATATTATAAAAGCTCATTTATCACTATTTGATATTGTATTTTGTTTTTTCCTGTATTGCTTCATAATTTATTTGAATAATTGATGGCTTCTCATAAAATTGAGTACAGATCTTTGAGTTTTTAATGTCTATTTTCTTTTCTGTATATATTTAATGTATATATTTTGATGAGTTTTGGATATATGTCTACATCTGTGATATCATCACCACAGTGAAGGTACAAAACATATCCATCACCTCCTTGTGTTCTTGCGTGTGTGTGTGAGGGGTGTGTTTTGTGGTACGAACACTGCATATGAGATTTATCCTCAACAAATTTTAAAGTACACAATATCATATTGTTAACTACAGTCACTATGTTGTACAGCAGCTAGATCTCTAGAACTTAGTCATCTTGTATAACTAAACTGTATACCTGATAGATCAACAACTCCACGTTGCCCCCTCCCCTCATGTCTGTTTTTGTTTTTTTTAATAGTCTCAATATTTCCATGCTACGGCTACATGGCTATAAAAACCAACTCTTTGTAGAAGAATCATTTACAATAATCATTTTGATAAAATGTTAATGTAATATAATATTATATTTTTACATACAATTTAATTTTGTATTCTCCTGTGAAATAGCAATGCATGATTCCTTAGGGATGGATGTGAAATTGCAAAGCTGTATTTTACTCATTGCCTTGAAGATGGCAAGAGTCACCTAGAATATTTTGTTTCACATTTTTTAATTAAAATAACGAAACTGCTTAAGCCCTGGGTAAGAATATTATAGAATACTTCATTAGGTCTGAGATGGTTCATAATTTTGAATAAAATTATTTGCATCAAGCTAAGTACAGACAATTTGGAGATAATCAACAAGGAGAAATTGATGATTTAGGTGGGAATCAACAACAGAAGCCATTCATCATCCTGTTAGAAGAGGTAATTTCACAACCTTGCAATGTTTCTGAAATGATGGAAGGCCAGGTGAATGAGAAAGCTGATGTGGCTGTTAAGAGTTCAATAATTTTTTGTTCAAGCAAAAATAATATGTGTCTTGTAGATGGGGCGAGAAGACTGAATTTACTTTCAGAGTAGTTGCCTAAAGACAGCTATTTTTTTTTCCAAACTTGAGATATTTTGAGCTACCTAAGATCTTACATTTATAAAACAATATACAAAAATATAATAACCATATTACCCAAAAAATCCCCTGTTATTTTAAAAGAAACTGCCTGATATATTGCAGGAAATGCATTCTCACTCCAACCAATTCATGATAATACTTAAAAAACAGGGTCAATGGGCGAACTTTCTGGGAGGTCATACTAACTCTCAGGGGCAGAGAAACTATAAAATAAGAATAGTAAGGAAATTTCAAATGCAAGTCAGAATCAAAGCAGTGGGATTCTGTGACAAATAGTAGACTTGTTCTCCATGCACTTGTTTCCCATAAGTGTATGAATTTATCACACTTTCTACTGATCGATGGGGGGAAAGAAAAAAACCGAATATTGAAATAAAACATTTCTTGTCAACGCCTCATGCTAATGAGATTTAGTGCCTGAAAAAGGAAAGAGAGAAAAGGGGGTACGGGACAGAACCATTTGAGAATGAGGGAAGGAGGGAGGGAGGAAAAAGAGGAAGGGAAAGGGAAAGCAAAGAAAATGAACCCATTTTCTTTTTTTTTTTGAATATTGTTTCAGGTTTATTAAAATCTGATATACAGGGGCACATGTTTTAATGATATGTTGGGTTTTATTTAGATAAATTCCTGGAATTATTAGTTATACTCTTGTACCTGACCTTCCCGTAGCAATAATATTAACATTTTTTCCTTAAATTTTTTATTGTTATGTTAATCACCATACATTATATCATTAGTTTTTGATGTGTTCCATGATTCATTGTTTGTGCATAACACCCAGTGCTCCACGCAGAACGTGCCCTCTTTAATACCCATCACCAGGCTAACCCATCCCCCCACCCCCCTCCCCTCTAGAACCCTCAGTTTGTTTTTCAGAGTCCATCGTCTCTCATGGTTCGTCTCCCCCTCCGATTTCCCCCCGTTCATTCTTCCCTTCCTGCTATCTTCTTCTTCTTTTTTTTTTCTTAACATATATTGCGTTATTTGTTTCAGAAGTACAGATCTGTGATTCAATAGCCTTGCACAATTCACAGTGCTCACCGTAGCACATACCCTCCCCAGTGTCTATCACCCAGCCACCCCATCCCTCCCAACCCCCACCACTCCAGCAAAACTCAGTTTGTTTACTGAGATTAAGAATTCCTAATAGCAGTGAGGTCATATGATACATGTCTTTCTCTGACTGACTTATTTCACTCAGCATAGCACCCTCCAGTTCCATCCATGTCATTGCAAATGGCAAGATCTCGTTCCTTTTGATGGCTGCATAATATTCCATTGTGTATATATACCACCTCTTCTTTATTCATTCATCTGTTGATGGACATCTTGGCTCTTTCCACAGTTTGGCTATTGTGGACATTGCTGCTATAAACATTGGGGTGCACGTACCCCTTCGGATCCCTACATTTCTATCTTTGTGGGAAATACCCAGTAGTGCAATTGCTAGATCGTATGGTAGCTCTATTTTCAACTGTTTGAGGAACCTCCATACTGTTTTTCAGAGGGGTTGCACCAGCTTGCATTCCCACCAACAGTGTAGGAGAGTTCCCCTTTCTCCACATTCTCGCCAACATCTGTCATTTCCTGACCTGTTAATTTTAGCCATTCTGACTGGTGTGAGGTGGTATCTCATTGAGGTTTTGATTTGGATTTCCCTGATGCCGAGCGATGTTGAGCACTTTTTCATGTGTCTGTTGGCCATTTGGATGTCTTCTTTGGAAAAATGTCTGTTCATGTCTTTTGCCCATTTCTTGATTGGATTATTTGTTCTTTGGGTGTTGAGTTTGGTAAGTTCTTTATAGATATTGGATACTAGCCCTTTATCTGATATGTCATTTGCAAATATTTTCTCCCACTCTGTCGGTTGTCTTTTGGTTTTGTTGACTGTTTCTTTTGCTGTACAAAAGCTTTTTATCTTGATGAAATCCCAATAGTTCATTTTTGCCCTGGCTTCCCTTGCCTTTGGCGATGTTTCTCGGAAGAAGTTGCTGCGGCTGAGGTCGAAGAGGTTGCTACCTGTGTTCTCCTTTAGGTTTTTGATGGACTCCTGTCTCACATTTAGGTCTTTCAACCATTTGGAGTCTATTTTTGTGTGTGGTGTAAGGAAATGGTCCAGTTTCATTCTTCTGCATGTGACTGTCCAATATTCCCAACACCATTTGTTGAAGAGACTGTCTTTTTTCCATTGGACATTCTTTCCTGCTTTGTCGAAGATGAGTTGACCATAGAGTTGAGGGTCCATTTCTGGGCTCTCTATTCTCTTCCACTGATCTATGTGTCTGTTTTTGTGCCAGGACCATACTGTCTTGATGATGACAGCTTTGTAATAGAGCTGGAAGTCCGGAATCGTGATGCCGCCAGCTTTGCTTTGCTTTTTCAAGATTTCTCTGGCTATTCGGGGTCTCTTCTGGTTCCATACAAATTTTAGGATTATTTGTTCCATTTCTTTGAAAAAAGTGGATGGTGTTTTGATGGGGATTGCATTGAATGTGTAGATTGCTCTAGCAGCATTGACATCTTCAAATGTTTGTTCTTCCAATCCATGAGCATGAAACGTTTTTCCATTTCTTTGTGTCTTCCTCAATTTCTTTCATGAGTATTTTATAGTTTTCTGAGTACAGATCCTTTGCCTCTTTCGTTAGATTTATTCCTAGGTATCTTATGGTTTTGGGTGCAATTGTAAATGGGATCGACTCCTTGATTTGTCTCTCTTCTGTCTTGTTGTTGGTGTATAGGAATGCCACTGATTTCTGTGCATTGTTTTTATATCCTGCCACTTTACTGAATTCCTGTATGAGTTCTAGCATTTTTGGGGTGGAGTCTTTTGGGTTTTCCACATAAAATATCATATCATCTGCAAAGAATGAGAGTTTGACTTCCTCTTTGCCGATTTGGATGCCTTTGATTTCTTTTTGTTGTCTGATTGCTGTGGCTAGGACTTCTAATACTATGTTGAATAGCAGTGGTGAGAGTGGACATCCCTGCCGCGTTCCTGACCTTAGGGGGAAAGCTCTCAGCTTTTCCCCATTGAGAATGATATTCGCTGTAGGTTTTTCATAGATGGCTTTTATGATATTGAGGTAGGTACCCTCTATCCCTATTCTCTGAAGAGTTTTGATCAAGAAAGGATGCTGTACTTTGTCAAGTGCTTTTTCTGCATCTATTGAGAGGATCATATGATTCTTGTTCTTTCTTTTGTTAATATATTGTATCACGTTGATTGGTTTGCGGATGTTGAACCAACCTTGCAGCCCAGGGATGAATCCCACTTGGTCTTGGTGAATAATCCTTTTAATGTACTGTTGGATCCTATTGGCTCGTATTTTGGTGACAATTTTTGCATCCATGTTCATCAAGGATATTGGTCTGTAATTCTCCTTTTTGATGGGGTCTTTGTTTGGTTTGGGGATCAAGGTAATGGTGGCCTCATAAAACGAGTTTGGAAGTTTTCCTTCCATTTCTATTTTTTGGAACAGTTTCAGGAGAATAGGTATTAATTCTTCTTTAAATGTTTGGTAGAATTCCCCTGGGAAGCCATCTGGCCCTGGGCTTTTGTTTGTTGGGAGATTTTTGATGACTGCCTCAGTTTCCTTAGTGGTTATAGGTCTGTTCAGGTTTTCTATTTCTTCCTGGTTCAATTTTGATAGTTGATACATCTCTTGGAATGCATCCATTTCTTCCATGTTATCTAATTTGCGGGCAAATAGTTGCTCATAGTATGTTTTTATAATTGTTTTGAGTTCTTTGGTGTTGTTTGTGATCTCTCCTCTTTCATTCATGATTGTGTTGATTTGGGTCATTTCTCTTTCTTTTTGATAAGTCTGGCCAGGGGTTTATCAATCTTGTTAATTCTTTCAAAGAACCAGCTCCTAGTTTCATTGATCTGTTCTACTGTTCTTTTGGTTTCTAGTTCATTGATTTCTGCTCTGATCTTTATTATTTCTCTTCTCCTGCTGGGTTTAGGCTTTATTTGCTGTTTTTTCTCTAACTCCTTTAGGTGTAGGGTTAAGGTGTGTATTTGAGACCTTTCTTGTTTCTTGAGAAAGGCTTGTATTGCTATATAATTTCCTCTTAGGACTGCCTTTGCTGCATCCCAAAGATTTTGAACAGTTGTGTTTTCATTTTCATTGGTTTCCATGAATTTTTTTAATTTTCTTTAATGTCCTGGTTGACCCATTCATTCTTTAGTAGGATTCTCTTTAGCCTCCATGTATGTTTTGTTTCCTCTTGTGACTGTGTTCTAGTTTCAAAGCATTGTGGTCTGAAGTAATACAGGGAATAATCCCAATCTTTGGTACTGGTTGAGACCTGATTTGTGACCTAGGATGTGATCTATTCTGGAGAATGTTCATGGGCACTAAAGAATGTGTATTCTGTTGCTTTGGGATGGAATGTTCTGAATATGTCTGTGAAGTCCAATTGGTCCAGTGTGTCATTTAAAGTCTTTATTTCCTTGTTGATCTTTTGCTTAGATGATCTGTCCATTTCAGTCATGGGGGTGTTAAAGTCCCCCACTATTATTGTATTGTTGTCGATGTGTTTCTTCGCTTTTGTTATTAATTGCCTTATATAATTGTCTGCTCCCATGTTAGGGGCATAGATATTTACAGTGGTTAGATCTTCTTGTTGGATAGACCCTTTAAGTAGGATATAGTGTCCTTCTTCATCTCTTATTACAGTCTTTGTTTTAAAATCTAATTTGTCTGATATAAGGATTGCCACCCCAGCGTTCTTTTGGTGTCCATTAGCATGGTAAATGGTTTTCCACCCCCTCACTTTCAATCTGGGGGTGTCTCTGGGTCTAAAATGAGTCTCTTGCAGACAGCATATTGATGGATCTTGTTTTTTAATCCAATCTGATAGCCTGTGTCTTTTGATTGGGGCATTTAACCCATTTACATTCAGGGTAACTATTGAAAGATATGAATTTAGTGCCATTGTATTGCCTGTAAGGTGACTGTTACTGTATGTTGTCTCTGTTCCTTTCTGGTCTATGCTGCTTTTAGGCTCACTCTTTGCTTAGAGGACCCCTTTCAATATTTCTTGGAGGGCTGGTTTCATGTTTGCAAATTCCTTTAGGTTTTGTTTGTCCTGGAAGCTTTTTTATCTCTCCTTCTATTTTCAATGACAGCCTAGCTGGATATAGTATTCTTGGCTGCATATTTTTCTCGTTTAGTGCTCTGAATATATCATGCCAGTCCTTTCTGGCCTGCCAGGTCTCTGTGGATAGGTCTGTTGCCAATCTAATGTTTCTACCATTATAGGTTACATATCTCTTCTCCCGAGCTGCTTTCAAGATTTTCTCTTTGTCTCTGAGACTCGTAAATTTCACTATTAGATGTTAGGGTGTTGACCTATTTTTATTGATTTTGAGAGGGGTTCTCTTTGCCTCCTGGATTTTGATGCCTGTTTTCTTCCCCACATTAGGGAAGTTCTCTGGTATAATTTGCTCCCCCATATACGTTCTGCCCCTCTCTCTCTTCTTCTGGAATCCCATTTATTTTAATATTGTTTTGTCTTATGGTATTGCTTATCTCTCGAATTGTGCCCTCGTGATCCAGTAGTTGTTTTTCTCTCTTTTTCTCAGCTTCTTTATTTTCCATCATTCGGTCTTCTATATCACTGATTCTCTCTTCTGCCTCATTTATCCTAACAGTTACTGTCCCCATTTTTGATTGCACCTCATTAATAGCCTTTTTGATTTCGACTTGGTTAGAGTTTAGTTCTTTTATTTTTCCAGAAAGTGTTTCTGTAATAACTTCCATGCTTTTTTCAAGACCAGCTAGTATCTTTAAAATCATGATTCTGAACTCTAGATCTGACATCGTACTAATGTCCGTATTGAGTAGGTCCCTGGCAGTACCTACTGTACGGTACTACCTCTTGTTCTTTTTGTTGAGGTGATTTTTTCGTCTTGTCATTTTGTCCAGAGGAGAATAGATGAATGAGAGAACAAAATGCTAATAGGTTAACAATGTCCCCAGAAAATACACTCTAAACAAATCAGAAAAGACCTGAAACCAGGGGAAAAGAAAGGGAAAGAAAGAGAAAAAAAAGAAAAAGAATAAGATAAAAACAAACAAAAACATAACAAAACAAAAAAAAACAAAAAACAGAATATGATCAAATATGATCAGGCTGGTGCATAGATCAGTGCCACACACTAGATTTTGGGTGTATTTTGGTCTGTTAGAACAAAGTGCCTCCTAACATTTTAAAGAAAGAAAGACTTAAATATGTACAAAATAAGGGTTAATACAATGAAGCGATGGAATATGACTGTAAAGATAAAAATTATAAAAAATTTTAAAAAAGGAATTGATAAAGTGTTTGAAAAAAGAAAGAAGAGGATTTTAAAAAAAAAGAAAGAAAGAAAGAAAGAAAAAAGGGGAGAGAATGTGATCAGGCAGGAGACTAGAACAAAGCCATACACTAGAGATTTAGGGTATATTTTGATATGTTAGAAGAAACAGAAAACTCAATATATATATATAAGTTATATATATATATATATATATATATATATATATATATATGCCAAAATAAGGGTAACTACTATGAAGGGATAGAATATGACTCTAAAAATGAAAAATAATTTTTTTTTAAGAAAGGAATTGATAAGATGTCAGTTGAAAAAGGGAAAAAGAAAATTTCAAAAAAAAAGATAGTTAAAAAAGTTAGCTTTGAAAGACTAATGAATCATGGTAAAAAAAAGCCATGAATTCTATGTGCAGTATTCCCCTAGCGCTGGAGTTCTGCCGTTCTCCTTGATCGGTAAACTTGGTCTTGGCTTGCTGGTTGTTCCTGCTGATCTTCTGGGGGAGGGGCCTGTTGCCGTGGTTCCCAAATGTCTTTGCCGAGGCGGAATTGCCCCGCCCTTGTCAGTCCGGGCTAAGCAAGCTGCTTGGGTTTGCTCTCAGGAGCTTTTGTTCCCTGCAAGCTTTCCATACAGCTTTGGAGGACGAGAGTGAAAATGGTGGCCTTCCAATCTCTGCCCGGAGGAGCCAAGAACTCGGGGCCCTGCTCCTCAGTGCGCCCCGAGAGAAAAGCAGTCAGTCACTCCCGTCCTCCTGGTCTCTGGCCACACTCCGTGCTCACCCGGCCTGTGACCAAGGTTTCTATCTCTGGCACCCAACCCCGTGTGGATTCTCCAAACCCAGCAGATCCCTGCGGTGCACTCCCGCGCCGCTCCTCCCCAGGGAGAAAGGGGAATCTTCCCGGATCTGCCACTTGTTGGGTCCCTGCTGGAGGAACAGTGGCCCGACTGTCACCAATCACAGTTTATGGCAACCCCGAGCTGAGAGCCTGTGCCTTGCCTCCATCCCTGCAGTCAGCTTCCCCGCTCTGATACCTGGGAGCTCTGCTGCACTCAGGCACCCCCGGTCTCTCTGTGACCCCGAGGGTCCTGAGACCACACTGTCACGGGAGGATTCCACCCCCTGCTTAGCCACTGGAGCGACGTCCCTCAGCGGAGCCGACTTCTGAAAGTTCCGATTTTGTGCTCCGCGGCTCTATCACTTGCCAGAAGTGGCCGACGGAGGCCCCCTCCCCCGCCGTCTATCCTCCCGAATATCGCCTCGGATTCACTTCTCCGTACATCCTACCTTCCAGAAAGTGGTCGCTTTTCTGTTCAGAGTGTTGTTACTATTCTTATCTTCGATCTCTGTTGAGTTCGTAGGTGTTCAGAATGGTTTGATCCCTATCCAGCTGAATTCCTGAGACCAGATGTAATCCAGGTTTCCTACTCCTCTGCCATCTTGCTCCCTTCCGAAAATGAACCCATTTTCTGAGGACTTACTATTCTTAGGCACATGACTGGTGCTTTCATATATGTCATTTGATCTAATCTTTAAAATAATTCTCTAGATAAATATTATTATCCCATTTATATAGATGAAGAAACTGAGACCCATGAAAAATTAAACTGAAGCCAGGATTCAAATTCATTTTGACTGTTAAGCTCTTTCATTTTCCATGCTCTCATAATTCATCCTTTAGAAATCATAAAGATTAATCTTCTTGCATTTAAATGACTAATCATTGCTCAGTGAAGTGGATTTAAGTCTTAGAGATGCTCATTTTCCATTCAAAGCTTAAGTCTCCAAAGGGACCTTGGTGTTTTGGCTCCAAACCACGTAGAGTGTGCTTTAACTGTGGAATCCACAATGTGGGAATCAGGGCAGGCAATTCAAGGAGACTCTGGCATCCATCACATTGTTAGAATGTACTGATGGAGAAATCCTTCTTTGATGGCTGCTGTGTCCTGAGTCAGTTTTAAGATAGAGAATACTGTTGCTTCTGAGAGGGAAGAATGTCATTGTGAAGAAACACTGTCCTTTATAATTAACCTCCAAATTCCTAGGCCATATATAACTGGCTTTGCACCCCAGGATTTCATTATCTCTTATATTGCTTTCTCTTTGATTTTGTTCCCTATGCCCAGTTGTATTCCCTCATAAGCTCTACTCTCAGTTACTAACCAGACTTCTTCCTGTCCCACATCCTTTATTGAAGGTCATTTTGATTTCTGCTCTGTCTCTTGCATCTTTCCATTGTGGATTTCACCTTGGCTGCTCATCTGGATTTGCTTCTTGCCCCATTTTTACCTTATGCCCCATGTTTTCTGGTTTGAGCCACACTGCCCATCCCCCCCGCCAAAAAAAAACCCTCTTTGGAAGCAAGGTCCAGTATTTTATCTTATTTCTTTCTTCCTGCATTCCTGCTAAATTTCTGGGGTCCTCACCAAAGTTGGGATATTGTAGACAATATGTACCTAATGACGGTGCTGGAATATATTGATTTAACCATTTTCTTGCATACTCTTGCCCCCTTATTCTTCCACTATCCTGACCTTCATTCTCAAGAGAACCCTCAGTGTCACCCAGCAACTCCACTATGTTTCCTTAGTACATTCACTTATCGGCTGTCTTACTGTGATTATTTCATGCCTTCATTTCTCTCCTCCAAACATCAGTATCTCCTTTCTTCTTTCCAATCTCAACTGTTGGCTTTTCTTCCTCCATAGAAAATAAAAGAAACCACATGGAAAAATTCCACATCCTTCCCACACTGTCCCTAGAAACCTACTGGTAAATTGCCTTTCTCTCATCACTATGGATGAAATATGCACTATCCTATCTAAGGTCAACCCCTTCATTTGGACACTGGATCCCAACCTTTCATGCCGATTCAAATACATTAATTAACCCAATCTCCTCTCTATGGCATCACCAATCTCCCCTTCTAACTGTATCTTTCCCAACGTCATACCAATATGCTATAATATCCCTAATCTATGACTTTCTTGCTTCTGTCTCATTTTGCAATCCCCTTTCCGGTGAAACTTTTTGAAATGTTGTCTACGTTTGCTGTCTCTTTTCCTCTCTTCTAATTTTTTCCTGAACCCATGCCAATTAGGCTTTTAATTCACTGAAACAGCTCTTCTCTGGGTCCCCAATGACCTATTCGTTGCCAAGTACAATGGTCAATTCTCTGTTCTCATTTAATGTTTAATGGAGTTGAACATTTCCTCATTCTCACTTTCTTCATGTGGTTTCTGGAATCAATCATTCCTCTCTCTGTCTCTTCTCATCCCCCCATCTCTCTCTCTCTCGATTTGTCTCTCCCCCCACCTCCCTTCTCTTCTTCCTTATTAGCCACTCTCTCACATTTCCTTAGCTGGTTCCTACTCATCTCTCCACGCTCTAAATTGGAGGGCTCCATCACTCAGTACTTAGACATCTTCCATTACCCCTTAGGTAATCTCAGACTCATGGCTTTCAACATGTTGTCAATTTCAAATTTATACCTCTACCTCAGGTGTCTGGTGTCTTCAGACCCATATACACAACTGTCTACTTGGCATTTCCACTTAAATGTCTAATAGGCATTGACTTAACATATCTAAACCAAATGCTAATTTCCCATATCCCCACTCTAACCCCCCAGTCCTGCAAGCTCCCCCATATCAGTAAATGGTAATTTCATTTTTTCATTGCTCAGGACAAAATATTACCATTCCTTTTCTCTTCTACCATATTCAATATATTAATAACCCTATTTCATGTACATTCAAAATATATCTACAATCTCATTACTTCTCATCAGCTCTATTATTATCACCATTGTCCAAGTCACTGTAATCTTGTTTGCTTTATAGTAATAAGCTATTAACTGTTCTTTCTATTTCTACACCTGTTTCAGTATTCAGTCTAATTACTATATAGCAGCTAGAATGACCTTTTCAGAAATGTAAGGTCAGGTCTTGTTACATTACTGATCAACCATCCCATGACTTCCCAACTCAGAGTAACAACCAAAGTATTATAGTGGTTACAGAGCCCTCCTTCCTCTACCCAACCTTTCAGCCTTGTCTCTACAACTTCTCCCTCACCATTTACTCTGCTCCAGCCATACCAGCTTTGTTACTACTCCAGTAAAAAGCAGTGTCATGAGTTCTGCACATAGGTTCTTCCATCTGGAATGCTCTTTTGCTGACAGCTTCATGGCTCCTTTTTTTTACTTTCTTCAGGTCACCTACACTCATGTAGCCTCCTTCAGAAAGGCCTCCTTGACCCAGTGTTAGGAAGCATCCACACCTCACAAGCATCCCCTTCACTCCCTGCTTTATCACACTGTTCTTTCTTCATGTGTTTTGTTTATTTTTTGTTATTAGCTATCTCCTTTTCCCAGACTGTAAATTCCATGAGGGCGAGAAGATTGCCCTGTTGTTTGTTATGTCCCTTATGCCTTGAATAATATCAATCTCAGAGTAAATGTCAATAAATATTGTTGCATGAAGAAATGAACATCACAATAGGATTAACTAATCTGACCTGTTTGGTGAGGAGGTACTTTCTTATAATGAACAATATGCTGTAAATATTAAAATCCTTAAGCAAAAGAAAAAAGATCACATCTAAGATGTCTGGGAAACTTGCTTAGGTTGTTACAAAACAAAACCTTGTGTTTTGTTTTTTGGGTTTTTTTTTCTGTTTTATCTAGGAGTCAACAGAAATTCAATGAGTTTAGCCTCTGTTATTCTGTTCTGTGAGGAATATTGTCATCTCTCCAGACACAGCTAGAGTTGTTCATGATCTACCATTATCTACTGTGGGCCAGGCTTTGGAGCCAGAATAGTCCATTAAATCAAGCAGCTATCATGTGTAGGTCCACCAAAGAGAAGATGGCATGGAGCAAAATTAAATAGGTAGGTAGTCTAGGAAAACAAGTCTCATAGGGATGGGGTATTAAAGTAACAGTGTTCTGGCACATGGATGGGACACATAGAATGCAATTTAGGAATCAGTTTATTAGGAGTTTTTCCAGTGTTAATGACAGGAACCCATCTAAAAATAGCTTTCTTACAAAAGGGAATTTATTGTATCAAAAAGTCTGAAAGCACTGAAGTTTCAGTCACAGCTAGACACAAGGACTTAAATGAAGATATTTGTACTCTGTCTTGCTCTTCACCTCCTGAACAGACTCATGTTTCATGGTAGATCAGAGGGCTTGACATAAACCCATTTTATATCCCCATCAACTCCAGAGGCTATCAACCCCAACGGGGTAGGTTTTTTTCTGATAGAAGAAGAAATATTCCAGAGAAGATTCTGCTTGGATGGGCTTAAGCCTTGTACTTGTTCTTGAACCCATCAGAATGTCCAGGAAAATGGGTGGTGGGGGAGGACTTCACCAAGCATGGATCATATTCTCTTCCCCATGATTCATGGGGAATAACCAGACTCATATGACCACATAAAATGGGTTCCCCAAGGAAAGAGGAATTCTATTACAGAATAAGGAGGGAAAGCTATATCGATAAAAACAATACACAACTACTACATCCATAGGCAATAAAAATTTAGTAATCAGTCAGCTATTTTATGTGAGGGAAGCTTTTTAATATGAGGAAAGAAAAATGAATTCTTTATGCATGCTAGGAATGCCCAGAGATGATAAAGATTATTAGTGAAGAATGGACAATATGCCATTGTAATATTTATTTTTCCCTAGAATATGTATCAGTAAAAAGCAATAATTGAATAACTTCAGACTAAAAGATAAAAGATGAATTCTCAAAAAACAGATGAATTCTCTAACCTTTTTTTTTGTCTTTTACATGAATGGCAGGTAAAAATATGCTCCCCCAACATGGAATATTAATTTAAAACTAACTAAACTTAAGATGTCAGAGAAATGTCATAATTTTGGATTTTCAGTATAGTTAGTGAAAATATAAAGTATTTTATGGCTTAAAAGTGAAAACAAAATACAAACCCTTTCTATTATTAATAATAATTTACCATTTACCTGTGGCCTAATTTTTAAATTATAACTATAGAACTATCTTGTATATTTCCTGTATAATTTATTACAGTCTATATTTTCTTTGACTACCTCTATTTTTACATATTGCCTCTTCCAGTTAATTAAGTGATATTTCTCTTCCAGTGTAGGAGGCAAAGACATCTGTAGTAGGAGAAGAAAGAGATCAGGTTTGGGGTTATTGGCTGGTCGTGTATGCTTTCCTTTGAACTACTGTTTCTATCTAACAGGAAGTGAAAACATATACTGGTTGCAGCATTAATTAGATATGGTTCAGTTCTGGAAGCCAAACTGAATTTCACTGAATAATGAGGAGCTACTGAAAATAAACATTAATGATAAAGTATTACTGACCACGAAGTCTTACGCTTTGTGAATCATTTTGCTTACGTCTGATTCTTTTAAGAATTTAATGTCCCTAAATTCTGCAGCCTTCTGTGTCACTCCTGTCTTTACAAAGCAAATAATAGGAGTTTGCATTTCTCTCTCTTGTTTGATTAATAGGAAATAGTGTCTTTTATTAAGTCTCCTTCCCCAAATATTTCTTGGTAACTTTCAGGAACATTTTCTTGTTCCACAAATGTTTCCTGTGCATCACTTGGCATCATCAATTCAGGCTGCTTCTCTTAGCTTCTATAGAAATCACTGCTTGCCAGGTCAATATTATTCCTCCAGGACACCAGAACTCTCTTAAGTGTGAGAATAAATCCATCCAATAATTTCTTAAAGTTTACTGCTTCACAAAGTTTTACTCAAAGGCCTGAGAATAGAAAAAAATGACAATGTAGACTGAGGAAGGGAGGCATGGAAATCCCACCATTCCCCTTTATACCAGATAGTAGACATAATCATTGCTAGAATCCATGTGAAATACTCCTCTTCCAAGGATCTGCCATTACTGTCTTGGGCTCCAGACTTGCCACTCAGATGCAGGAATCGATTTCTCTTCCATGATCATGTTCCTCTCCATTTGGACTTTCCTACTCAGAGTCTACACATATAAACTCAAGCAATATTATGCAGAGCATTTAGTACTTCAATACACAAAATTTCTCCTTTCTAGAATAGGATCGACTTTATAGTTTCATATCTAAAAGACCTCCTTGAAGAGTTTCCCAGTCTATGCTAAGTCACATATGCGATCTTCATGAAGAGATCAGTTGGGCTTCTGTATCAAAAGCAACATGCAAAGTAGTAGTTTGTCCTGAAAACACTATTTAAGAGGGAAAGTCAGTAAATATACTTTAAGATGATGAATTGCATTTTGGAAATGAAAATATATAACTTAAGCCTCTCTGGGGATGCAGGAGAGTGGAATGTACTCTGTCATTTTCGTGAATATACCTTTGTTCTCTCTAAGAATGATCCTGACTTTCAAATATGCAAATGTATCACTGTGAATTTAAGGAGCAATTGACTGCCACAATTGAATCTCCAATCCTTTCTATGGGCCATTTCTAAAATTGCCATAGTTTGGAAGTCTGTGGAGCAGAAAGTGAGTTACCAGACTCTAGGTTTTCAAAGGGTCTGACTATTTTGCAATAGTTCCACATTGATATAATTATGAAAATATGTGACAATAATGCTTCCTTTTCTGAGGGCTGGAGTATTCACACTAAATTGAAAGAACAGCACAGTTGAGATGCAATGTCAGAAGATGGCGCTACTCTCCAAGAGAGAGGGGATTCTTTTACCCCGAACATGGTTTCTATAACTTCTGGCTGACCCGTATATAACAAGCAACAGGTGGCAAGACAACTGATGTGTGCATGAAACTGTGAGATTGAAAAATCGAATGTCTAACCAGAATGGCGGTGTTACAAAGAAATATAATCATTTACTTTGAAAAAAAAAACAGATTTATTCATTTGAGAGAGAGTGACAGAGCACAAGCAGGGGAGAGGCAGAAGGAGAGGGAGAGGGAGAGGAGAGGGAGAAGTAGGCTCCCTGCTGAGCTGAGAGCCCGATGCGGTACTCGATCCCAGGACTTGGATATCATGACCTGAAGCCGAAGGCAGACACTTAACCATCTGAGCCACCCAGGCTCCCTCATTTACTTTTTTGATTCAACGTACATTATTTTGAGTACTTGCAATTCGTAATGTTCTGAATTGTGGAGGATACAGACAAGAAACCATGCCTGCAGGAAGCTACCAGTTTATCAACACGGTACACATACACAAACTCACACATGCACACAGGACTGTTAAATAAGCTAACATGTGATACATACCATAAGGAAAGGCAGAAAATGATTAGGCAGCTCAGAAGACAGCTGCTCTGGGCAGAGAATAAAGACAGAATTAGGAATAGCAAAGGAAATAATTTGCCTGGAAAAACAGTAGGTGCAAGGTGGAATACGAGACTGGGAAGATAAGTTGACCTGAACTTGGGGGCCTCTGAATAACTCACAGCCATGCTTATACATTATTTCATATTAGTGAGGTTCTACCAAAGGGCTTCTGAGCAAGGGAGTGAGCGATCAGAGCTGTGCTTTGGAAGTCAACCTGTTTGGTGGTGTGGAGAAGGTAAGGTTAGGATAGAGGAAGATAATGAAAAGGCTGAGCGAAAAATTGACATGCTAACAGCTGGCTCTTGAAATTTGTCGTACAGCTATTATTAATGCATTTTGCATGAGGAAAAATAGTTTGACCTTTAAGAGTCTGCATTTAATATTTATCCGGGCTTATGTAAGTTATTAAGGTAAAACTATTCCAGATGTTTCACAATTTTTACTAAACTAAAGTTTCCTGCTGGTATTTGCAAATATATAGCAATAATGTGATAAAAGCTTAGAAGTGAGAGAAAAAGAAATCTGCCCTTTACCTCTCTTGAGTCATACATATGCTTAGTGGCTACAGGGAGCAGTGTCTAGGGCAACTCTGAGAGCACAAAGCCAACAACATTTGGGCTTTGGTCGAGAATGGAGAAGGCATTCATACAGTTTCTTGGGAACATATTTGGTATTATTTCTTTTCTCTCCAAACCCTTTCCATGTTGAACAGTTTAGCTGATCTAGCCTTTGGAGAATTAAGAGAATGTCGGGCAGATGGGATTGAAAAGCTACCTAAGGAGAATTCTTGTGAAAAACAACAACAATAATGTTAAAGCTGAGGAGGTTTTTTATTACACCATGTCTGGTAAAATATGTTGTTAGCATTAATACTAACAAGGAGTAGAAAAAAAAGGTCATGATTCTCCAGCAATGATTCTTCTTTAACCATTTCCTCATTCATCTAATAGAAATTTGTGAGTACCGAGCACCCATTAACATACTAAAGTCTGGGGAGGTTGTCAAGGACTCCAGCTTACGGCACAATTGGCAGTACAACAGCTAAGGGGACGTGGGGACATGAAAGAGCATGGTGTATTCAGGAATGGAAAGTGCCAGGGAATGAGACTGTTTAGAAGGCAGAGACCAGATCATGATAGGCTTTGCATAAATCATTAAAAAGTCTGGAATTTACGCTGAGCAAGTGTGATTCTTTTTGATGGCCATTTCATATACTGAAAACCTGAAATGTATAAACAACATACTTACAAACAAAATCTGTTCTGGTTGGTGTTCCTTTTGATCCTCTTCTGAATTTGTGTATGACTCACTCAATATTGACACAATAAAAAAAAAGACAGTTGCTAGAGCTAGAACTATCTGCTCTGCCAGATTTTTGGGTGGCTGGTTTCGGCCCTAAATGAAGTACGTTACAGTGGAGGACGTGTTTTGGTCAGAGCAGCAACATCTGAACATGAAATGCAAATTTTGAAATATGCAGTGGGAGAAAAGCTAAGAATCCTTCCTTAATTTGCTTCAGTAAAAGAGTTTAATTCATGTGAAGTGCTTACAAAAGTATTTGGCCCATAGCCCTCAACAAAAGGTAACTACTAATATTAATGATATGCATTAATTTTTTTAAAGGAATATTAGAGTAGGAAGAAGATGATAAATGTAGAATAGTATTTGGGATACTTGTTAATACAGCTTGAAGTTATCCCAACTGACACATTCAAGACAAACACTTATCGCATTGGCACATCCTCTGTTCCAGGCACTGAAGAAGCTGTTAGGACACAGCAGGGATCAAAGGAGACAAAAAGCCCTGCTTTGGGGAGGTTATACTTTGGGTGTTTAGCTTAGGCTTTGGAGTCCGGAGACAGGGTTCTGTGATTGAACTCCAAATCTGTGGGTACCGCAGTGGCTCTTCTCACTTCCTCCTGCAAGTCTCTTAAAGAGGATTCTGGTGAGGGTCGAGATAATGGCTAGAAGGGACAGCAACAACCCAATGGCTATCACCTGAATGTAGGACTCATTCTTCTTTAGCTGCTGCTTCTGGATCTCTGGCTCAGCAGTCATCCTACCCCACCACACTGCGGACTTCTCCCTGTGCTGAGTGACGGTACTTTTAGGGTATGTGATTCTTTTTGTGTGAGGATGTTCCTAGAGCTAGAACTCCTGGTGGGTCCCAGTATAGCCCAGTTCAATTTTGGAACTGAATGCTAATCAATTATCAGATCGATTGACTTAGAGGCTTTGGAAGCAGGTTTTTTGAAGCAGCCTGACCTAATCTGTCATTGACAAACCGATACTTCCATGAAAAGAAAAAAAAAATCTCTCTTTTTCTTTTGTTTAGGATATATACTAAAAGTGGGAGTAGACAATGAAGAGTTTCCTGGTCTAAAAATATCTTTATTATTGTTTAACCCGTATTTTTCCTACGTAAAACTAAAACCTTACTTTGAAAACTTTTTAAAAATTTCACACATACATCTGTGAAAGTTGTTAAATTGATTCTATTTAGCAATGATTCCTTCAACTGTGGTCTGTATTGGTGTCAAAAATTTGCTGTAACACTGTTTGCTCTACAGAGACATTCAGGGCATACTTCATCAGTCCAAGCACCTAAAAGAACTCTTTTTGATGTCTTTTTATCTTTTTACCCACAGGAATGTGGAGTCAATTATATTATTGATTCCGAAGTAGTTCTTTTTTTTTTTTTTCTTTTTCCAGAGAGAGAGGGAGTGGGAGCAGAGTGGGGAGGGGCAGAGGGAGAGAAAACCTTAAGCAGACTCCCAGCATTGAGCGCGGCGGAACCCCACTCAGGGCTCCATGAGGGGCTCGATTTCATGACCCTGAGTTCGTGGCCCTGAGATCATGACCTGAGCCGAAATTAAGAGTCGGATGCTGGGGCGCCTGGGTGGTTCAGTCTGTTAAGCATCTGCCCTTGGCTCAGGTCATGATCTCAGGGTCCTGAGATCGAGCACCATGTCGGGCTCCCTGCTCAGCACCCCGCTGAGAAGGTGTCTGCTTCTCCCTCTGCTGCTCCCCCTGCTTGTGCTCTCTGTCTGTCAAATAAATAAACAAAATCTTAAAAAAAAAAAGTCAGATGCTTAACCAACTGAGACACCCAGGCACCCCATTCTGAAGTTCTTACTTAAAGCAGGAGGTATACTCAGGCTTTTGAGATTGAAGCATGGTATGAATAGATTCAAATAACTCTTCTGTATGTGCACAAGCATGCGTGCGTGCACACACACACACACACACAGAGTCTTCTGCTAATAATTAGGCTGAAGTAAGACATTCAGTAAAAGAACAGGGAATTCAGAATAATTGATTTGTGATAACTTAGAATGAAAAGTGATATTTACTTGGAAAATGGCTTCACTAAGTGTAAACTAACCTAAATTATGCTCTTTTTAAGGAGTTTGGATAAATAGATTGTTAAGTCAGTGGAATTATATATATTACTGTGTACCACTTTCATCAAAATTTTTAACAAAATGTCTCAAGTTATTGTTGACGGATATCCCCAGAGCAATGTGTATTGGATGACAATACAGATAGGAAAATTTTTAAAGATAGATGAACAATTGTTTCCAAATATATTCTAGTAAGATATACCTAAGGGATCTTCTTCTATTTAACACTGTATCGAGAACATAGTGACATAAGCTATCTTGCCAAATCTGTTAATTAAACAAAACTGGAAGAGAAAGGTAATACAATCAAGATTACAATACAATCAAGATTCCAGGGAATTGTCCAAGAACTCAGCAGTCCAAAAGACTGCAACTAACAGTTACAATTAATGAAGATTAAAGTTTTGCATTTGAATAAAACATTTTTTAATTAAAAAAAACTATAAGGTAGGAGGTACCTTGTTTCATAGAAGTTTATGTGAAAAAAAGGGAGTTTTAATAAGCTAGAGGTATAAGTATCTCATGACTCTTAAAAATATTGTATAGATGAAGAAAGGCAATATAATTTCAACTTCAGTGGTCATGATACATCTGGGGTGTTATGTTGAGTACAGATGGTCCCCCAACCTAAAATGTTTCCGCTTACAGTTATTTAAATTTATGATGATGTGAAAGGAATATACATTCAGTAAGAACTGTACTTGGAGTTTTGAGTTTGGATCTTTTCCTGGGCTAGCCATAAACAGTACGATACTGTCTCAGGATGTTGGGCAGGGGCAGTGAGCACAGCTCCGTCAGCGGTGTTCATACATGCGCATGTGCGTATCACGAGCGTAAACAACTGATAGAACTCCTCTGTACCCATACAACTGTTCTGTTTTTCACTTTTGGTACAGTGTTCAAAAAATCATGTGAGATATTCAATACTTTATCATAGAATAGAGTTTGTGTTATCTGATTTTGTCCAACTGTAGGCTAATGTAAGTGTTCTGAGAACATTTAGGGTAGGCTAGGCTACGATATGATATTCGGTAAGTTAGGTGTGTTAAGTGCATTTTCAACCTACAATTTTTTCAACTTAACGGTGGGTTTGTTGGGACATAACCGCATCATAATTTGAGGAAGATCTGTACCTGACGTAATATTTTAATGGAAACATCTGCAAACAATGGTATCTCCAAAGGACTGAGAATGACCCGGTGAAAAGAATGGAAATCGTCCAATGCGAGGAAGCATTGAAGGATCCGGGGAGGTAGAAGAGAGCGAGTGCAAAAGAAATGCCAGTTGTAATCAAATATATAGAACATTAGGCCAATGAAAACTTAGATTTATTCTACACTGATCAAAAAGACAAATCTAGAATCAGTAAGTGAAAATTGTAAAGAGGTATTTGACTCAATGTAAAGACTTTTCCATTCATTAGAATTGTGATGGAAGAAATCTTAAGGTGAAAGTGCTTTGTCGCTGGAAATTTTCAACTGGAAATTAGATGACCATGTGTTCAAAGCTGTAAAAGGAAAGTATTCCTATACTGGGCAGAGGTTTGCGTCTTGAACTAGTTGGACTCTTAGGGACACTCCAGATATATTGTTCAACTTGATATTTTAATTTCCATATTTTGATTTATAGTTCTCTGGAATAATCTCCTTTAGTTAGAAAATATTTATTTATTTTTCATTGGAAGATAATTAACTTCTAAAGTCAATTTGATACTTAAAAAATTAAACCCACAAAAAATGTAACTACACAATGGAGGCCAGTACTCTTTGCAACTCTTTCAATGACAGAAAAATGAATTTTTTTTCTTTTTCAGCTTGCAATGGACAAGCAAGCTTACATCAAAATTATGCAAAGATAAGTTATTTCCAAATAAACCCATCAGTTTTTCTTTAACCAATACTCTGAACATGCCTTAATTTCAGTTATATGCATGTAACAGGTTTTGATCTCTGCTTGGAAATATTCTCTTTATTTTTTTCTTTTCTCTTTTTTTTTTGGAAACTACTTTTTTCTTTCTTATTCTTAGAGAATCAAATTTATTAACAAAATTACAGCCTTAATTTCTCCCATAGGCCTGTTTCCTGGGAGCATTTTATAGCACCCTATGCCTGGCCACATGCACCTCCTCTTTGTGTTCACTGAGAGATAGGCTAGAACCAGATAACTTAAGGTCTTTCAAGACATGGGGGATAAACTTAGTTTTTCTTTCTGAGAGCTAGAAAGTTATTAGAGTATTTCTGAGAATAGGGATGGCATGATCTATTTACACTGTAAAAGTATCATTCTTTCTACCGCTGAGTAGTGACATGATGGCAGAAGGCCCAGAAGAGGCAGGCAGGCAGGGACAGTTACCAAGCCAGAACTGACTAGCTATGGCTGAAGCAGTAGTTAGGAGGAGGGGAGGTAAGAAATGCTAGAATTTAAGATACGCTGTATTTTAAAATATATGTCTCATAAAGCATTTGACTGGCAAGAGAGCATCTTTGGCTACATAAAAATTGAAATTTGGTCTTTGAAATGATTATTTTATGGCCTCTCTGATTTGGTAATTAGTAACACAAGGGAAAACTTAAAAGGGCACAGTATTGTACTTGTGAGCGTTTCTGCAATAGGGCTGAGAACAGTTGTTGGTCATCAGTTGAGCTTCTCTTTGCCTCTTTTTCTTAGGAAAGGAGAGAAAACGGACTCCTTAACACTAAAGAAGTTACAGAGGCAGATAAAGTTTTAAAGACCTGGTTTTTACATGCATTCCTGTATGTGTATTTGTCTTTATTTTTCCTAGATCACAACCATAAAGAATCATCTGCATTAGCCATATTGTTGGATAAATGACTTGAGAGACTCATGAATTTTCTGAAAATATAAGAGCTTTAGCATAAAAATGGAAAAGTTTAGTAAAACAGGATGACCTCTCTACCATGAGTCTGCTTAGATATTATACATAATTACTTGGCAACAAGTCACTGTACCTTCCCCCTTAGGTTGTGGTAAATTTGGCAGTTTTGAATTCTCCAGTATAATAAGTTTATGGCATATAATTTTTTGGTCTAAATTTCTCATTAGAGCTAAGAATTAATGTTCTCAATAGAAAAGCTATACCTCAGTTCTTCAAGTACCCATTTTGTCCAAGTATCCCAAATTTATTTAGGGTTTTTGGTTGGATCAATGAGAGGGAGAGTTGGTGAATCTATTAAAGTAGCATTTTTCCTGTCTCCTAAGCAGGGTCTACACAGAAACCTGGAGTCTACCTGGAGAAATGCCTATGTACTGACAATTTGACAGATACACTTTTTTTTTTTTGATGTAGTGTTCCATGATTCATTGTTTGTGCATAACACCCAGTGCTCCACGCAGAATGTGCCCTCTTTAATACCCATCACCAGGCTAACCCATCCCCCCACCCCCCTCCCCTCTAGAACCCTCAGTTTGTTTTTCAGAGTCCATCCTCTCTCATGGTTCATCTCCCCCTCCAACATACTCCCTTTCATTCTTCCCCTCTTGCTATCTTCTTCTTCTTTTTTTTTTTCTTAACATATATTGCATTATTTGTTTCAGAGGTACAGATCTGTGATTCAACAGTCTTGCACAATTCACATTGCTCACCATAGCACATACCCTCCCCAATGTCTATTTGACAGATATACTTTTTAACCTTTTGAGAGGGAAGTGAATATTCGTCTTGAGTTTTCATGGTTTGGGAAATAATGCAAAATTTATGTAACTGAGATGTTTAGAATAAAACAGGAAATAACTTGGCTACCATTGGGAATAGTTATCAATAAGAGTTTGTGAGTGTGTGCTTACTTACTAGAATGAATGCACAAAGGTTTTCTTTTTTGTTTGTTTGGTTTTTGGGTTTTTTTTTAGTATAAGCTGCAAGATTTCACTTGGCACAGATCCTAGAATGTAAGGGAAATTTAGAAGCAGCCAGAGTTGCCCTCCTTTTCACTTTTGTTGAGATTGATGCCTGAGGCTGGATAGAATACAAATTCCTGCTACTCCATCTTGAAAGTGGGAACATCCTGTTTACTTAGGCACACAATACACATGTTATTGTGTTGATGTGATTCTTTGCATAAATGATGAGAGTAGGAAAGTCAGCACAACAAAAGAGGAAAGAAAGCAATTGTTGACTTGCTGAACTTGAGCACTGCTGAACTTGAGTAAGCTGTAGGGAAGCAACGTGAAGTAATTCAGAGGATGGTGGAATCTGGGTGCAATTATCTGAATTTGAATCACAACACAGATGCTCATTAGATTTATGGCCTTGGGTGAGCTTTTTGCTTTCTCTGAGTTTCAGTGTCCTCATTCATAAAAATGAGGATAATGATGCCCATCTTAAAGATTTGTGATGAAATCCTGCCTCAGAAGGAACCGAGCACATAAGGGTTGCTCCGAAAAGATCAGTTGAATCTGAGAATTCCTTGTTCCTTTATTCCAAGTTGCCTGGCTTTGCTATAGTCTATTATTTTTGAAGGTTTGGCTTAACTATTTAGCTGTAATGCTTCAAAATAATTCCAAGACAAGACAAAAGGAAGTATATGGAATGAACTGTAGATTTATTTTTTTCTATCTTCTTTTCCTAGAGGGCTCTTCTAAAGATTTGGACAGTGTACATCCTGTTTTATTCCTTTGGTGGTGGCCTATACATTGAAAATTGTCTGTCAAATGATTTTATTTAATGATCAATGTTTAAAGCTATTGACTTCTACTACATTTGTTCTTTTTACCTGATGTCTGTTTTAGATACTTTTTGTTGTTCACTGTCAGATATTTTATAACAGGTTTTTTTCCCAGCTTTAAAAAATTTATTACCCAGATGTATTTTGAGGAGCATCAAATGTCTACTGCTTTTTAAAAATAAGTGAAATACTAAGATTAAAAACAAATAAAAATAATTATAAAATTGAAGATATCTTTTCAAATTAGAGTTATACTTTGATACTTACAATTTCCAGAGTTTCTAATATTCTGTCCATAAGGTGATGGTGGAGGAGGTCATCCAAAGGATGTGACCACCTGTTGACCTCCAAACTGGACTTGGACAATCAGAGGCTCCTCACCCTCTTTCCTGTCCTTGGAAAGTACATTTTGCTCACCATTCCCACAGTAGGGTCAGTTTCAAGTAATAGAGGACTTAAACTCCCTCCATTTTGACCTCAAACTTTCTAATGGATTAAGTTCTTCTTCCAGCTGTCTCTTAACTCAAGCAAGGGACCCTGTGGGCAAAGCATCCCTTGATAGGAACCAAAATGACCCCTCAAGCAATGAGGACTGCCCTGAGCCCGCAAGATCCCATGAGTCTAGGACAATGATCAACTTGACCTTCACTTCTCACCGGTATGTGACCATCTACCTTTGTCCTACATTTTCTTTATATAAAACTGGAAGTATTTTTGGCGCTTTGCAGACAGCCTTTGAGACATTAGTCCACTCTCTTCCCAGTGTTGGCCTCACTGAAATAAATTCCTTTCTTCTTTCACCACCACCAGTCACTCTGCCTTTGGATTTTGTCAGTGGCGAGTAGCCAAAAATGTCTGTTTGGGACCCTCAGAGCCAGGTGCTCTTGTTCCCTTGCACCCCAGCTATACAAGGACACAATGTTGAGAGAATAATATGTTGTTGAGACTACCCTAACTAAATTATGTGATGTAACCCAGTTAAGACCTCTATATAAACTTTTAAGATTCTAGCAGGCAGAGGCAGAGATCTGTCTGTCTTGTGGCTGCCCAAGACAAACCTCATAGGTAAGTTCCCTTGCTTATTAACCTGCCACCTACCAGTCTGGAGTGGCCTGTCTCTTTCTTCAGTCTCTCTTTGCCCTCCCTTTCAGATTTCACCTGGGAAGGTCCAGAGGTTATAACCAACAAATAATGTATCCAATCCCTCTACCTCTCCTTCCTGCCTAAAAATCTCTGTTTTAGTCCTGATTTCCCTTTTCTTATGTATATTAATCCATTTTTTTTACCACCTTTACATCTTTGTACTTTTTTCCCTTGTAAGGATGCATAAGTAGTATACTTTATGAGAATCAAATCTCTAAAATTGTATTTCTTTTGTCCTTGCAACAAAATAGAAAAGTGGATCTTACTCTCAAAAAGAAACCAAAGATAGGATCAGTGAAAGCTCAGTGTCAGGATGATGTACATTTACATTTCAGTTAAGACCAAGAGTAGCAATTTTTTTTTAAGTGGGCTCCACACCCAATGTGGGGCTTTGAACTCAGGATCAAGAGTCACATGCTCTACCAACTGAGCCAGCCAGGCACCTCAAGAGTAACAATTTTAAGTCATAAGTTTTATAAAGTGTTTCTCATGCTGTGACTTTTTACACCTGTTCCATTATAGTTATTGCATTAAATAACTCCAAGAAATTTGTGTTTACTTAGCTACGACAAGAAGAGAGAGGACAAAGTTACAAGTATACTTCTTTCTTTTTTTTAAAAGATTTTATTTATTTATTTGAGAGAGCATGAGAGAGAGAAGCGGAGGGAGAAGGAGACTTCCTGCTGAGCAGGGAGCCCAATGCAGGGCTCCATCCTGGTACTCCAGGATCATGACCTGAGCCAAAGGCAGTTGCTTAACCAACCGAGCCACCCAGGTGCCCCTACAACGATACTTCTTGATCCACAGTGATGAAATGGTAGCAAAAGAAGGGGGTTGGTGGACAAAAATGTGGGGCACAATAGAGAAAAGGACAGAGGAATGACCTAGAGTATCATTCTAGGAGAATAGTTGTAGAATGATACTACCAGATCATTCTGTGATAGTCTACAAACTAGCTCTTAAAATATGTCACCATTTCATGAACAATTTCCTTGTAGGGATACAAACTTTTAAAATGTCATTAATACTACTAAATATGAGCAAGTGTCCCCTGCACTACCCCCTCTCACTCTCAATTTCTGTTTTCGCAGTCCAAACTTTTAACTCTTTTGATTAATTTTTCTCGCATTATTGCTATAACTGTAAGTTGTATGTTTATTTTATAAAACATCTATTGTCTACATGTCATTTTCAAAATATCTAAAGATCTAAAGATGAAGACTGATTTCTCTTATGTTTCCCTCTGAACCTTCTGCACTCTTTCATTCCCCTTCTTGTAAAACCATTTAACCAAAATTTTTTTCAAAGTAGAAGCTCTTATTGTGTTCTATGATGACATCTCCTTAGCTGAATACGTTTCCCCCTGGAATTAATAAATATTGTGTATATTTATGATACATGCATATGGATACATTATATTCAAAGGATATATTTTTATATTTATATGAAACATTTTTTTGGAAGGGCATCTGGAATCCTCTGTTGCCTTAATTCAAGGGGGACTTAATACTACCTTAGCCTATTGCACAGCTGGCTTCCTTGTCCTTCTTTCCCACTGACCCTAGAAATCCCCTATGTTTATTTCTCTCTTCTGTTTGATCCTTTGTTTCCTATATCCTACATCTTGTTCTGTATTGCCATAGGGGTGTCATTGCTTCTAGGATCAAAGACAGAAAGCATAAATTTATAATGACATTTCTAATTTCAGTGCTATACCACACGCTTATTCTTTGCCCTTTCCCTATTCCATATTTGCATTTCCTTCTCTCACGGTATTAACACTACCTCCCAACAATATTAACCAACTTTTTCATGTGCTCATTCCTACAATACATGTCATGTAGATGAGAACTGATACAGTTATAACAGATTCAGTGCAATCCTTATCAAAATTCCAATGGCACTCTTCATAGAATAGGACTAACAATCTTAAAATTTGTATGGAACCACAAAAGACCCTGAATGGCCAAAGCAATCTTGAGAAAGAAAATCAAAGCTGGAGGCATCACACTCCCTGATTTCAAACTATATCACAAAGCTATAGTAAGCAAAGCATATTATATCAGCATAAAAACAGATGTGTAGGTCAATGGAATAGAATAGAGATCCTGGAAATAAACCCACACATATATGGTCAGTTAATTTATTGCAAAGGAAACAAGAATATACAATGGGGAAAGGACATATTTCAATAAATGTGTGGAGAATACTGAACAGTTACAAGCAAAAGAATGAAACTAGACTATCATCTTACAGCATACAAAAAAATTAACTTAGAGTAGATTAAAGACTTGGATGACCTGAAACCATAAAACTCCTAGAAGAAAACATAAGTGATAAACTTTTTGGCTTCAGTTTCAGCAAGATTTTTTGGACCTACCTACAAAAGCAAAGGCAACAAAAGCAAAAATAAACAAAGGAGACTACATCAAACTAAGCTTTTGCTAAGCAAAGCACACCATCAACAAAATGAAAAGGCAACCTACTGAATGGAAGAAAATATCTGTAAATTATTTATCAAATAAAAGGTTAATATCCAAAATACATAAAGAATACATGCAACTCAATAGCAAAAAACCAAACAATCAAAAAATGGGCAGAGCACCTTAACAGGCATTGTTCCAAAGAAGATGTACAGTTGGCCAACAAGCACAGGAAAAGATGCTCAACATCACTAATCATCAGGGGAATGCAAATAAAAACCACAATAAGATACCACTTCATACTTATTAGAATGGCTATTATCAAAAAAGAAAAAAAAAGAGAAGCATTGGGAAAGATGTGGGGGAACAGGAACCTTGGTGCACTGTTGGTGGGAATGTAAATTGTTGTAACCACTATGGAAAACAGTATGGAGTTTCCTAAAAAAAAAAAAAATAATAATAATATGATCCAGTGATTCTAGTACTACATATTTATCTAAAGAAACAAAACTCTAATTTGAAAAGATATATGCACTCCCATGCATTATTTACAATAGCCAAGATATAGAAACAACTTAAGTAACCATCAATGAATGAATGGATAAAGAAAATGTGGTATATATATATCTATACAACAGAATACTACTCAGCCTTAAATGAAGAATAAAATTTGCCATTTATAACAACATGGATGGATCTTGATGGAATTATCCTAATAAGTCAGAAAAAGAAAGACAAGTACTGTCTGATTTCACTTATGTGTGGAATCAAAAAAACGAACAAAACAAAACAAAACAAAACTCATAGATACAAAGAACAGAACAGTGGTTGCTAGCAGAGAAGTTTGGAGATGGGTGAAATGGGTCAAGAGGTACAAATTTTCAATGGTAAAATAAATAACTCAGGGTGATTTTATGTACAGCATGGTGACTATAGTCAGTAATATTGTAGTACATACTTGATAGTTGCCAAAAGTGTAAATTCTAAAAGTTTTCATCACAAGAAAAAAAGTTGTCATTTTTTATGGTGACAGATGGTAACTAGACTTAATTGTGGTGATCATTAGCATATAAATATAGAATCATTATATTATACACCAGAAACTACTATAATGCTATATGCCAATTATACCTCAATAAAACCAAAACCAAAACAAACAGAAATAATTGACACAGTTATGAATAATATATTTACTCAAATGCTTGTAAGATTTGATTTGATTTCTTTTTCTTTTTCAATAGATTGTGGATATATAGTCAAGGTATTCTGTTTAAGTTACTTGGGTTAGGTCTCCCTATACCACTTCAGTATGATTACGTAATTCATTTGGGTTCATTTGTTTTTGATTGCATAAGGTTTTAGTTTATTTCTTTCATTCTAGTGTTTTAATATGGAGAACATTAATATGTTTCTAAAATCAAACTACACAAAAATGTAAACCAGACATGTGTCACTCTCAGCGGTATACCTTTCTCTGGCTCCTGCCCCCTCCCCGTACCCTAGCCAGTAACCAATTTCATTGTTTTCTGGCATCTTTCCTGTTTCTTTTTGCAAAAGTAAGCACACACACAGACACACACACACCACACAACACACACACACACGCATACAGAGTATATCATGTACTGATATGCACTGTGCTTTTCTTTATGACTATATCCTAAAAATCACCCAATATCTATTCATAGAAGTCTTCCTCATTCTTTTTATTTTTATTTTTATTTTTTTAAAAGATTTTATTTATTTATTTGAGAGAGCATGAGAGAGAGCACATGAGATGGGTTAGGGTCAGAGGGAGAAGCAGACTCCCTGCCGAGCAGGGAGCCTGATGCAGGACTCGATCCAGGGACTCCAGGATCATGACCTGAGCTGAAGGCAGTCGCTCAACCAACTGAGCCACCCAGGCACCCTTCCTCATTCTTTTTATAACTACGAAGTCTGTGGGTGTAGTTTAGTAGACCAAGCCTTCTATTTGGGCATTTAGGTAATTTGCAATATTGTGTCATTACAAATAATGTGCAACATATATTTTCACACCGTTCCAAATATACCTTCGTAGAGGTGGGATTTCTGGTACAGAATGTAAATGCATATATAATTTTGTTAGCTATTGCCAAATTCTCCAGAAGAGTTGTACAATTTTGCATTCCCACAGCAATGCATGAGAGTGCCTGTTTCCCCACAGCCTTGCCAGCAGAGTGCATTATTAAGCTTTTGAATTTTTATCACTCTATTGTGAGAAAAGGTAACTTAGTGAGATTCTAATTTAAATCTCCTTTATTATAAATAACATTGAATGCCATTTCATGTGTTTAAGGATCACATGCTTTTTGTGAATTCATCTATATTCATGTCTTTTGCCACTTTTTCTATAGAATTTTGATTTTTTTCTTTACCTAGATAAAAAAATGCTTCTTTATATACTAGGTATAGTATCCATTTGTCTGTTGATAGATGTTGCAAAAAAAGTTTCTCCTTATTTGTTGTTTTGGGTTTTTTTTTTAATTTGATCTTTCACTGTATCTTTTAGAGAAATTATTCTATTGTCTGCCAGACAATTTTGACAAATTTTATTTTTCTAATGAATTATTAATTATTGATTTTATCTATGTCCTCCATTTTTTATTCAGGTATGCAAAATTTGTTTCTAATTATCTTATATTACATACGTAATATAATATAGATTTCTCTCTCTGTATCAATAGTTATTTCTTCCATGTTATTTCTTCTCCCTTTTAAAACAAAATTCATTTAGCTAGCATTTGGTCTATTTTTTTTTTTACTTTCTTTAAGATTAAAATGTTGATTTAATTAATTAATTTATTTAGTTAGTTAGTTAAGATTTTATTTATTTATTTTAGAGAGAGAAAGAGAGAGAGTGAGCGAGAGAGCAGAGAGCACAAGCCGGGGGAGGGGCAGAGGGAGAGGGAGAAGCAGACTCCGTGCTGAGCAGAGAGCTGGACTTGAGCTGAAGGCAGGCACTTGACTTACTAAACCACCCAGGTGCCCTAAAATTTTGATTGAATTTAATAGACGATTTTCTTTTCCCTACCTAACTAATCTTTGTGTTTATTATTATTATTTCTTCATTGTGCTTATTTTGGCTTACTTTTTATGACTTTTTTAAGTTGGGAACTTATTTAATTTTTAACTATCTTTCTACTGCTCTGGCGTAAAAAGCAGCAAATTTTTTGGTAAAGGTCTTATAAATAGTATAAATTCTAGGTTTTGTGAGCCATATAATCTCTGTCACAGCTATCCAACTCCGTAGTTGAAGTGCAAAAGCCGCCATAAGACATACATAACTAAATAAGCTGGACTGTTTTTGCAGGTCATACAAAACAGGCATTGAGCTGGGTTTGCCCCAGGGATTAGTTTTCTGACCACTGATATAGATGTCTAAACCTGAATTTTCCCCTGATCATTACTTTAAATATACCCCACAGATTCTACAACGTATTGTTTTAGTTATCTTTCCTTTTTCAGAGGTTTTGTAACTTATGATGGTATTTCCTCTTCCACTTTATTTAATAGACTAGGGTTTTTAATTTCCATGTGAAATTTCTTTTAATTTTCAATTGTTTTGCATTGCAATCGGAGTGTTGTTGTAATTGCTTCTAATATAGAAATCACTGATGCTTTCTTCGTGACCTAATGTATGGTTAATTTTTTGTGAATATTCTATGTGCATTAAAGAAGAAAACATATTCTCCATATTGCTGTATAGTGTTTGATATATCCCCGTACATTCTATATTGTTCATTTTGTTATTTAGATTTTCTTTAGCCTGAATTTTTAAATTTGATTTGTCTTGAGCTGAAAATAATGTGTCAAAATCTCTTATTTTTAATGTTACTATTTCATCTTGTATCTCTCCTGGTTTGTTTTCAATAAATGGTTACAGTATTATTTGGTGCATAGGTATAACTTTTATTATCTCTTTGTGAAACGTGGCTTCTAGCATTTTAAAATGCCCTTTTTGTTCTCATTTCATGTTTTTTGGCTTGAATTTTACTTTGATATCAGAAACACAAGGGCAGCTGAGTGGCTCAGTTGGTTGGGCGACTGCCTTCGGCTCAGGTCATGATTCTGGAGTCCCGGGGTCGAGTCCCACATCGGGCTCCCTGCTCGGTGGGGAGTCTGCTTCTCCCTCTGACCCCCTTCCCTCTCGTGCTCTCTATCTCTCAAATAAATAAATAAATTCTTAAAAAAAAAAAAGAAACACAAGCCCTGCTTCCTTATTGTTCCCATTGGCCTAGTATGTCTTTGCCCTTGCCTTTAGTTTTCAAACTTTTGAGTTACTGTTTTCAGTGTGTATCTTGCACACAGCAGAGCTGGGTTTGCTCTAGGAGCCAATTTGAAAATCTTTTCCTTTGGTATGTAAATGAAGCCTGTTCACATTTATTATTATGCTTGATATGTTGCTTTTTTAACATTATTTTATAATTACTGTGTCTAATGTATTGTATTTACTGCACCTCTTTCTGTATTTACCTCTTTCTGTATTTATTAAGGCTTCTTTCCTTTATTTAACATTTCTTTGATATTGAGGGAGTTTTGTCTTATGTTTTAGTCACGTATACCTATTCATGTATACCTTTTATAGTGCCTTTAATCACCTTATTTCTTACTTAATGTTTCACTCTGCCATTTGTGAAATGTAAATGGTGTCCTTTGATTCCCATCCATTACATTTACAACAGCCAATGCTCTAATCCCATTTTCTCCTTCCATTTACTAGTTGCATTATATTTTTTCACAGAACATATGATGTTTACATACTATTTTCCCTCATATATCAAAACCCACATTTAACCCTGTATTAGTTCTACAATTAAGTATATGAAATGCTCATCTTCTGTCCTTTTGTAGAAGCTTCCCAGTTGTCTTTTGTTTTCCACTGAGTTCATCTTACAGTAGAAACTTCATGAAGAGCTCCTGGTTACAGTGTATCTTGAGTTGCTTCTCATTCAAAGTTGTTCATTTTTATAGGCTTGATACTTACTGATATAAAATCCTTGGCTCACACTTTTTTTAGATTTTTTGAAATGCCATTACACTGTGGCCTTGCTCTTGAAAAGTCTGGCACCAGTGCAATTTTTAAATTTTTATTATTTAATGTTTTTGTCCAGGAAGCCTGATGATTTTGTTTTTGTCTCTAAAGACTGATAGTTTTACTAAGATTTTGAGAATTTATTGTTCTGGGTCAACTTTCCAAGGTACACAAGGGGCCCTTTCAGTATGTAATTTAGCTGTGTTTTGAAAGCTTTGTTGGATTACAGTTTTAAATATTACTGCTATTAGATTGTTTTGCTTTTCGGAAACTCTAGTTATATGCACACTGGGCCTTCTTAGCTTGCCTTCTGTTTCTTTACCATCTCTTTAATCATTTTTATTTCTTTATCTCATTTTATTTTCTTGATTGTTTTTCTTCCTTCCTTCAATGGCCCTCATTAAATTTTCATTTGGATTTATTATCCCTTGAGCATTTTGTAATTTATTCTTTTTTTAGAAATGGTTTATATCGGTGCGCCTGGGTGGCTCAGTCATTAAGCATCTGCCTTTGGCTCTGGTCATGATCCCAGGGCCCTGGGATCGAGCCCCACCTCAGGCTCCCTGCTCAGCGGGAAGCCTGCTTCTCCCTCTCCCACTCCCCCTGCTTGTGTTCCCTTTCTTACTATGTCTCTCTCTGTCAAATAAGAAAATAAAATCTTAAAAAAAAAGAAATGGTTTATATCTTTGTTAAATTTCTTTTTTGAGCTAACTAAACTCTTGTTGCTTTCTTCCTATGAGAGTTTTGTTTCGTTATTTTGGGGACCATTTCTATTCTTAATTTTTAAATTTTTGATTCTTATTTTTTGTTGTTGTTGTTGTTAAAAGATTTTATTTATTTATTTGAGAGAGAGACGAACATGGGGGAGAGGGAAAAGCAGACTCCCAGCTGAGCAGGGAGCCAGATGCAAGATTGGATCCCAGGACCCTGGGATCATGACCTGAGTGAAAGGCAGACACTTAACCAACTGAGCCACGCAGGCACCCCTAATTCTTACTTAAAAAAATACCTTTAAATTTGGATTTGAGGATTTAAAATTCTGATTCAAGTGCTGTGTTGCAGTTTTCTCTAGTTGTGTGTGTGTGTGTGTGTGTGTTTGAGGAGAATTTTCTCAACTGAAATCTTTGATTCTCCGTTTGTATTTTGTTCTTTCAATAGCTGTGTATGAAATTTTACTTTTTTTATATTTCTGAACATCTGATGGACAAGATTCCTGGTTTGAGACTCACCTCTTTCAGTTTGTCAAACCATAGTTTTTTTTTTTAAGATTTATTTATTTATTTGAGAGAGCAAGAATGAGAGAGGGAGAGTACATGAGAGGGGGGAGGGTCAGAGGGAGAAGCAGGCTCCAGATTCAGACCACTATTTGGATTTTGGTGCTGAATTCTGTCTTTCCTAGGGTGCTTTTCCTGCACCTCATATGTGTACTGTTCCCCAAGGAATCTTTTTGTTTTAAAGATTTTATTTCTTTATTTGATAGAGAGAGAGAGCACAAGTAGGCAGAGCAGGAGGCAGAGGGAGAGGGAGAAGCAGGCTTCCCGCTGAGCAGGGAGCCCCATTCGGGGCTCGATCCCAGAGCCCTGGATCATGACCCAAGCCGAAGGCAGATGCTCAACCGACTGAGACACCCAGGTGCCCCCCACCAAAGAATCTTTTAGCCTCCCTTTTCTTACTCTTCAGACACAAGACAGGCAGGCAGCAGCAGTGAGAACTCTGGAATTTGGTATTTATTTGTTTATTTACTTACAAATAATTTGAAGTTGATATTTTCTCTCTTCTAGCAATGCTGAAGATTTGGGTCACATGTGGCTTGATTTGCCTTCCTTGTTGCTCTTAACGTTTTGGGGGGTAAGGTTTGAAGGTATTGACATTCAGGCAATCATTGTTATCCTCCATACATGAAGTTTTACCTATAAAGGTGTTTTGAAATTGAAACAATATTAGAAAATACACGGCAAAGTCTCCATGTGTACTGTCCTAGCAAGACAAGCCTCTCAGTCGGCAGATTTATATTCTGAAAATTTCCATTTCTTTGTAGCATAGCAATATCATTTTATTCTCCTAGGAATGTGTCTTTCTCTGAATAAGTTAGTATGTTTCAAGAAATGTTTTTCATTAATTTATAACAGAAATAAATTAGAGTTAGTATCTCTGGACTCAATCTTGTAATCGTGTTGCTTAATCTGGTCTATTTGTGGTTTAATTGAGTAGTTTTCCAGGTCTTCCTTTCTTCCCTTTGGTGTAAAGCTTATCTTTACTCCAAGTTTAGGGAAATTTAGTCTTTATGGGGGAGTGAAAGTTTGGATACATAATCAGAAATTATGAGGCTATTTCAATTATTTGAAGGAATTAGGAAATGACACCACTAGTAAATAAAATACCAGGTTGTTTGATATAAAAATGTCAGAAACCTTTTCTTAGATGTACTGTAGCAATGGAGTGCTAACTCTCTGGATCCCACCAACTGCCCCAGTCACAAAACCGAGCAGCCTGCTCTGGAGAGTCCAGATGGACAACTCTACAGGACAGTACATCCAGAGGGAGTTATCAGTCTGGACTGTGTGAGTGCTCACCAACAGTGTTCACTGATCCTTTATGGCCTGCCATGGATATTAAAAAAAAAAAAAGTCACGTGTCATAATTACCATTTAGTTTTTCTAAAATATTTGTTGAGCAGTACTATGTGCCATGCACTGTTCTAGCACTGGGGAGATAGTAGTTAATATGGCAGCCGGCGTCTTGTTCTCATGGAGCCTATATTCTATAGAGAGAAGAAAAAGATATACAGACAAACATTTAAATGCCAAATATTATGTCTCACAGTCAAGGGCTCTGAAGGAAAAACAATAGTGTGATATGATAGAGAATCTGAGTTGGGGATATAGGTTAGGAGTGTTGTCACAGGAGTCTTCTGTGAGAGGTGACACTTAAGATTAGACTTGAAAAATCACAGAAAGCCAATCATAGGAAGAACCAGGAGAAGACTTTTAGAAAAAAGGAACAACAAAGACTATGCTTTCAGGGATCATGTCTATGGTTTGTTACTAGAGAAGTTTCTCTGAATGTAGAGTACCTGAAACCATGAGGAGGAGGCGCAGTGTTCTCTCCTCAGTGTGAACCTGGATCTATGTGTTGCTTCTACAATTGTCTATTGCCATTGATGATCGTTCTTCTCCTCCTTCCAGGGAGTAAGAGGACACAGTCTGAGTGGAAGGAAAAAAAAAAGAAAAAAGAAAAAGGAAACACAGACTGAATTTGGCACATTTGAGGAACAGAATCAAGCCAGAGTGGCTGGAACTTAGTAAACAAAGAGCTGAGTGGTTTGAGATGAGGTCAGAGAGGTGGGGAGGAGACAGACTTGATAATGGAAAAGTTGGACATTCAAACCATAATGCAAAGTCGTTATAAAGCATTTGATGGGTGAGTGATCTAAACTGATTCCTGTTCTTAAATGACTGATTTAAGAGTGGGTGATTTGACAAATAGCTAGGAATGAAAGGATGGAGACCAATGATCAGGTTATTGCACTAAGCTTAGAAAAAGGGAATGGTAGCTTTGATCAAAGTGGCAGCACTGTGATACATTAGAATATGATCTGGAGGATGGTTAATAGGAATTATTAATAGATTAAATTGGTGAGTGAGGGAAAGGGAAGAATGGAGGATGGCGTCTACATTTTGGAATTGAGCATCTAATTGAATGTTGGGAAAATAATCCAAACAAATTGGCATTTAATGTTGCAAGAACTGTTGCTGATACACTGTAGCATGATCACAAAAGGAGGAAGGAGGAATGAAAAAAAGCTAAACAGGAGACTGGTAGGAAGTTTCTATTTTCTTTTGTTGCACCTGATTGAATTTATGGTTTAATTTCACAGTGTTGTCAGGATTCAGCTGATGACCCAAGAGCAGTGGCTCCTACTGTAATATGCCCGGTCATGTCGTCACCAAGTGTTCTCTGAGAGGTAATGTGTAAGATTAGAGTTGAAAAATCATAGAAATATAATCATAAAAGAGCCAGAAGAGCCTTTTAGAAAAAAGGGAATGGTGCTGAGTTTGGCATTAGAGGTTCACAAGGCCAATTAAGGCTGAAGCATAGTGAGCAAAGAGCTGAGTGGTTTGAGATAAGGTCTGAGAGGTAGGTAGGAGCCAGATCACTTAAAATGGAAAGAGTTGGACATTCAAAATGTAATGCAAGGCCACTGGAGAATTTTATTTTATTTTAAGATTTATTCATTTATTTATCTGAGAGAGAGAGATGGGGGAGGGCCGAGGGAGAGGGAGAGAGAGAATCTCAAGCAAACTCCATGCTGAACATGGAGCCCCACTCGAGGCTCCACACAGGGCTTAATCCCAGAACCCTGAGATCATAACCTGAGCGGAAATCAAGAGTTGGGACACTTAATCGACTGAGTCACGCAGGCCCCTCCATTAGAGAATTTTAAATGGGGGGAGGACTTAAACAGGAGGGGATTCAGATATTTTTCAGAGTGAGAGACCATCCCAGAATGAAGTAATCCTTGTGTCAACAGCTTTGTATTTCCTATCAATCCTGTTGACCTCTGCAAACATCCTCTCCAAAGAATTGTGTAACACATGAGAAACTCCAGGCTTTCATATCATTTTCAAGCCTACAGTCCAAATGAACCACTGTAGTCTCTTTTTCCTTTTGTAACTGACCTGAACCATGTCCTATTTCTTTGCCTTCTTATGGGAAATTTGCTAATCAACAAAAGAATTCTTGATAGTATAAGAAATACCCACTTAAGCTAGAGTGACTAATAAAGTTGTAACAGCAATAGCAACATAGAAAAAATTCAGGCATTCAGGTAAACGGAAAAGGTAGGGTAAGCAGTTTCTAGTCATGTATACATGATTGACATATATTTGAAAAAATATATGTCAACTTTCTTCAGGTAGACAACCAGCTGGAGCGGAATCCAGGCTTTCAGCCAATTTTATTGCAATGTCAAGTGGTACAGATTTTTGAAAAAAGAAAAAGATTATGTCCATATAAAGGTTAGAGTAAATTTTCTTTTATTAAGTATTTCTTCTAATTTGATAATTGGATGGCAGCATAAAGCTCAGATTTACTGGTGGTAGGTAATGCTTTCTTCTTAAACTGTGCTTTGTGCATTCCTTATGTACTGAGATATTTGTGCTACATGTTCCTCTGAATACTGAATACTCAAAGGAAGGGCAACGAGATTAATGGAATGGCATTTCTGATCTCCTTTTCTTCAGAAACAAGCAAGATTTCAGAGTCCCCAAATTTGAATTTTACATATTCTCTACTTGTTCAGGTGGATTTATAATTTTCTATGTTTTGTCAGCAAATTTTCATATTTCTTATAATTAACCTTTAAGTTAATACCACATTAAGGTAAAAAAGTGATAGCCATTCTTGCCATAGTAACTGTTAACGTGATCCTCAAAAATCTATGCTTTCCATTTCAAATATAAGTAAACTAAAAAAGTCATGTAATTTTTAACTCTCATGAATAAAACTGTATCTTTGTTATTCCTCACCCTCTTTCTAGTTAAATTTATTTGTTTTTAAAGATGTAATTCATATGTCACCTTCTCTGAATGCTTCTAAGATAACATGTAATAAGAAGGAGAGGGCAGTAACAGATTTTTTTAGTCCTCACCAGAATTCCCAACCAACCAAATATAGTCCTTGTCTTCAAGGAACTTTTTATTTGTTACAAAGAAAGATATACCAAGGGACACCTGGGTGGCTCAGGTGGTGAAGCATCTGTCTTCAGCTCAGGTCATGATCCCAAGGGCCTGGGATCGAACCCCGCGTCAGGCTCCCTGCTCAGTGCAGAACCTGCTTCTCCCTCTCCCTCTGCCATTCCCTCTGCTTGTGCTCGCTGGCTCTATCTCTTTGTCAAATAAATAACTAAAATCTTTAAAAAAAGAGAGCTATACCAAAAAATGCATACAATAAAATGTAATAATAGAATAATAAATATATATGTAAGATATAAAAGTACAGAATTAGTGGTGACTATCTGGGTGTGGGTGTGTGAGGAGAGTTTGAGTTTCACAAAATAAATACCACCTAACACTGTTTTAGAGGATAAACAGGTTTACCTGGTTGGAAACAGTCTGGGTAGGGAAGAGGGGGGAGTAGACCCCAGGTTCAGAGAACAAGTGTGAAGACAGAGTCAAGCAAAAGGCACGGCATTATGAGGACTCTGTTTTGTTTGGGTTCCTAATTCTTCAATCCCTTCTTTTTCACAGTCAACAAATACTTATTGAGTACCTATTTTGCCCCACGGACTATTTGTTCTATCAAAGAAGCATACAGAAGTGAACAAAAGAGAATCAATTTAAGCCACAGTGGAACTCAAATTCCAAGGGGAAGATAGGGTAGTCAAGATAGTCAACAGGGCGCCTGGGTGGCTCAGTTGGTTGGGCGACTGCCTTCGGCTCAGGTCATGATCCTGGAGTCCCGGGATCGAGTCCCACATCGGGCTCCCTGCTCGGTGGGGAGTCTGCTTCTCCCCCTGACCCGCTTCCCTCTCGTGCTCTCTATCTCTCATTCTCTCTCTCTCAAATAAATAAATAAATAAAACCTTTAAAAAAAAAAGATAGTCAATAAACTAAATGAGTACAAAAAAATGTATCGTAGTTGATAAAAAGCACCATGGAGAAATAAGGAGGAAGAAATGGAAATGGGAGTTCTGCAGTGGGGGGATGTCAATTTTAAGTGAGATGATCAGGGGTAGGCTAATAGAGAAGGTAATATTTTAATAAAAATCTGAAAAAAGTATTCACACAGGAATTGAGGGAAAGTATTTCAGGAAGGGAGACCAGCAAGAATGAAAGTTCTATGATTGAGTGTGCCTCAGTTGGGGAATAGTGAAGAGGCCAGTGGAGTTTCCAATCTGTTTTTCAATCTCTTTATGTTTATGCTTTAATCATAATCATATCTCAATCTTTGAGCATGCCTTGATATTTTACATTATATCTTTCACACTTTGTTCTAATTAGGAATGTTGTCTTAAGTTCTATATACTGATAATTCTTCCTGTAAGAATATACTTAAACATCATCTCTATTTCCTTTTCCTCTCCCAGGTGTATTAAGTTTCTCTTTTCATAACGTTCCTTTGTAACTTGTACCAAGGTGATTATTTCAGTTTTGGACATTTTAAGTTTGACATGATTTTGAATCATCCAAGTACAGAAATGAACTTATGAGTCTGCAGTGCAGAGTAGATCCAAGGTTGGAGATGGAGATTTTTTTAAAAATATAAGAAGTTGGAACCAAAAGAACTCATAATATCATATAGGAGAAAATGTAAAGTGATAAGAGGGTTAAGAATGAGCACAATTCTACATAAAATCAACATAGAGAGAGAAAAGGAGAGAGATACAGAGAAAGAGAATTTGGGGAAGGAGCTTTAGAGTTCTTACAGAACTCGAAAGAAACCCAGGAGAGAATTGGAAAGTGATAAGAACATGTAAGGGCCACAGTGGAAAATTTTCAGTTCTCAGGGTCTTGTACTATAATTAGAGGGAAATTCAGGGTCAGAGTAATTTTATGTGAGGGAGATTTGAACATACATTTATAATAAGGGCAAGTCTAGAAAAATGGATGTTGAAAATAAAGGAGATATAAATAATAATTGCTGAAAAAGAGACAGGAGGAGAAGGGTTATAAAAAACCAAAACATTTGGGTGTAGTTGAAACTAGTCAGCTTTTATTGGAACATCCATGAAAATTCAGAGAAAATTTATAGTTACAAAAGCTTAGTAAATTAATAATATCAAACAATAATTTATCAATTTCTGGGTAGATTTCTTTCCAACTATTATATCTTCTAGTTTTTTTAAATATGTTTGTTATATAATGAGTATGTATGATTTATTAAATTGTGTTGAGTTACCCAGGAAACAGATTCTAGTATTAAGATTTGTGTGTAGATTTCCAATTTACCTGGGAAAATATCCATTATTGACAAATTTTCCTTTTTGCTCTTGAGCATAACTATAATAGCAGTTTTAAAATCCTTGTCTCCTATCATATCCGCCTTTACTTTTAAGTATAAATCTCATTTTTTTGGTTTGTTTGTTTTTGTTTTTCTTTTGAGAGGCAGGCAGCAGTAGGGGGAGGCAGGTATGTATAGTAATTTTAGATTATATCCTGGACATTGCCATGATACACTGTAGAGATTATAGATTCCGTTATGTCTTTTTGAAGAGTATGAATATGTTTCATTTGTTCATTTAGAAGGCGGTTAACTTGGATATACTCAAATTCCAAAGCCTGTCTCCCCTGTGGCAGGCAGGAGTTGAAATCTCTGTTAAATTCTTGTACTAGTTTCCTATGGCTGCTGTAACAAATTATCACAACAAAACAACTAAATTTATCCTTTCACTTAAATCAACAAAATGTCTTAAAACAATAAAAAATATTCTCTCACAGTTCTGGAGTCTGGAATGTCCACATCAGCCTCACTGGGCCATAATCAAGGTGGCCCAGCATGGCCACCCTCCCTCCAAAGGCCCTAAGGAGAATCCATTCCTTGCTTCCTCCAGATTCTGGTGGCTGCAGGGGTCCCTTGGCATATGGCTGCATCGCTCTAATTTTCAAGGCCAGCATCCTCAAATCTCTCCCTGCTCTGTCTTCACATCACCATCTGCTCTGTGTATAGTAAAATTTCTCTCTGCCTGCCTCTTATAAGGATACATGTGATCTCATTTAGGACCTAGCCAGATAATCCAGGATAATCTCCCGATCTCAAGATCCTTAATCACTTCTGCAGAGACCTTTGCCATATAAAGCAACATTCACAGGTTCCAGAGAGTAAGGGGCCATTATTTATCCTATTACAACTCTTTTAACTTTATCTGTACTGCTTGGAGTCCTGCTTGGAGTCTGTCCTGTGTCTATATGGTTTAGGAGTCAGTTTAAAATTTGGGTAGAGTTTATACTCTGAACTGACAATTCTTCCTTTCTGGATGTCTCCTTCCTGGGACATTCCTGTCTCATTTTCTTTCTTTTGTCATCTATAACTCTGTTTTCTGGTAAGTAAGTAAAGTAAGAGGAAGGAAATAATGGAGGTAAGAGAAGAAATCAATAAAATAGAAAACACATACATATTACAGAAAAATTATAAAGCTAAAATTGATATTTGAAATGATTAATAAAATTTCTAAACACTGGAAAACTAATAAGGGGAAAACCCCACAATTTATCAACATTGAAAATGATAATTGGATCATAAATACAGATCTAATAGATATTAAACACACAAAAAGGGGATTTTATGAACAACTTTAGGCCAATAAACTTGAAAATTTGGTTGAAATGGAAAATTATTTCTTCTGTACCTCTCCCTTTGCTTCTTTTGGTTGTTTTGGGGAGTAGGGTGTATATTTGGGTAGATGACCTTTTATAAAGATGCTGGTACCATATTATTAGCAAATAGTTTTGTGTCATTCTGCCCCTCATTTTATGCTCTAGGAAACTGAGTATTACAGTTTTATCCCTAGCCTCTTAGCTATTTACTAGATCAGAGTAGAACAAAGGTATTCTAATGTCTCATCCCATGTGCACTCCAGATGTGAAGGTATTCATAATTTAAAGGATGTACTCAGAAAATGAAATTTTCAGTGTTTCTAGGTGGCTATTGGGAAAGAAGGGAAAGGAAATGTTAATTAAGGTTGACAATGGAGTTCACTAATAATAACTGACTACCTACTCTCCGTGAGTAACAGAGACCAAACTGCAATTTAACAACTGAATTGAGCATTGTCCTTCCCCATGAGTTTCATGAGTTGAAAGAATTTTGAGGACATACTGGCTGACTAAGGAGTAACATGCCTTTTTGTTATATCACAGGTTGATTCCTGTTATGCAAATGGGGTAATATTAACGAGAAATAGTGGGTTCTACTGTGAAACAATGGAATCTGTGTGACGACATCCTGGTAATATCAGTAATATCAGTGGCTTTTCTATAAATCTGCCCTTGTGGTGCACAACAGTCACTGACAAAACAAAAGGAATTCTAATCCTACTGTTCATCTCCAAAAATATTGCAGTGGCCCCGGGTGAGTAGCAAACTGCTACTGTCGAGTGTATTTCCAGTATTTACTATTTGAAAACTATCTTCCCCGCCTCTTCTTCCAGCCACATGGTGCAGGGTGTGTGTGTGTGTGTGTGTGTGTGTGTGTGTGTGTGTGTGTGCATCCCTTCGCAATCATTCCCTATTGGCTATGTAAAAGCTAGGTCAGTGGGCTGATGTGATCTTCTTTGAGATGCTGCATACTGGGTTTAGCATGACAATCTTCGTACTAGTGGGCAGAGCCTCTGTTGTCTTTCTGCTCCGTTTAGTTTCATTTGAAATTTCGATTGGAAAAGCCCCTTTTTTCTTATTCTCCCCTTTCTTTGCTACCACAGGCTATGCATTCAACCATTCTGGGCAGCTTCCGAGTGAGGAAACGGTGGGTGGGGCGGAGGAGAAAGAAAAGGAATACACACTGTGGAAACTGCGCTGCTGCTGTAAGATTTAATCACTGGTTGGAGGAAATTGGAATGTTTCAAGAAAAAGCGCCAATGCAGGGTGGAAGAAGGAGGGGATGGATGGCAGGAGAATTCAATAGTAGGGCCAAGGGAAGTTTAGCATGTAATACCCAGTACATTGTGCTGGGGAACTCTGCGAGTGATGAGGCAATCAGAGCCAGCCAGAGAACCAGGCAAAATTTTCCTACTGTTTCTTTTTTTTTTTTTTTCCTATTGTTTGTTTTAGAGTTTTGCAAATAGGTTCTTTACCAGGCTGTCAGATAGCGAGGATTCAGACTTTCTGCTGTTCTCCTCTTTCTTACTTTAGGAACAGTATGTGCTAGAGGCAATCTACCTAACTAGCCACCCATTTCCATCAGCTTTCTGTATACCTGATGCTACCAGCCCCAATTACTCTGATCCCTATCTTATGAGGCAGACCCCCAACTGACAAGCAAACTTAGTCTCAGCTACTGATTATGTCCTGCTTAATTTCCAGTTAAAGTGGCATGCTCTCATATATTTTTATAGATGCTGGAAAATGAGTACACTGTTGGGTCAGTCTTGAAAATTTCAAAAGGCTGTGTGGTTCAGGGAGGAAAAGGGGCAAGAACTCTGTTGGAAGAGATACCAAAGTTATTGTTCATTGTGGTGAAAAAACAATGAAGGAGTAGCCCTAAGATCTGGGTTCTAGACTCACCTTGGCTTCTAAGTAGGTACGTGATCCTGAGCTAATTATAATAATTGAGTCTCTCCACAGAATAATGGTGGAAACTGAGAGTTTCTAAAGTTCTTTAAATTCTCACATTTTATAAACCATATATTCATCCTTAAATTACTGAATGTCTCTTATACACCAAACATTATATACATAACTATACTTTAATTACCTTTACTTTCAAAGGAATACATTTCCTTGACTACTTCAATTTCCTCAATTGTGAAATGGAGCTAATAATGACTCTTCTGCTTACTTAAGGAAAAGGGAATTTTGTCTAAAAGTGATTTGAAAAATGCAAAATGCACTGTAGCAGATACTTTTGATATATTCATATATAAGAATATATGTATTCTGGGAACAGTTGTACAGGTTTTGCTCTCTCAGATAATTACCAATAACGTGGAGATAGTCTGTTTTATCAGAAAATATATGAGGTGCCTGATGCCCAGATAGAAATTATAATCCTCATAATACTGTTCCCAAATTGTGTATGTGTGAGCTGTAATTATATCAGTAAATATGCAAAGTCACATTGTCTGTTTGAAAGATCAATATGCTCCATGAGAGCTAGCCTACCTTATTCATCACTATATTTACAATAACAATATTTGTTGAAAAATGAATGAATTGAGGAATGAAAGAATGAGGATAGCAGAGGTTTCTTTAGTATTCTTTTCACTTCCAATTTCAACTTTTGTGCCAACCTCAATGTTCAGTTTCTTTCCTTGATACTTCACTTTCTCCTCACTGCTTAAATCTAGGGGAGGGTCTGCTAGAGTTCATTGTTATTCAAAATAATTTAGGCTTAGGAATCAAAAGATGTTAGCATTGAAAATACATATTCCTCACTATAATATTTTACTATCTTCATTGCTTCCTGAGTCCCTCTTTAACATGTTCTATGGATTATTCTTGTTTAGTTCCCTAACACCTAACACAGGGCATGGCACAGAATAAGTGCTCAGTAGATGCAGTAAGTCATGCATGATTTGTCCAACTGGTGTGGGTCCCTGGAGTGGAGATGCAAGACTAATGGCATATTGCATAGAAACATGACTGATTGGTTTTGAAACTTGCCATTACATTTCTAGTTATTCCCATTCAGGGATAAGTGGGTTCCCAGCATAAAAACTGTATGTATTGCTCTCTGTAAGTTATCTTTAGGGTCCCTTCCCACTTCCAAATACATTAACTCAAATCATCTAGTTTTATAAAGAGAACATTTTATGTAGAGTCTGGCCAATAGTCATGACAACTATAAGCACTAAGGTACGAGCCTACATTTATTGAGCATTTAATAACAATGCCATATTCGCTAACAGGTGTCCAGTGAGCTGTGTCATGTTCAGCACTGGTTAAGATGACTACTTAATTTAGGTGGATGAAGAACATGGCTATTTGCAGAAAGGAGGCAGCCTGCAAGTGAGAAGATTGTTTCCTTATACGGCACTAAAATAAGATACTTCCCTTCCTCCAATTTTGCTGGTAATCTTTCTATCATTTTCCCCCATTTGAGAAGTGCCTTGAATCCCACAGCTTCCTGATTCCACCTGGACAAATGGCAGAGATGAAAGATGGGAACAACGTTGTTTTACCCTTGGCCCCCTTCACCTAAAAGGCAGGCTTGGGATCATCTAGGATTAGGTTGGCTTATACATACTCTGCAGCCTCAGGGTTTGAGCACAAAAGGAATGAGGGACTAATATCAGTAGAAAGAAACAGATTGATCATCAGTTAGTCTGGTGGTGATTATTTTAAGACTTCTACCACCAAATGAACTGCCCAAGGTAAGTCCATCATGCGGTTTGGCCTTGCTTTCCTTCCTTTACTCTTTCTGGAGAGGTTATTTCCCATTTAAAGCACTGTTCCTACCAGGGGATATTTTGGAGTTTCTCTGCAGTACAGAACAAACAGTTCAACCTTTACTCCACGGGAAAACTGCCATGTTACGTTTAGTTAAAAATGGAAACTTGAAACAAACAAAACCCTCATGTCTTTTTATTTCGTGTGATTTTTTTTCACTTAAGTGTATGTATTTCTGTATTTTGCTCCATTCTTAACTGAAGTTCGTGCTTCTTTATCAAGGCACTGCTCCTGATATTTTCTCCTGTCAAATCTCCCAGAGCAGATGGTCCCTTCAGGGAAGCTCTGGAAAGTGCTGGGTGTCTGGTTATGCCTGGCCCTTCCCTCCCTCTTGGGGGTCTCAGATGACAAGTCATCAAACCAGTTTCCCTCCTCTTAGGGGTCCTTGATCCGGTGGCAGCAGGTTTGGTGCCAGGGACTGCAGAGACCCTTTGCAGTTAGGTTTAGCAGCAATCTCAGTCCGCAGGGAGCCCTGGTCTGGGGTGAGAGTGGCATTCCGTCTATCCAATGAGAGACGCGGATTTCTCTCCGGTGCCCGCCCCCCTTTCCCCGCGGCCCCAATGACCGCTCTAAAAGGCCCGGCTTCTGCTGTCAAGTAGCTAGGCAGGGCTCCGCCGAGGCTAGGAGGGGCGCCGGGTGCGGAGATGCGCTCCCAGGTGTTTGCAGAGGAAGTGGGAAACCTGTAGGTTATGGTCCAGCTGTGCCACGCGGAGGGGAGCAGGAGCGGAGAACAGGTAGGAGGAAGGACTTTTCCTTCTTTGCAGATAGAAAAAAAAAAAAACACAAAAAAACATGCGTATTTTCATGCTACTGTTGCCTCCCTTCCTCTTCCCTTTCCCCCAGCCCCGCCCCGCCCTCGTCACCCCCAAATCTGGTGAGGTCGCCGCAGCTCTCGTCGTGAAGTGCGGCTGGAAGGGCTGGGATGGAGGTCGTCTGGGTGCTGGGAAGGAGGGGTGCGGGAGCCCCGGTGACGGGCGGGGCAGGGCGGCAGTGCCCTAGGAGAGGGGACCGAGGCACCATCTGTGTCTCGTCAACTTTCCTCTCAGAGGCTTCGGTGCCGCGGCCGGTGTCGCGGCCAAGGAATGCCATCTCCACCCGCAAGGGAGGGTATGGGGGAGCAGACATGTCAGGAGCCGGGAACCCGCCGGTCTTCCTAAACCGAGTAGAGCTTCTGCTCCTCCCCACGCCTGTCTGCACCTACTCATTTACCCTCGTACCTTGCGTCTAGACTAGCAAGCGCATCCCCGCAAAAACTGGGAATGACTGGGCCGAGGGGAGGAAAGCACTTGTTTGTTCCCTGGCTCCTCTGTTAAGGACTGGCTCCTTTCAGGAGTGGGGGGTGGGGAAGAAAACCCGCAACTCTAAAGGCATTTACCGATTAAATACGTCTCTGTTGAGAAGACCTGGGCCCTTCTCCCCTATCTGCAGCAGACCGAGGAGGGGAGAGGCAGGGAAGCCTTCGCCTCTTCTCTCCTAGCCTGGTGTTGTCTATGGGGAACCACCTTTTTGCCTAGTTTCTAAAAAACGGGTTTATCTTCGGGGATTCCCAGAGAGTCAAGTAATTGTGCCCGGATGGGCTCCCCGCGGCTGCAAGGCAGCCTCCCTCGGTGACCGCATCTGGGTAGTAGGTGTTGGCCCAATGCCGGTTCCTGCCGGAGTCAGATTGCTGGAAGCAGTAGGCAGAAGAACTGCAGAGAAATTAGAGGCTGCATCACTCTAGGGAATCGATGACACCCTGCTTTGAAAATTTGGGGTGATGGGGGAAAAGGAAAGGGGAAGGCTGCAACCTTTTCTCATTTATTCATGCCAAATGCAGCATGGTCATTTGTATGTGTGCTTGTGTATGCACATCTCCAAGGTGGAGCTATATATAGCTCATGCACACCCAGCCCTGTTTGCCTGCTGCTGAGCAGGCTGCCTGGGCCTTCTGAAGCAATCTGGAAGCACTCAGTGGGAGGGGCAAAAGGGAATCAAATTCTCCATTGAGGGGGAAAAGCCAGAGAAGATGTGTTCAGACTCAGGAAATCCTGCATGGAATAATGTCTCTGTAACGCACATGAATATCAGTATTTTCAGATACTATTTGAATACATTCTTAGAGTGCTATTTGATCTTCATCCATTTCCCTGAATTTTTCAGCTTTACAATGTACCTATGAACCTTACCAGCCTGAAATGTAACACACATATCAAATAAATACATATCATATTGGGGATACTTTATTAAATTCATCAGAGCATAATGGTTTGTGTATGCCCTACCTTCGTTGGTGGGTTGTAAATTTATTTGGGTGGTAACTTATAGTTAGTAGCATTTGGAGATCTGGGGGAAAAAGATCCATCCACCTTGCAAGATGTAAAACTAGATAGTTTTAATCTATTTCTTTGTACAAATTTTACTTGTGGATCCAATATTTAAATGTGTGTGCTTTTTCACATATTTATTTGCATTACATGGACTTTCATTTATAGATGTATGTGCATTTATTTTTCCCATGGCCCGAAGTTATTTAATCCAGATGGTAACTTTTTCATTTTCTTAGATGAAAAAATTAAGATTTAGAGGATACCAGAAATTTGCCTAAAGCCTTCTAAAATTCCACTATTTCAACCCTAATATTTCAACAACCTACTATGAATTATATTGCATAGCAGTTACCCTCAAATAGAATCCTTCAGCTTCCTGTGATTTTGATATTGATAACAAAATTTGATCAATGTTATACCAGTAACAATACAGGCCAAAGTTATTCAGTTATTCAGATGCTCGGTCTTATTTATTTATTTGCTTAACCCTTATATACATGTCTGATTTGTCTTCTAATTAGGCAAAGAAGCACTTTGCAGAAAAACACCATGACCTATATTTTTGTATACTCCACCACACTGAACACAGTTCTAAGTAGGCTTGAGGATTCTTATTGAGGAAGTATCATCATAAGGAATGATTCAGAGCAATGATTGAGGCATAATATATTTATTAATAGAAGGCTATATGTTCGGAACTACTTTTGGAGACTTCCTTGGCTCTGTTATCTTCTCCAAGAGGAGTAATGGGAGACATGAGGCATTTCTGTATCCTTCCGCAGAGTGATTCAATTTTCCAATAGGGGTTATGGCTATGTACAGGTTATTCTATATATTCTCTCTTATCTGTGCCCCTTGAGACCAACTACAGACCAAGTTGAAAGATAGCCCTTTTATACTTTTCTATACAAAACATGCCATGTTATATCTTTATTAAAAAAGAAAACAACAATGTCTATCCATTTCCCATCACCATCTATTTCTATATATAAATTGGTCATGGTTTACATGATAACAAAGAACCCATTCATCAGTAAGTTCTTCAAGTCCAATGATTGTTTTTTTTAATTGATGTGTTATTATTCATTTTTTCTTTCTCTTTGAACTGCCATTTTCCATATTCTCCATCTCCTCCTTGAGATTTTACTTTATGATACTGCAATGATCTGATGTTATAATTTTTCTCTTACTTTTTCTAAACTTCTTTGCCTCCCTCTTATCTCCTCTTCCTGCTTCAGGTTTTCAAGTGAATTCCCCCAATTGATGCAATTTATCCTTTTGGAAACAAAATTCTTCTTCTGCATTTCTTTCCTAATCTCTCCTCCATTAGCCATTCCAAATTAACTAACCTGGTGGCTAAGAGCACAGGCTTTGGAAAGAAGCCTACTTGTGTTAATATCTATATATCATTATGCAGATAAGTGAATGTCAGTAAGTCAACTGGGTATTATAATAGCACTTATATCAGAGTTTTCTGTGGGCTTATATTTTAGTATTAAATAAAATAATCCACGTAACATATTTAAAATAGGGCTTGGTTGTATTCATTACTTATAAGTAATAGCTATTAGTAGTAGGTAGAAAAACTTTTTTTCCCCCAATACTGGCTTTTAGCAAAGGATACCACAGTTTTCCAGGCTTCTGGTTTGTGATTAGTTGTTTTTTTTTTTTTTTCCAGACTTCCCTCCTCTATCTCCAAGTGCCCACTATCTATTCAGTAATTAAATTATCCATTTTTATTCTGATCTCTAATTTGTATCATATATTTTCCCAATACAAGTGTATATGTCATTGCATGTCTTGGATTAATACAGTAGACAATTCATCAAATCTCCCAATGTATGTCTTTCTGCTCTAATCTAAGATGCCACATATTACTGACATAATACATTTTTAATTTTCATTAATTGGTTATACTCTTCTTTGCAACTTTCACTGTGATTTACTTCATATCTTCATATCCACAGTGCTAACTTTGGAGCAAGAACACTTAGGTTCAAATCCTAAGAATAGAACTTACTAGTTACATGACTTTGGAAATGTAGCAGGAGGAAGATAGGTCATTATTTCATGATGGTTGTATGAATGACCTATTGTATAAAATGACATTCAAAAGTACACTCATTTAATATTACATTTAAATGACATTTTTATGATTATAAGGAAATACAGGATCTTTCAAAAAAAGTTGAAAATGAAAGAAAATTCCACAATGCAGAGAGATCCACTCTCAATCTCCCAATTTTCTTTCTTTCTTTCTTTTTTTTTTAAAAAAGATTTTATTTATTTATTTGAGAGAGAGATAGATCATGAGCAGGGGCAGAGGCAGAGGGGGAAGCAGACTCCCCACTGAGCAGGGAGCCCGATGTGGGGCTCTATCTCAGGACCCTAGAATCATGACCTGAGCTGAAGGCAGGTGTTTACCTGACTGAGCCACCCAGGTGCCCTCCCAAATTTTTTTTCTATGAGTATACACAGGTATTTTAAATGTGCAAATTGGGAATTAGAGCGAATATTCATTTTTATATTTAGCTTTTTCCTCCACTTAACATCATACCATAAGCATTAGTTTATTTCATTTAATATTCTTACTAACCATGTATTTTTTTACGGTTGCCACCTATTTTCTTATATAGATTCAGTCTTTAGATTGTTTCCTGTTTTTCACATTTATAGAAATGAACATGATTATACATTAATCTTTGCATTTCTGACAATTTCCTATCATAACTTCATAGGTGTAACTAGGTCAACATTTAAATATTTTCAGACTCCTAATGCTTGTTGCCAAATTGCTCTAGCAAAAAGTTTAGGCACAAATTAATACTCAGTATAAACCAATTGGGCAATAGTCTCATTAATACTTGGTATTGTGGTTTAAAAAATTGTGACTATTTTGATAGTAGAAATTGTGTATCTGGTTTTTTAATTGTGTTTCTATGATTTTTTAATGATTTTGAAAAATGTTTTCATGTTTATTGGCTCTTTGTATTTCTTGATTTGTGGATTTCATTTGACTCTTCATTGAGTTATGCTTTCTTAACTCATTTAAAAGAAAAATCCATTGTATACTGTGAAAATTTTCTTCACTTTTTTTTTTTTGGTCTTTTATCTTTTATGTTTTTGGACATACAGAAATTTGTAACCTTACTGTAGTTTAACCTATAAGTCTATTTGTAGTAGTATTTTTCATTGCTTTAATGCTCAGAAAACTTTCTTCTACCTGACAAAGAATTGAATATAAAAACACACATTTGAGGGTGCTATTGCTGAACTTTTTTTATTCTTTGAAGTGGGATTTGGCTTATGTATATCATGTATATATCACTGTGTGAAACGGCTCCTGGGGACATATAAAATACCCTCTCAATCTATTAAGATCCCATTATTATTTATGTGGCTTTTCCATGAAATGAATAGTATCTTAATTTTTTCTGAGCTACTATTGTCCATTTCAAAAGTGCCACAGGGCAAAATGTACTATGGAAGATATTAATGACCAGGTTACTCACCAGAGCAAGGCACATTGTTTGCACAACTATCTGAATGACTCAGGCACTAAATCTGCTTTTGCTGGGATTATCCAGATGGTCCTTAATTCACTGGATAATTGTTCACCCCTGTATTTGATTTTGATGATGTGGACCTGACTGTCGTTACTTTTCCTACACAGTTTTGTTTGTTACTGGTCTCTAATACTGAGGGTTAGCCACATTCATTTCTTTTATGAAAGGTAGTTTCCTTGGTCCTTAAAGAACACACGTTTTAGAGTTGTGCAGAGCTTTGCAGGAAACCCAGCTCACCAGTTACAAACCATGTGATGTTTGGCAAGTTATCTAATCTCTTTAAGTCTTTTATCCTGTGTGGTAAATGAGGATATTCAGAGTTGAGTACTTACATCAGTCTCCCTCTCTTGCGGTCTTCTACTCAAGCACATTCTCCACACCATAATCAAAGTTCTCGCTCTAAAGGTAATCTCATCTAGTGTCTATTAAGAATAAGATGCCTAGAGTCCTTTGCATTTTCCCTAAAGTTCTATATTAAATGGTCCATGATTAATTGTCTGAATTCATTTTTTTATTGTTCTCTCTTCCATTTCCAGTCTCCCATAATGCCAATCACACAGAATTGTTTGCATTTCTCCTAATGTTCCATGTTTTCTCTCCTTTTTTCCCAAACTTCATTCTCCCTCCATACTTTCTTCTCTGCCATAAATGACCTTTCTCCTTTCTGCAATATAACTGAGTTTGCCTAATGTCTTCAAGGCTCAGATAAGCTGCCACATTATTTAGGAGGACTTCCCTGAACTTGAAGACTGAGTTTGGAGTCCTTATTTAGTCCTTCCATAACAATACATAGAAACCCCAACCATACATAGCACTTACTGTGCTAAATTGTAACTGATTGTTTATTTGTTTATTACCCCCACTGTAAGTCCTTCAGGATAGAGACCTTTTTCCTCTTATGTCCAGTGAAGGCTCTGACATAGTTGATACTCAATAAATATTTTTGGAAGAAATTAATAAAGGAAGGTTAAGATTAAACTTGTTTTTCAGATTTCAAGGAATAAAGGATTTATATCTCTACCTTGGAAACAAACAAAAACTAGAAGCTATGTCAATTTTCACATTTTTTTAAAGAATTAACTTCCTGGTTCTGTTGATTTATATGAGATGCATAGAAAAGAGTCCCTTGATAAGCAATTTTTAATGAAAATTTATGCCTAAGACATTGAATAATCCCCAAATACCTGACCATTAGGTAACTCCCTTTTAAATAATTCTACATTTTTGAAAGAATAAGAAATGTATAGTTACATGATAATGTACATATATACATGAAGCTATGTTGGAATTAATATTGACAAAATTAATCCCCTTTTTTCTTCATTTAATAAGAGGTCTTCCATTGGTATCCAGAAGTTTACAAAACATGGTTACATCCATAACTGTGTTTGACTCTGCAACAATTCTGAAAGTTAGATAGAAGGCATGATTATCCACAATTACAGATAAAGAAACAAGCTCAGAGAAATAAGTAGTTTGCTTAAAATCATGTTAGTGGCAAATCTGGACAAGAAGTAAGGTAATCTTACGTATAGTTGTATGTTTGATATATTAGGCTTAGCCAAAACATCTCAGTGATAGATGCCAGCCACCATTCTGTCCAGGTCAAGGACGTTGGTCTTGATAATCTACTGAGACTCCTGAACAATCCAGTAAAAATTCACTGTACTGGGATGCCTGGGTGGCTCAGTCAGTTAAGCGTCTGCCTCCCGCTCAGGTCATGGTCCCAGGGTCCTGGGATCGAATCCCACATCGGGCTCTTTGCTCAGCGTGGAGCCTGCTTCTCCCTCTGCCTGCTGCTCCCCCTGCTTGTGCTCTCTCTCTCTGTCAAATAAATACATAAAATTAAAAAAAAATTTCACTGCACTAATACCTACATGTAGTTTTTACTTTGGTTTTTAATAATCTAAGGTGAAAACCACTGATAGCAATATTGTGTTAAACATATTTTAAAATCTTGTGTTTTTTTGATTATTTACACTATATATGTGTGTGTATGTGTGTGTGTGAGTACATATTATACTTAGAACTTTTTTACTTCAGAGTGTATTTTTTTAAATTTCTGGCAATAAATACAATACTCTTTCATTCATGTTTTCTTTACTAGAATTATTAAAGTACCTTTCCAAGATATTCTTAATTAAGTAGACAATATTTACTTTTCCAGCTTGGTTTAGTATATGGTCTATACAGTCTTAAAAGCATCTGATGAGTCAAGTATTTTTTCAGAAATAATGCTTAAAAAGACATTTATGAAAAATAGATGGATACTTACCTATAGCACTGATCTAGCCTAGTTTGAAAATTAAAAATACTGAGATATAACACTGATTTTTTACTATTTCACTTGTGTAAACAATATGTCATCTATAATCTCACCTCAATTATTGACAACAACCATTTATTGAGCGTTCACTCTGTACTGGGCATTGTTTTAAATGTGTTTGATGTGATATCTCATAATTTAATCAAATCCAGTAAGTGGATTTTATCATTTTTTACTATTTTACAAGTGAGAAAAATTAGAGATATTAAAAAGCTAATGATTACAGAAGCTAGAATTTACATGCAGGTTATCTAACTCCTAAACCTAAATTATTAGGCTTAATCCCTTTCCATGACGTCCAGTTTTAGTTTTCTGTGAGCCACATTTTAAATTTTCTCCTTTTTGCTGACTGGTATTTATCCCAAATAAACTTAGTATCCACACAAGAGATTAAAGCAGTTTAAATTTATATATGTTTTATTTGTGGATATCTTATAAGCAAAGTGGTCTTCTACTACAGTGATTTACATGGGGAAGTTTCCCAAACATGAATTAAGCGATTGCAATGTGCTATTTAAAAATTCATTATTTTAACTTAGAACTGAGCATCAGAAGTTTTTATGCCTTTCTGCCCTAATTTTGCTGCACAAACCATAAACAGTAATTCTATCTTAAGGCATCTAATCTTATAGTATTTAATTGTCATGGTTACTGAAAGTACAGATGTGCTATCTGTAACAGACAAGATTGCCTGCTAAAATATTATAAACAACATTTATAATATTCCAGTTTGGGACTCAACTTGTTTAATATAACAGAATTTTATATCAGATAAAAATTCCCATTGCATAATATTTTATACATTAAATATGATACTGTATTTTAATTGAAAAAATTTTTAAGATTTTATTTATTTCTTTGAGAGAGAAAGCGAGAGATAGAGCAAGAACATAGGGGGAGAGGGAGAAGCAGACTCCCTGCTGGGATCATGACCTGAGCTGAAGGCAGACACTTAACCAGCTAAGCGACCCAGGAACCCCTTAATTGAAAAATCTTTAAAAATACCTACTGATTGATTGACTGTATTTTTCTTTTTGTTTGCATATATTTAGAGATCATAACAACTCTTTTGGTACTAGAACATTACCCAGTTTTTCCAAAAAAAGTTATTTTCGATTTCTGGTTTATGCACAAGTTGAATGGTAATGAAATTAAGGCATCTGCTTTCAGTAAAACTTTGTACTGCTTTTATTTACCTTTTTAATTAAAAAATAACAGAAATACAGAAAAGTGCTCAGAAAAGAGTCAGTTCAGTGAGCTTTAACAAAGTACTTATACCCATGAAATCAATACTCAGTTCAGGAGAAAGAACTTGTCTGCACCCAAGAACTCCTCTTCCAGCCCCTCCCAGTCACTACTACCTTGCTCTTTCCCCAAGGTAGCCACTATTCTGACTTCAAGACCATTGAATAGTTTTGCCTATTTTTGAAATTAATATAAACGGAATCATATATTAATGCACTTTCTTTTTGCATGCGATTTACTTTGCTCAAAATTTGGGTAGGAATATCCATGTTCCTGCACATAATAGTAGTTCATTTTTATTTCTCCACAGAATTCCGTAGTATGAATACTCCAAAATGTATATATCTGTTCTAGTTGTTGGACATCTGGGTAGTTTCCAGTTTTGTGTTATTACCGATAGTTCTCCTATGAACATTTGTTATTGTATGTGTCTTTTGTAGTACATATATGTGTACATGTTTTTGCTAAGATTGAGCTAAGAGTAAAATTGCTGAGTCATAAGCCAATGCTTAGTAGGAATTGTTTGCTTTTGCCAAGTGGTTGAGCCAATTTCCAGTCCAGCCTGTAGTGTGTGAGATTTCAAGTTGCTGCTTAGATTTGCCAACTCTTGGTATTATAGTGTTTTTAACTTGAACTATCTAGTGGAGATGAATATCTAAGTATGGTTTTAATTTGCATTTTTTGATTAATAAGAAGTTGAACACCTTTTATATATGTTTTGGCCATTCGAATGTGCTGCTTTGAAATGTCATTCAGAAACTTTGTCCATTTTGCTATTGAATTATCTGTCTTTTCCTTATGGATTCATAGGAAGTTCCTTATATATTCTGAATTTTAGCCCTTAGAAAATATTTGCCAGTATCTGCTCCCACTCTATGATTTGCTTTGCCATTCTTTTAATGTTATATTTTATCAACAGATGTTCTCAGCTTTAATGTAGTCTAGAGTTAGTATTTTTTTTGTCTTGTTTAATAAATCTTTCCTTACTAAAGTTATGGAGATATTTTTTGTATTGTGTTCAAGACACTATATTGTTTTACATTTCATCTGGAATTGATTTTTGTATGTGGTTTGAATTTTGCTTTCTTACTTTTATGGATATAAAATTCATCCAGAGACATTTATTGAAAAGGCTGTCCTTTCCCCACTGTTTGGCAGTACTACCTCTGTCTTAAATCAAGTGTTCCATGTATGGGCAGATTTATTCTTGGACTTTCTATTCTAGAAAGAATAGAAGACAATCCACTGGATTGTCTATTATTCCATAGACATAGTCTTAATTACAGTGGATTTAAAATACGTCTTAATATTTGCTAAAGTAGGTCCTCCAGCTTGGTTATTCTTTAAGTTTGTCTTGACTGTTAATGACTCTTTGCCTTGCTATATACATTTGAAATTCTGCTTGTTAATATCTACAAAATCCTTGTTGGAATTTGATTAAGATGGCATTTAATCTAGAAGTCAATTTGAGTATAATTGACATGTTAAAAAAATTGAGTCTTTTCATTTATGATCATGGCCTAAATATATATCACTCTTTTATATCTTTTAAGATTTCTTTAAATGATGCTTAAAGTTTTCAGTGTGAAAATCTTGCACATCTTTTGTTATATTTATTCTTAGGTATTTGATTTTTTATGCTATCGTAAGCACTGTAATTTATAAATTTCATTTTCTAACTCTTTGTTAATAATAAAAAGTATGGGGGCACCTGGGTGGCTCAGTTGGTTAAGCATCTGCCTTTGGCTCAGGTCATGATCCTGGGGTCCTGGGATTGAGCCCTGCATCGGGCTCCCTGCTCAGTGGGGAGCCTGCTTCTCCCTCTGTGTGCCACTCCCCCTGCTTGTGCTCTCTCTCTTTCTATCAAATAAATAAATAAAATCTTTAAAAAAATTTTTTTAAATTAAAAAAATAAAAAATATGTAGTCAATTTTATATGTTGACCTTTTATAGACTTACAAAGCTCACTTATCAATGTTAATTTTCCTGTTGATTCCTTTTAATTTTGTAGGTAATTGTATCTAGAGAATAATGGGCTTATTTCTTTTTATCTATTCTTTATAACTTACTAAAATTTTGCCTTTTTGTGTTGGCTAGAATCTCTAGTGCATTTTGAGTAAAAGGGGTGATAACTGACATTTTTGTCGCATTCTTTGATCTCATAAGAAAATTTCTCCATACCTCACCATTTCATAGATAACCTTTATCAGGTTAAGGAAATTCCCTCCCATTTTTGTTTGTTTAAATTTTTAAAAAAATTAATAATTTTAAATTTATTTAGATGACCATATGATTTTTCTCATGCCAGATTAATGCAATGGATAATATTGATTGATTTTTCAGATGTTAAACCAGGATTTCTGGAATAAATTTAACTTGCTCATGATCTGTTTATTACCCATTGTGTAGATTACTGTGTTGGGGTTGATAATGTATTAGGACTTTTTTAGCTATTTTTTCAACTTTTGTAATTTTATTTGGTCACATTTTGATGTTAAGTTTATGTTGGTTGAACTCATGAAATGAGTTGGAATAGATTGCCTCTTTTAATTTGGTAAGAGTCTGGATGATTATGTTAATTTCTTCCTTAAATATTTTATAGAATCCACTGGTAAAGCCATTTGGTCCTAGAATTTTTTTTTTTTGTGGCACAATTTTAAATGAAATAATTATTTTAGGAGTTATGCATTTATTTTTCTTAATTATTACTTAATCTTTTTTTGGTGAGTTTTTTTCTAGGAATTTATCCTTCTAAATTTTCAAATATATTCAATAGTATTTTTCAAAATAATCTCATACTATTTTTAATAGCTATAAAATTTTGATGATAACTCTTCTCATTTATTTAAATTCAACCACAGAGCTATTATTGACATTTTATATATGTCTTAAAAATATTTTTATGCATAGACTATAGTTTTAAATTTATTATTACCATCAAAATATAGTATGATATATACTATATGTAATGTTCTGTTACTTTTTTTTCAATCTTGGCCAGATTTATTTCCAAACATTATAGTGCTCACATATTCTTTTTAGCATTTGCCAAGTATCCCTTTGCAATGGAACCCAGTTTATTTATGTCCTATCATTGGATCTTTGGGTTATTTCCCATTTTTTTTAAGAATGCACAACATTGGGATGCCTGGGTGGCTCAGCTGGTTAAGTGTCTACCTTCAGCTCAGGTCATGATCCCAGGGTCCTGGGATCGAATCCCACATTGGGCACCTTGCTCAGCAGGGAGCCTGTTTCTCCCTGTACCTGCTGCTCCCCCTGCTTGTGCTCTCTCTCTCTCTCACTATCTCTCTCTCTCTGACACATAAATAAATAAAATCTGAAAAAAAAAAGAATGCACAACATTGTTCTACATGTACTTTTGGCACATTCCTAGAAATATTTCTCTAAGATACATTTCTAGAGTGAAATTGCTGGCAAGAGGAACATCTTTTACAGATTATCAGTGTTTCCAAATGGTCCTTCCAAGAGACTGTAGTAATCTATAATCCTAGTAACATGAATAAGAATGTTTGCTTTTGGGGGCACCTGCGTGGCATCTGACTTTGGCTTGGGTCATGTTCTCTGTGTCCTGGGATGAGCCCCATGGTGGGCTCCCTGCTCAGCAGGGAGTCTGCTTCTCCCTCTCTCTCTGTCCCTCCACCCCTCTCATGCTCTGTCTCTCTCTCAAATAAATAAATAAAATCTTAAAAATTGTTTTTAAATAAGAATATTTGCTTTTGCATATTCTCTCCAGTGCTGAATATTGTCAATCTTTCAAATACTTGAAAGATGTTGTCTTGCCAAATCAAGCTTTAACTTAAGAAATAATATTAATGAAGCATAATTATGTGCTGATGACATCATAATTTTTTTGCTATAGATCAAGTTTTGTTATTTTATACATAAAATATTTTAATTATTATTGGAATTGTAAAACATTTCAGTTAAAATGGATCCTAAATTGTTTTTATAAAATTCAAGCACTAAGAAACTCCCCTGCTTTCATTGTCATTTTAGGGTCATAGACTTTCAATATAATATATGACTATGTTTGCTCATGCAGGAAAGAGTATAATACTAGCTATTCAGTAGACCTAGATTTAAATCAATGTTCTGGCACTTAGTAGATGTGTATTCTTGGGAAACTTACTCAACTTCTGTAACCCTGAGTGGCTTCATTTTCTAAAGCAGAGAAAATAGATATGAGAGTAAGTTTGCTGTATGTTCTGTCTGATTGTTCTCTAGGTTTGATTTAGGTGATTGTCTTAGGCTGGTGCCTCTTCTCTTTTGCTTAATTATTTATGACCCTCTCAAAGTTGCTTGTTCTTCAAGGAAAACAAAAACGTAAGTTTTCAGAGGTGGCAAAGGATTTGTTTCTCATGAATAATCTACAAAGTATGTCCTGAAAGAAACAATGATAATAATATTTTTTTCATCATTTGTTGTACATTATATTTGTAAGGGGAGGGAGGGAAGGAGGGAGGGGGGAGAGAGAGAGAGAGAGCGCGGGTGCACACAAGAATGCTCAGAAATACAGATCCACTGTGTGGTAGGCATTGCACTGGGGCCTGGAAATAAAGTAGTAATGAAAAAGTCAGACTTTTCCCTGCCTTCAGAGGCTTCTAAGATAAGTGGGGAAAATAGGTGAAAAGATAACTGCAAACTGTGATGAGTGCTTTAATACAAGGAGAATCAATGTGTTAGGTGAATGTCTATGTCAGGGACATTTAGCAGAGCATGACTGATTCAAATAATTGAAAGAAGTCTAATCCATGATAGAGTGTAAACTATAAAGTAGCAAACTATATGGCTGAAGAGGAGAAAATAGTAGATCACAAAAGTTCTTTTAAAGAAAATTCTTTGTATTTTAGCCTGGGAGCAATGGTTCCAAGTAAGGCAGTGATTTACTATCTTAAAATGTTTTTTGAGGATTTAATGAATTAAAAGAAAGGTATTAGTTATTAGAGGACTTTGTAATTTCAAAAATGTTAAGGAAATTTACTCTAGATTTGAAGCAGCATATCAATTCTTAAGAAATCTTGCTCCAAAATTGGCAGGCTTATAGTCTTTAAATAATCTCTTTTAATAAGTTGTAATAATAATTTCATTTTTGACTTCATCTTTTTTTTTAAAGATTTTATTTATTTATTTTAGAGAGAGAGAGAGAGAATGAGAGATAGAAAGCAGGAGAGGGAAAAGGGTCAGAGGGAGAAGCAGACTCCCTGCTGAGCAGGAAGCCCGATGTGGGACTCGATCCTGAGACTCCAGGATCATGACCTGAGCCAAAGGCAGTCGCTTAACCAACTGAGCCACCCAGGCGCCCCATTTTTGACTTCATCTTGTTATTAGAATGTTATAAAAACTCCCTTTGAATAATGAAGGAAAAAAATTAAATAAAGGTACTGAGTCATATATTTTCATCTTAATTTTTTCATAGCCTCTTTGAGAGCTAGATTTCTGCTGAGAGATACCTATCTTTTTAAAAGTCCCAGATGTCCACAGATGTACAGAACTTTGGATTTAATCCCCAGCCATGGCTGAGAACACCAGAACACCACCATGCTTATTTCATAAACACATATGGTTTCCAGTTTGCATACAATCATATTTGTTATAGGGGGATAGAAAAATAGTCATTTATAACATGACTAAATCACTAAAGAAAGATGCCTAGTAGTAATGAGATTTTTAGAGATATTTGAAACAGGGGGTTTTTATAAAATGCTTCCTATGTCTCATATCACTAGACTGCAAATTTTTTCCTTATTTATTTTTACTGTGGTAAAGTGGCTAGTTGTAAAGAGGAAAAATTGCCATTACTACTGGCCTAAATGATTTTATTAGAGTAAAATGTGCTTGATGAATGACTCCTTGGCATGTGAAAAGCTTATACGTGCGATAAAAATTCTTGTATTTTCTGATACGTTGCTAAAACTATATACTGAGAAGTCACAACAAATAACTGATGTTTAGTGATTGTACATCATTGCTTATTTGTTTCTTTACTTTCTGTCTCCTTTTAATGCTGCTCTTGTTCAGGTATCCTGGGATATATTGACAATACTGACCACTTTTTGAATGTCCAAAAATTCTCTAATGTACTTTTCAAAGCCAGTTATTGCATATAACTTGGTTCACTAGAGAATTAAAGTTTAAAGAAGCCTTTCCCCAAGAGGATTTTGTTTCATCCAGAGAATATTTTCCTTCACAATTGCTTGCAATGTTCTTTGATTTGAAACTACTATTTGAATCTTGATTTATTATTTCTGCTTCATTTTTGTAATGGCTCTTCTGTTCAGCTGATATATGCTTACCTGTTCACTTACCTTAAACTGGCTTATGTCTGAGATGGGGCAAATGCTTGGATGATGGGTAGTAATGGAGAATTATTTCATTCATACCAGATCATAGTTTTCTTTAACATTTCTTAACAATGGACCTCAGACAGAATTCTGAGTAAAAGCAACATCTGTTTTTTTAAAGTATCTTCAGTGCTGTAAAGAGATGTGTCTGCATTTGTATCTAGCAAGCATCCGCTCATCTTCAGATTACTCTTTGCCCCCCTCATTCAGGAGGCTTCTCCTAGCCTGACTTCTCCCAGTTAGATTAGCACCTTTCTTGCTTATGTCCCCAGTGTACCCTTACAAACTTATGACACCGGCCCTTCATTATCCATATTTATATCTATATCTGCCTTTCTTTACTAAATTGTACATGTCTTTTCAGGTTTTGTTTTGTTCTGTTTTGTTTGAATTTACATTGCCTTGAACAGTGCCTCACATTTAGGGATACTCAACAGTCCGTATATATCTTTTTTATTTTAATAAACAAATAACATGTTTTAGAAATGTTCTAATTTTTAAAAAAGATTTTATTTATTTATTTGAGAGAGAGAGAGAGAGAGAGAGAGAGAGAGAGAGCACAAGTAGGGGGAGCTGCAGAGGAAGAAGCAGGCTGCCCACTGAGCAAGGAGCTCAATGTGGGGCTCACTGCTAGGACCCTGGGATCATGACCTGAGCCAAAGGCAGACACTTAACTGCCTGAGCCACCCAGGCATCCCTGGAAGTCTGCATTTCTAACAGCATCTCTGGTGCTCCTCAGACTACATTTGAGAAGTAAAAATTTCAGTCGACCTAGATGGAGCCAATGCTCATATCCCAACAATACATACATATAAACACACACACACACACACACACACACACACACACACACACACACACACACAGCAGCTCAGACTAAGCCTAAAAGGATTGCTTTTAAATACCTTAAGGATCCCATTATTTCTTTTTATTGTTCTGTTCACTGCTTTTCTTCCCTTCCTCTTTCTTTTTTATTATCTTTTTTGTTTGTTATCAAAAGAGGACTTATCATGATCATCACTACTCAGTCAGGGCTTCCTTTTCTTTCATGTTAAATACTAACCTATTTCAGTGCATAATCTTTGGGTCTTCTGTTGTGCTGCCATACTTTTTTTTTTTTGATGGTCAATCATGGGTGACTGATTTGTCTCCTTATTGGAGGAGGAAGAGCAAAGATCTGTAGAGAGGTAACCATATTTTGGAGTCTTTAGTTTCGTGGGTGACCTTTGGAGGGATGGTTTCTGGATTGCTAAGAATACTGAAATAAGATTTTTGTAGCTTGCCAAATTCTCAAGGTGGTTGGGAACAATGAATAATTTATTTACAAACTCAGCAAAGATCACTTGCTCTAATTCTTATATAAATATTAATAAAATTGATGCATTATTTTATAATATTAACTTTCTCAGTGGATTTTTATTCTTGAGTAGCTTTCTCCAGTGTAAATTATATTATGTAGTAGAATTTTGAGTCTAATTTGAAATTTATGTTTTTCTTCCACTTATTTGGTTTTATATTTGATTTTTTAAAAAGATTTATCCATTTATTTGACAGAGAAAGAGAGGCAGAGAGAAAGCGAGAGAGCACGCACGAGCAGGGGGAGTGGCAGAGGGAGAGGGAGAAGCAGACTTCCTGCTGAGCAGGGAGCCCAATGTGGGGCTTGATCCTAGGACCCCTGGGATCATGACCTGAGCCAAAGGCAGATGCTTAACTGACTGAGCCACCCAGGCACCCCTGGTTTTATATTTGAGAGAAATAATGGCATATTACTTATGGCTATGCTTTTATTTTAGAAATCAAAATTGTATCACTAAGATTTTCTGTTCATATTTTCCATTAATTATTGGTTTCTGATCATATATTGAAAAATTTCCACTGAAAATTGTCTGATCTAAGGTGGTAGATAGGACTATGACTGCCTGTCAATAAAATACTTCTTAAAAACCAACTGAGAAACAATGCTACAAATGTTACCACAAATCATGTTTATTCATACTGCCTTCTAATTTTGAAAAGAATACTGAAGAACAAAGGTATTTCTTTTAAGTTTTTGCTATTTTACTAATATGTAGGTAAGGAGACAATCTTTCTGGACTCAAAAACCATTTTATTTCTTTTTAGATTTCTTAGTATAATTCACACATAACCTAGTTATTTCTGTTTTTGAATTTTAAACACAGCTTTCCTCCACAACTCTTCTGGAACATATTTGGGAAGATGACACTAATACATATGTTACTAAAAATATCAGTATAAAGCAGAATGCCTTAGTTAATTAAATTTGGCTTCACTCAACATGTCTGTATCCCTCCTGCTGTTCTTTAAACTTCTGAGAGAGAGTGATCTTTTCTCTTTCCTAATTCCAATACCTCTCTTATATTCTGGCTCTCAATTTTCCACAACATGAGAAAAAAATTTGCTCTCATTTTTATTTGCTTTCTCCCCAGAAATTCCAATCTTTCCTTCTCAACTCCCTAATTTTTCCCTATGTTCAAACTTTTCAGTTATGTTTTTCTACTGATTTGCCTACTTTTTTTATTTCATTTTTTTCTCTTTCTTATTTTAGAATTACTAGTCTGTAGTTTCTAAATATATGACCTAAGCTATAGTAACATTCTCCTTCCATTTTTTAATTCATTGTAATGGAAGAGGAAAGCCAATTTCTGCCTGTGTGTTTTTTTCTTCTTAGGTTCTGGATTACGTCTTCCCACCTTTTTAGGGTCATCATTATATCCATTATTACCTCTTTTTGGATCTTCAACCTTGACCTCTCTACTGGCTTCCTGATGTCAGCATTTAAGCATGCCTACTTCTCTTTCATCTTAGAAATGATGCAGACCAAATTAAACAGAATCTTTCCTTGAACTCCTGCCTCCCACAAGCTACTACAGTCATTTTTCCCTTTTCTCTCCCACAGCCAAATTTCTGAACTTTCATCTATGTTCACTTTACTATTCTTTACCTTCAATTTATTCTCTAACCTCTGAAACCTGTTTCTTACACCAGACATTTCAGTAAAACTGCAGTTTACAAGGTCACCCAAATACCTCTTTGTTCCTAAATCCTATGGGTACCTTTCAAATATTACCTACTTGACCCTTTAGCAGAAATTACACTGTTGAATTTTCCTTCTTGTTAAGATCTTTTGGTAGGTTGGATTTATTGTTAGGAAATTTTCATTTTTTGGAACTCCTGGGTGGCTCAGTCAGTGAAGCATCTGCCTGTGGCTCAGGTCATGATCCCAGGGTCCTGGGATCGAGTCCTACATCAGGCTCCTTACTCAACGGGGAGCCTACTTCTCCCTCTGCCCACCCCCTGCTTGTGTTCTCTCTCTCTCTCTCTCTCTGACAAATAAATAAATCTTAAAAAATTTTTTTTCATTTTTTTTCCATTCCCACTGTTGATACATCATATGGCCACAACAATTGATGTTGTGCTCAGTCGTATGACTTGCTCTGCACAGTGGAATAGAAGTGGGTGTGAATTAAGCAGACATTATGCATCTGCAGTTTGGCTTAGTTCTTACACCCTGTTGTCTGCTGTGAGAAGCCCATATGCTGAGAACCTGCTCATCCTAGGTGAATGTGGAAATGCGTGAGCAGACATGAAGTTAATACAAAGCTTGGAGCCAAGCACAGTCACCCTGCAGCCTGAAGCATCTGGCTCATTCAAGTTGTGGACCCATGAGCAAGAAAAAAACATCTCGTTATAATTTTGGAATGTTTGTTTTGCAGCATTAGTGGCCAATAGCTGATTGATAAAACTCAGTTCCTTGGGATTTCATGAAACCATCATCTAGTTTCTCTTTTAAGCAGAAACCTTTGTAACCTTTGTAGTCTTTTCTTCCTTTACCTTGCTTTTAAGCGTCAAGGTTCCTGAGGCTTCTGCCCTAAACCCATTACCTCAATTTAAATACATTTACAATGAGGTATTATACCCAGTGATGGTTTTGATTGCTATCTATCTGCTGATAACTTCTAAATCATTAACTTCAATTTAACCTGTGTATTAGGCACATCTTGTCAAAAATGCAATCACTTTGTGGTTTCATAAGCACACTAAATTCCATTTCCTGAACACTGCTTCTCTCCACAATCTGTTTCATACTCAACCACAGAGAAGAAACAATTTAAAACAGTTTCTGTATTATCCACAGCATTTCAAAAATTAGCATGGGGTTATGATTTATTGCATTTTTGCTTTATGCCTTTAAATGAATTACCTGTCTTAACTGTCAAAACATCTCGGTGCATTACATATTATTATCCCCCCTTTGCAGATGAAGGACATGAAAATCAAACAACCGGTGATCAGTGGCTAGTAAGGGGCTGAATTAGATTAAATGCAAATCTGAATGACCCCAATGCCCACATACTAGGAACATACCAAAACCACTGATGCAGAAATAGCCTGTTTGAATATTTTCCACTGACTGGAAGAGCTCTTTAGAAAGTATGTACCACATAAGTTTAAATAAATATCAGCTAATAAGCAAAAAAGAGGATTAAAAAGTATGTCAGAAAAAAATTATTGGCTGCTTATTTAAATTCCAAATTTAAGGACCAAACTTTCCAATGATCTTTTCAAGGTGACATATATATATATATGTATGATCTATTCAACAATGACTGTTACTGCTCCCTAAAAAGAAACTTCCTTGCTATTCTCAAACAAACCACCCACATTAATGTTTCTGTGTCTTTGTTCATGCTATTTATTATTAATAGTGGTACCTTGTTTCTACATTTATTCATTTTGAAGCTTAAGGCTTCTATAAATGATTCCCAGATTATTTCCAATGACACTAGTCAATTTCTTAAGTTCTTATAATATTTTTTCTCTAATCAGATCAACTAACATTCATTGCAAATTACCTACAAGGCATTGATCTTATTATATGGAAGTTTTCACACTCTCTATATAAATAGTATCTACCTCATGGGAATTTTCAACTTAGTTGGAATTATGCAAGTAAAATATTACTAAAATGTAATTCTTCTATGTTACTTCATAGCTTCATATTCCAACTTTTTAAGCTGTCTCTTGAACACAAAGACTGGTCAGCCTATTTTGTGTTCATTTAAATATCGAGTACATTTCATTGAAGAGTTAAATGAACTGAATCTTTTATTTTTTTTAATTTTTTATTGTTATGTTAATCACCATGTATTACATATTTGTTTTTGATGTAGTGTTCCATGATTCATTGTTTATTCATAACACCCAGTGCTCCATGCAGAATGTGCCCTCTTTAATACCCATCACCAGGCTAACCCATCCCCCTATGCTCCTCCCCTCTAGAACCCTCAGTTTGTTTTTCAGAGTCCATAATCTCTCATGGTTCGTCTCCCCCTCTGACTTGCTCCCCTTCATTCTTCCTCTCCTGCTATCTTCTTCTTTTTCTTTTTTCTTAAAATATGTTGCGTTAATTGTTTCAGAAGTACAGATCTGTGATTCAACAGTCTTGCACAATTCACAGCGCTCACCGTAGCACATACCCTCCCCAATGTCTATCACCCAGCCACGCCATCCCTCCCACCCCCAACCACTCCAGTAACACTCAGTTTGTTCCTGAGATTAAGAATTCCTCATATCAGTGAGGTCATATGATACATGTCTTTCTCTGATTGACTTATTTCACTCAGCATAACACCCTCCAGTTCCATCCACGTCATTGCAAATGGCAAGATCTCATTCCTTTTGATGGCTGCATAATATTCCATTGTGTATATATACCACCTCTTCTTTATCCATTCATCTGTCGATGGACATCTTGGCTCTTTCCACAGTTTGGCTATTGTGGACATTGCTGCTATAAACATTGGGGTGCATGTACCCCTTTGGGTCCCTACATTTGTATCTTTGGGGTAAATACCCAGTAGTGCAATTGCTGGATCGAATGGTAGCTCTAATTTCAACTGTTTGAGGAACCTCCATACTGTTTTCCAGAGTGGCTGCACCAGTTTGCATTCCCACCAACAGTGTAGGAGGGTTCCCCTTTCTCCACATCCCCGCCAACATCTGTCATTCCCTGACGTGTTAATTTTAGCCATTCTGACTGGTGTGAGGTGGTATCTCATTGAGGTTTTGATTTGGATTTCCCTGATGCCGAGCGATGTTGAGCACTTTTTCATGTGCCTGTTGGCCATTTGGATGTCTTCTTTGGAAAAATGTCTGCTCATGTCTTCTGCCCATTTCTTGATTGGATTATTTGTTCTATGGGTGTTGAGTTTGATAAGTTCTTTATAGATTTTGGATACTAGCCCTTTATCTGATATGTCATTTGCAAATATTTTCTCCCATTCTGTCGGTTGTCTTTTGGTTTTGTGGACTGTTTCTTTTGCTGTGCAAAAGCTTTTTATCTTGATGAAATCCCAATAGTTCATTTTTGCCCTTGCTTCCCTTGCCTTTGGCGATGTTTCTAGGAAGAAGTTGCTGTGGCTGAGGTCAAAGAGGTTGCTACCTGTGTTCTCCTTTAGGATTTGATGGACTCCTGTCTCACGTTTAGGTCTTTCAACCATTTGGAGTCTATTTTTGTGTTTGGTGTTAAGGAAATGGTCCAGTTTCATTTTTCTTCATGTGGCTGTCCAATTTTCCCAACACCATTTGTTGAAGAGACTGTCTTTTTGCCATAGGACATTCTTTCCTGCTTAGTCAAAGATAAGTTGACCATAGAGTTGAGGGTCCACTTCTGGGCTCTCGATTCTGTTCCATTGATCTATGTGTCTGTTTTTGTGCCAGTACCATACTGTCTTGATGATGACAGCTTTGTAATAGAGCTGGAAGTCCGGAATTGTGATGCCGCCAGCTTTGCTTTGCTTTTTCAAGATTTCTCTGGCTATTCGGGGTCTCTTCTGGTTCCATACAAATTTTAGGATTATTTGTTCCATTTCTTTGAAAAAGTGGATGGTATTTTGATGGGGATTGCATTGAATGTGTAGATTGCTCTTGGTAGCATTGACATCTTCACAATGTTGGTTCTTCCAATCCATGAGCATGGAAGGTTTTTCCATTTCTTTGTGTCTTCTTCAATTTCTTTCCTGAGTATTTTATAGATTTCTGAGTACAGATCCTTTGCCTCTTTGGTTAAATTTATTCCTAGGTATCTTATGGTTTTGGGTGCAATTGTAAGTGGGATCGACTCCTTGATTTGTCTCTCTTCTGTCTTGTTGTTGGTGTATAGGAATGCCACTGATTTCTGTGCATGGATTTTATAGCCTGCTACTTGACTGAATTCCTCTATGAGTTCTAGCATTTTTGGGGTGGAGTCTTTTGGGTTTTCCACATACAGTATCATATCATCTGCAAAGAGTGAGAGTTTGACTTCCTCTTTTCTGATTTGGATGCCTTTGATTTCTTTTTGTTGTCTGATTGCTGTGGCTAGGACTTCTAATATTATGTTGAATAGCAGTGGTGAGAGTGGACATCCCTGCCGTGTTCCTGACCTTAGGGGAAAAGCTCTCAGCTTTTCCCCATTGAGAATGATATTCGCTGTAGGTTTTTTGTAGATGGCTTTTATGATATTGAGGTATGTACCCTCTATCCCTATACTCTGAAGAGTTTTGATCAAGAAAGGATGCTGTACTTTGTCAAATGCTTTTTCTGCATCTATTGAGAGGATCCTATGATTCTTGTTCTTTCTTTTGTTAATGTATTGTATCACGTTGTGGATGTTGAACCAGCCTTGCAGCCCAGGGATAAATCCCACTTGGTCGTGGTGAATAATCCTTTTAATGGACTATTGGATCCTATTGGCTAGTATTTTTGGTGAGAATTTTTGCATCCATGTTCATCAATGATATTGGTCTGTAATTCTCCTTTTTGATGGGGTCTTTGTCTGGTTTTGGGATCAAGGTAATGGTGGCCTCATAAAATGAATTCGGAAGTTTTCCTTCCATTTCTATTTTTTGGAAGAGTTTCAGGAGAATAGGTATTAATTCTTCTTTAAATGTCTGATAGAAATCCCCTGGGAAGCCATCTGGCCCCGGGCTTTTGTTTGTTGGGAGATTTTTGATGACTGCTTAAATTTCCTTAGTGGTTATAGGTCTGTTCAGGTTTTCTATTTCTTCCTGGTTCAATTTTGGTAGTTGATACATCTCTAGGAATGCACCAATTTCTTCCAGGTTATCTAATTTGCTGGCATAGAGTTGCTCATAATATGTTCTTATAATTGTTTGTATTTCTTTGGTGTTGGTTGTGATCTCTCCTCTTTCATTCATGATTTTGTTGATTTGGGTCGTTTCTCTTTTCTTTTTGATCAGTCTGGCCAGGGGTTTATCAATCTTGTTAATTCTTTCAAAGAACCAGCTCCTAGTTTCGTTGATCTGTTCTACTGTTCTTTTGGTTTCTAGTTCATTGATTTCTGCTCTGATCTTTATGATTTCTCTTCTCCTGGGGGTTTAGGCTTTATTTGCTGTTCTTTCTCCAGCTCCTTTAGGTGTAGGGTTAGGTTGTGTATTTGAGACCTTTCTTGTTTCTTGAGAAAGGCTTGTATTGCTATATACTTTCCTCTTAGGACTGCCTTTGCTGTATCCCAAAGATTTTGAACAGTTGTGTTTTCATTTTCATTGGTTTCCATGAATTTTTTTAATTCTTCTTTAATTTCCTAGTTGACCCATTCATTCTTTAGTAGGATGCTCTTTAGCCTCCATGTATTTGAGTTCTTTCTGACTTTCCTCTTTTGATTGAGTTCTAGTTTCAAAGCATTGTGGTCTGAAAATATGCAGGGAATGATCCCAAACTTTTGGTACCGGTTGAGACCTGATTTGTCACCTAGGATGTGATCAATTCTCGAGAATGTTCCATGGGCCCTAGAGAAGAATGTGTATTCTGTTGCTTTGGGATGGAATGTTCTGAATATGTCTGTGAAGTCCATTTGGTCCAGTGTGTCATTTAAAGTCTTTATTTCCATGTTGATCTTTTGCTTAGATGATCTGTCCATTTCAGTCAGGGGGGTGTTAAAGTCCCCCACTATTATTGTATTGTTGTCCATGTGTCTCTTTGCTTTTGTTATTAATTGCCTTATATAATTGGCTGCTCCCATGTTCGGGGCATAGATACTTACAATTGTTAGATCTTCTTGTTGGATAGACCCTTTAAGTAGAATATAGTGTCCTTCCTCATCTCTTATTACAGTCTTTGTTTTAAAATCTAGTTTGTCTGATATAAGCATTGCCACCCCAGCTTTCTTTTGGTGTCCATTAGCATGGTAAATGGTTTTCCACCCCCTCACCTTCATTCTGGGGGTGTCTTTGGGTCTAAAATGAGTCTCTTGCAGACAGCATATGGATGGGTCTTGTTTTTTAATCGAATCTGATAGCCTGTGTCTTTTGATCGGGGCATTTAGCCCATTTACATTCAGGGTAACTATTGAAAGGTATGAATTTACTGTCATTGTATTGCCTGTAAGGTGACTGTTACTGTATGTTGTCTGTGTTCCTTTCTGATCTTTGCAGCTCCTAGGCTCTCTCTTTGCTTAGAGGACCCCTTTCAATATTTCTTGGAGGGCTGGTTTTGTGTTTGCAAATTCCTTTAGTTTTTGTTTGTTCTGGAAGCTTTTTATCTCTCCTTCTATTTTCAATGACAGCCTAGCTGGTTATAGTATTCTTGGCTGCATATTTTTCTCGTTTGGTGCTCTGAAGATATCTTGCCAGTCCTTTCTGGCCTGCCAGGTCTCTGTGGATAGGTCTGTGGCCAATCTAATATTTTTACCATTGTAGGTTACATATCTCTTCTCCCGAGCTGCTTTCAGGATTTTCTCTTTGTCTCTGAGACTCGTAAGTTTTACTATTAGATGTCGGGGTGTTGACCTATTATTATTGATTTTGAGAGGGGTTCTCTGTGCCTCCTGGATTTTGATGCCTGTTTCCCCCCTCACATTAGGGAAGTTCTCTGCTATTATTTGCTCCAATATACCTTCTGCCCCTCTCTCTTTTTCTTCTTCTTCTGGGATCCCAATTATTCTAATGTTGTTTCATCTTATCGTATCACTTATCTCTTGAATTCTGCCCTCGTGATCCCGTAGTTGTTTCTCTCTCTTTTTCTCAGCCTCTTTATTTTCCATCATTTGGTCTTCTATATCGCTGATTCTCTCTTCTGCCTCATTTATCCTAGCAGTTAGTGCCCCCATTTTTGATTGCACCTCATGAATAGCCTTTTTGATTTCGACTTGGTTAGATTTTAGTTCTTTTATTTCTCCAGAAAGGGTTTCTCTAATAACTTCCACGCTTTTTTCAAGCCCAGCTAGTATCTTTAAAGTCATGATTCTGAACTCTAGGTCCGACATCGTACTAATGTCCGTATTGAGTAGGTCCCTGGCTGACGGTACTACCTCTTGTTCTTTTTGCTGAGATGATTTTTTTCATCTTGTCATTTTGTCCAGAGGAGAAGAGATGAATGAGAGAACAAAATCTAACAGGTTTACAACGTCCCCAGCAAATATACTGTATACAAATCAGAAAAGACCTGAGACCAGGGGAAAAGAAAGGGAAAGAAAGAAAAAAGAAAGAGAAAAATAAAAAAGAAAAAAAGATAAAAACAAAAACAGAACAATACAAAAAAAGCAGAATATGATCAAATATGATCATGCTAGTGCATAGAT
>NW_027397106.1:12805635-12986193 GCF_003265705.2 Callorhinus ursinus | reverse complement strand
AAAAAAAAAACAGTTAACAAAAATTAACTTTGATGAACTAATGAATCATGGTAAAAAAAAGCCATGAATTCTATGTGCAGTATTCCCCTAGCGCTGGAGTTCTCCCGTTCTCCTTGATCGGTAAACTTGGTCTTGGCTTGCTGGCTGTTCGTGCTGATCTTCTGGGGGAGGGGCCTGTTGCTGTGGTTTCCAAATGTCTTTGCCGAGGCTGAATTGCCCCGCCCTTGTCGGTCCGGTCTAAGCAAGCTGCTCGGGTTTGATCTCAGGAGCTTTTGTTCCCTGCAACCTCTCGGTACAGCTTTGGAGGACCAGGGCAAAAATGGTGGCCTCCCAATCTCCACCCAGAGGAGCTGAGAACTCGGGGCCCCCCGCTCCTCAGTGCGCCCACAGAGAAAAGCAGTCACTCCCCTATCCCCGGTCTCCCGCCGCACTCCGTGCTCACCCGGCCTGTGACCAAACGTTTCTGTCTCTGGCACCCGACCCCAGTGGAGTCTCCAAACCCAGCAGATCTCTGTGGTGCGTTCTTGCGCCGCTCCTCCCTGGGAAGGAAGGGGAGTCTCCCCGGCTCTGCCGCCTGTTGGGTCCCTGCTGGAGGAGCAGTGGCCTGACTGGGCCGCGGATCACAGTTTATGGCAACCCCAAGCTGAGAGCCCGCGCCTCAGCTCCGTCTCTGCAGCTGGCTTCCCCGCTCCGATACCTGGGAGCTCTGGCGCACTCAGTCTCCCCCGGTCTTTCTGTGACCCCAAGGGTCCTGAGACCCCACTGTCCCGGGAGGATTCCACCCCCGCTTAGCCACTGCAGCGACATCCCTCAGCGGAGCCGACTTCTAAAAGGTCCGATTTTGTGCTCCGCGGCTCTAGCACTTGCCAGAAGCGGCCGACGGAGGCCCCTCCCCCGCCGTCTATCCTCCCGAATATCGCCTGGGATTCACTTCTCCGCACGTCCTACCTTCCAGTAAGTGGTCGCTTCACTGTTCAGAGAGTTGTTGCTACTCTCCTCTTCTATCTCCTGTTGAGTTCGTAGGTGTTCAGAATGGTTTGATCCCTATTCAGCTGAATTCCTGAGACTAGACGAAATCCAGGGCTCCTACTCCTCTGCCATCTTGCTCCCGCCTCTAGAATCCACGTTTTTAAGAAATATTAAAATCACTTTAATAAACCTCCAGTCCTGACATGAAGATGACACTGTGTCAAACGGGCCTGCTGCTTTCTCTGAATGCTGACGTCCTGTGACAAGCTGCATCACTGACTCACATGCTGATGTTCAAAACACTGAGGCTCCTGGAGCCAGAGCAGAGAAGTGCTGTCAGGTGGGGATGAGAAGGCACCTCCGACCTATGGCCTGCACACCTGCTTCGGTTTCTGCGCTGTGCCAGGGGACATCGGGCACCCCACTGAAGTTGGGGACTGTGTGCGGTCCTTACATGCACTCTTCCAGGGGAACGAGGCAAACCCTGAAATGTCCACAACCCATCCCACAAAAACTCGGGTGAGCAGGGCCCTGGAGTTCATGGGGCTGTGGGATACGGCCAGTTGAAGGGCTAACCGGGAACGCCACAGGTGAACTCTCTGGGAGCTGGCCGAGCTGCCCGACCTCTGCATCCCGGGGCAGCCCCGGGTCCTCCCCTGAATCTTTTATTTTTAACCCCATATCCTTGCTTTTTCTTTCATTGCTTTCTCAAAAATATCATTGAAGTGACATAATATCTAGAGAAATATTTCTCTCCCTCAAATCATGAATTCATATAATTCATGGAAGTCATTATAGGAATTGATTTATTTATTGAGCATAAATTTAAATAAACTTGAAGTTAACCAAAATCAAAGCTACAATCTGAAGAAGCTTATATGTCAAGGTCTTCATCATACTTGTTTATATGGTAGTAAATTAAAGTATGTGAAACAAAAAGTAGAATTGATTTACTCCATGATTTCTATTTCTTTATACTAATAACCTCTTGATTTTGTGATGCATTTTCATAGACAGATTTTTAAATTTATGAATGGCATGACACATGTCCATTGTTCAGCACAGTTTCTCACAAAAGAAGCATTTGATAATGGAAGTGGTGGGGAAGTCATGCTGTAAATATTATGTTTTTAAGGTCCTACCATGTCAAAAAAATTATCATGAAGGCAGAAGAGAAGAAAGTTAGTATTCAGGGAGAGTACTGAGGAGTTATATCCATAATAAAATAAATGAAAATTAAATGTCCAACTAGAAACTCTGTGCTTTGTTGCCCTGAGAACCATTGGGAAGTAAAGTTATATGTCTTTTCCATATTTAGTGCTTTAGTTTAATCTATTATTAAATGGCAGAATTATACTGTTTCCCCCCACACCCTGGTATTTTCAGATTACACTCTGCTCAATTTCTCACTGCTAAGAGGAGCTAGAGGAGGTCAAGTGACCTCCCTGGGTGGTATTTGGGATTCTTCTGATCATTCCAAGATCTCTTTCTCTTTGACTACCTAAGTGGTAAGAGATGAGATGATTAATTATGGCCTTAGTTTATTCTCTCGTTAGAATTTGGGATACTAACTAAAAAAAATCAGGCTTAACCACCTATGAATATAAATTTGTAGCCTATTATAAAAATATAATATTTTATATTATAGTCAATATAAAAATTTAAAATTATATTTTTTTCTTGGATTATCTATATAGTAGGTCTTCTGTAATTATAAGGATAATTGAAAGTTGACTTAAGCATCTTGTCTGTTTGAAAATCTCCACCAATAGACACATTAATGATTTTCAGAATTTCAAGAACTAGGTGTTCATTGGAAGCATTAGTAAACCCAGGAAGTTCATGCAATTTGGGTAACACATGAAAGTGGAGATTTCCCAGAGTGGTAGTATGGGACATTTCTGGAATTAATAGGTTAGGAGTAGCAGTTGTAAAATCTCACTCAAAGGATCCCATATTACTGAAGTATATCTCCTTCACCTCTCCATTCTAGACATGATTAAAATGTTGATCATTAATCAAGTTATATTGTCATCTTTAGTAGAAAGTGAAAAGATACAGTAGCATATTGAATTGCTAATCCTTTATCATTGAGATGCTCTCTTCTCTTGTATATTCTCAGAAATAAATGTTGCTGAACAATATTATATATTCTTTGCTTTAAGAAACATACTTTGAATTAGCCTTCCTGCAGACTTTCATTTATTCAATTCTGAACTGGTTACCTTATAAGATGTAATAGTTGTCAACAACTCTCTTTAATATAAATTCTTTTATGAGCATATATATAGGCATTCATCATAAAACAACTAAAATGCAACATTTTATTTCAGTGTGCTAAAAGTGAGTATATCATGTTAACTCTCTTCAGCTTGTTCAATTTTAGAACTTTATACTACCCAGCTCCTGGTGATTCTGATTTCTTCAGGAACTGCTGAAACAGAATATGACTTTGATATTAAGCTCTCTGTTCTGTATGCAATCCACTTACTAAAAAATGGACTACAAATGTTTAGTTTCTTTCAAAATGATAAATATTGATCCTTTTAGACCAGAACCTCACCAAATCCTCATGGTCATTACAAGGCTGAATGAAGTAATTCTCTCTGGATGAAAATTATTTTGTAAGCATTTATTTATTTATTTATTTTTGTGGAAAAAGGAAAAATGAAGAAAGGAATGAGATGAGAATATATAACATGATAAATTATGAACTGAATTTTATTTGCTTTAGACATCCTCTAAGCCTGTGATTATCAAGCGTGAATATGCATCAAATATCACTGGAATATCTTGTTAAAACAGATGCTCTCCAAGATTCTGATTCTGTAGCCTGAATGGGTTTAGATAATCTGCATATTCACAAACTCTCAGGTGATGCTGATGTTGCCTTTCTGAGAACGACCCTTTGAAGTAATACTGCTCTAACTAACTTTTGTACCAACCCTTCTTTGTTAACAGATAACACTTTTTTTTTTTTTTTTTGGTTAACTGGTAACACTTACTTTCAGAAAATAATAGCCACACCAAGGGTATTAGCTAATGGAAGAAAACAACAAAGCAGCTTAATTTATTGTATAGGATGATGCTGCATTAGCAGGATTCTTTTTCCTTGCTTTAACATTACTAACAAATTTTTTCCTTACTATTAAAAAATAACACAAGTAATTTTCCAGGGCCTGAATTTATGACTTTTGTTAAAGAAAATATTGACATTCCTGTTGCTTTTAAGAAATAAATCTGTTAGGGTCTCAAGTTTTTATTACAATCAAGTCTGGGCGAAGCGATGGGACACCCTTGGGGCTTTCTCATTACCAAGTAATTTCAAGCTTTTTTTAGTCTAGCAGTTAGAGAATATGGGGGTGAGTTTGGCCATGACAAGCAACTAGTAATTGTACCCTTGAGATTAAGGATTAAATTCCACAGATATTTCTAATAGTTTGAAAGTCAGGATGATAGAATATCTTACAACCTAAAATCACATGGGTAACTAGCAATACTGATGCCTGGGACCCACCATTCAGATATTCAGATTTAATTGAATTGGCTCCTGTTTTGACATAGGGAAATGGATAGAGGAGAATGATTAAGGAGGGAAGTGCAGACAAAAAGCTAACTACCATTTCTTGGGACCTACTTTGCATATGTTAGGCATTTCATAAGATATTTTATCAATATTGCCCCTAAACTTCACATAAACTCAAAAGATAACTATTAAGTAAAAACCTTTTTTTTTTAATCTAAGGAAAGAGATTTGAATATAGGGATAAAATAACTTTCCTATGACAAAAGGTTATTTACTAAGTAGGGGGCTGGCCATTAGAACCCAGGTTGAGGTAGCTCCAGTGTCCATCCTTCTCCATTTCCTTGTAGAGATACGAGATGCCTCTTTCTTTCTTCCTCTTCTTTCTCTTCCCTCTTCTTTGCCTCTAGTTCTGCTACTACAAGTAGTAGTACTACAGATATAAACAGCTTGGAATAAGTGTCAAACTCTAACAAATGTTGAAAGGCTAGAGTGCAATGTGATGAGCAATGTTTCCTTTAGAATACAGGCTCAATATAGATGATGAGTAAAAGCTTTGCCTATAGGACCTTGCTGTTTGATGTGGGCAAATACGACTGTCTGGATATGGGAACTCTGGCTGTATTTCCCAAGGATGTCTGGAATTCATAGGCTTAACCTGCAGTGAAAAGGGCATCAGAAGATATCAGGTGGATAGCCTAAATTCAGAATCTGGAACAATTACTAGTGTAATCATAGTTGAAAACCAACTGGATCTCTTCACATGGTTATAGGGACAATAAAATCAATAAAGGATATTCACTAGGCTGAAATAATAGTAAATTCATTAGACTAAACCAAAATGAATATTGAACTATTTTTTATATAAAGAGCTTAGAACAACATCATGTAGTATGTAACCATACTTTTCATATATTCATACTATTCTTTTATATATTGGCTTTCCAACTTAAAAAAAATTCTTGCTTTAAGTTCTGGAGTAACCTCCACTTAAGTTTCATCTAGTAAGGTAACTTAATATTTAAAATGAGAGAATTTCTGCTTATCAACTGGGTGTCAACATTAGCAAATACAAAATCATCTTCAAATATACTTCATATCTTTTGGTCAAGTCAATTCTACTCTTTCCTTGAAGGAGTGCTGTAGCTTCATGAGAAAAATGGTTTCACAGCTTTATATGAAAAAAACAGTTTTATGTTTCTTGTTTGGTTTGAGTTGAAGCCAGCATTACAGTCACTATTGGTTACAATCACTCCTTTAAGCATGGTGCCTGGTAGGTTGGAGGAATCTCTTTTACTATTTCTCAAGCAAAATAGGGGCCCCTTATAAAGGAATTGTGCCTATGAATTTTTGTAAAATTAGGTTTATCATAATTAGGTCTGTATTATTCATTCTTTAATCGGCTTTAAAGCTACTAAGTAAATGGATTTCTTTGGGAATAGGTTACATACCTTGTCTTTCAAGAAGGAACTTATAAATGCAGTAGATTGTTTTAATTTTTTCTCAGCTTTTTATTTATGTTTTCATGTGAAATCAGGACTTTATAATGTGTTTCTTTTATCCCACCTGATGGATATCTCTTTTTAAAGCAATGTGCATTTTCATTTGAAACCAAGAACATGCTGGATAGTTTTAAAGATATTCTTGAGGATTATGAAAGATTTTTAGTGCCTTCTTTAATGAGTAACCCAGGAGGCATCCAGTCAACACTAAGAGTTGGCTTCAGTGAATTCAGTCTTGCCTGTAGAGCCCATTAGTTCGCTTCTCTTCCATTGGGCAAAAAGAGGCTTTCGGGGCAATGGCTGGAGCCCTGTAAGTGCCAAACATGCTGGAGCAGTGAAATTGAATAGATTACTTACGTGGCTCTCTAAGGCAGAGATTATCCTCTTTTTACAGATGAAGAAACTGAGGCCAAGTGAGATTATATATTTAGAGTTATAAGTCATAGGCTAGGATTTGAACTCCTATATGATGGACTTTGTAAGTATCCCTCAAGCTTTTCCCAGGCTCTACCCTCATTTATCTTTATTTAACAGACTGTTTTATGCATTTCTGGCCCTGGTTGTCCGTTGTTGAAAATTTAAGGTTTCTTTCCATGAAAGCATATTCAAAGGTGCCCCTTAGGTAGATAGCCTCATTGAATTTTGTTTCCTGTCTCCTTAGCTCATGTGAGGAGTTAAAGCTTTTAAGGGAAGTTATTTGAGATCTTTACTGTCTGATTACCTGTATATTATTAAAGTTTAAACCTTTTTAAACACTGAACAATTAAAGTTAATTATATAGTTATTTGTGCCTTGAGGACAGAAGTGTTACTCATTCAGTTGGAAATAATGTGCTCAGGATGGAAAAGTTAAGAGTTGCTGATTCATCTTATGGAATAATGCACATTTATGGATTTTTTCATAGTAGAGCACCTAAATCAGTAATATGTGAACACAATGGAAAGATGAAGTAATAGTCACTTTGATTTAAAATTTAGGATATTTATATTTTCAGAGTATAGTGTTTAGGGAAGCGTTGCACATAGACCTTTTTAGTTATCATGAATTTTTTTTACCTCAAGAATTTGCTATATAATTTCTAAGCTATTTTATAAGCAGCTTCTAAATAGCAGTCCTTCTTAACCTGACCATCTGGAATGTAGAGCAGAGTAACTAAATATAACAGCTAAAAGGAAGTGTAGTGGCTTTTATTGAAAAAAGCATTAAACCTTGAATCAGGACGAGAACCTTGACTATATTTCCTGTGAAATTGTGGAACTCACATTACTTCATTGTGCTTATGTGGTCAATAAAATAAATCATTCTTATTTGCTTAATGTACTCTTGCATGGTTCAGAGGAAGAACATAATATACTTGCTACATAACTGCAAGGGCTCATAGACAACAAAGTAAGTATTTAAGTATTTACCTTGTGTCAATACCATGCTAAAGTTAAAACAGTAGACTACTGTTAAAAGATCTACCTGGTTGGCCTAACACTTTAACATTCAACAATATGGCTTTTTTTAAATTAATTTGCTTATGAATTTATTCTATATGATTTGCATTCAAATTTGTCTCTAAAGTATGTCAGAGTCAAAAAGATAAGTTTAGGGGTACCTTGGGTGGCTTAGTCGGTTAAGCTTCAGACTCTTGGTTTTGGCTCACGTCATGATCTCAGGGTCATGAGATTGAGCCCCACGTGGGCTCCACACACAGCACAGAGTCTGCTTGAGATTCTTTCCCTTTCCCTCTCCTTCCCACTCTGTCCCCTCCATCCCCTTCTGCCCCTCTCCCTGCTCCCATGGGTGCATGAGCATGCTCTCTCTCTCTAAAATAAATAAAATCTTTATAAAAAGATAGGTTTAGAAGAGCATGTTCATTTACAGTTATTTGGTCTCTTAAATTCTAGCTTTGCATTGACTTTTGAAGTCTTAGTTCAGAGTATGCTTTTTTTTTTATTGTTAAACACTATAGATAGGACTTTAAGTAATAGCTACCCACCTTAAAGGGTGTGTTTTTGTGTGTGTGTGTGTGTGTGTGTGTGTGTGTGTAAAAAATGATTAGAACACACAGTCAAATTGCATTTAGTTTATGCAGCTATGTGTTTTGTGTTTTTGGAAATTGAATTTTATTTGAAATGCAAAGGTAATATGGTTGCCAGATAATTGAATCCTGTTTTAAATCTCTGAAAAATTAACTATAACAAAAATATTTCCTCTGTGTAATTCAGCATTTTTGAACATAAACCTGTCAGACTATTTTAGAATTTTTTAAAAAGGTTTTATTTATTTATTTGACACAGAGAGAGACAGCGAGAGAGGGAACACAAGCAGGGGGAGTGGGAGAGGGAGAAGCAGGCTTCCCGCGGAGCAGGGAGCCTGATGTGGGACTCGATCCCAGGACTCTGGGATCACAACCTGAGCCGAAGGCAGACGCTTAATGACTGAGCCACCCAGGCACCCCATACCTGTCAGACTATTTAAACTGAAACCTAGCTATGGTTGTATAAAATAGAAAGTGAGGAAAATACATTTTTTTGCCCTTTGAGAAAACAGTTGTCTTTACTAGTTGATCCTCTCTCTCCTTTTTCCAAACCCCAAATTTCACAGTTCATATAAATGTCCTCATTTATCAGAGTTATCTTTCAGACCAGGATGCTCATATAAAGATGCAATATTTTGTGTATCAGTCCTCCTTTATAGCAATCCCAAGTGTTAGATTGTCACCCTTCCTATCATATCCTCTGCCCAAAAAGTCAATAAAATAAGCTACATGGATGACCGCCATAAAAACAGCTCCAATTTATTCTTACCTGTTGGATCTTTTGTCTAAGTTTTAAAATTTGTTGTTATATAAAGGACTCTAAAAAAATCATCTCATTTTTATTGCAAAGAGTAATGCCCATTTGACTTTGATACTCAATCTCAAAACTTAATATGTTCATTTTTGTAATTTATTGTCAAAGAGTGCTGTTTGGTAAATTGGAGCATATCACATGAATCTAAGCTGTAGAGGATGACAGACCTCTCCATCAACTAAGAAGTTGATGAAGCTACCCAGGTTACTAATGACGTACAGGTCAACATTTCCTTTCTTATAATTCTGGAATTCAAAAACGCTATAAACGTGCAGACTTTGTGACTCTTTGGTGACAAAACCTCATCTTGACCTGATTTGGTAGCAAAACATATTCTGAACTGATTTGAGGTCATTCATTTTTTTTTTGGTGTAAATATTCACAATTTTTCCTGAAGAAATATTGATGTTTTACATTACACATTGCTACTCTAGATAGGTATATGCCCTTCCAAAATTCCAAAATATATCTTAATCCAAAACATATTTAATGCCATAGATTTTGGGAAAGGGATTATAAGTCTCTATTAGATACTGTCCTTGCCCTCAAAGAGCTTGTAGTTTGTTGAGGTTTGTGACCAGGAAACACTGCCCTCAAGCAATCAACAAGTAGTTAATGAAAGTCTACTTGTTGGTAGATACATACATACATGTATATGTATATACATATAATATAAACGCATATACTATAATTTATAGTACATGACTATAATTTATATGTTAATTTCATCATAGGAGAAAAGTAGTGTTAGTTTAGAATAAGTCTAGTGATGTAAAAGGTTTCAGAGAGTAGTAGGACTTTTTTCTTAACCATTTTTGAATTTGTTTTTTAACATAATAAACTATAGTCAACAAGGAAGCCTCTGTACACTGAAGGGAAAAGAAAATAAGGCAGTAAAATTTTGATGCATGAAAACCCTCCAGGAAATATGTTTCTCTTTCCATGTAATAGAAAGCTGTTTTGAGGATAGATCAGTTTAACAAGTTTTGAGCAAAGAACCAAATAGAATTTAGTTGACTTTTACTTCTGCCCTTACTAGATATGACTTTAGGTAAGTTACTTAAAATCTTTAAGCCTGCTCTATTATCTGTAAAATATTAATAGTAAAAGTAGTTATCCTACAGAGTTGCCAGAAGATTGCATTAGGCAGTGCATGTGTTGGAAGATGCCTGGAGTGTTGGAAGCATGTGGTAAGTGCTGCTTATTATGAAGTTGTTCTCATCCAGGCCCAGTGGATAAAGATAATCTTAGGCCATGGAATTCTACATAATTAATTACATAATTAATTCTTAGCTATTCAAGAGAGTTATTGTCATTGCATATTAGATTTCCTTTTGTTAGGATAAATTGTTCCATCCTCTTTAACAATTATCTGGTGAAGAAGTCATCTTCAGATTCTTTAGGGCTTCATGTTTAGTATTGGAGGCCTCTTGGCTGACTCACATGAGACTTAGATTCAACTTGGACAACTTTTTTCTAGGAAGCAAAGGATATAGAAGCTGCGAAGTGTCTTATGAAACATTTGATGTGTTTTTTTATGGGATTACTCCTGGTGACTCCTAGTTTAATAGCTAAATCATTCAATATAAGGTGATCACACCCTCTGTCCTATAAGAATCTTATGAAATAAACAACTGGGGGAAATAAACTGGGAGGATGGCAATGGATGAAATTCACAATGACACTCTGATATATTTCTGATAGATATAGTGAAGTCATACTAGAATGAAGGAACTACTCATGTGACCCAGAATCTCTGTATGTATTAAAAAGACGCATATGAAAAGGAAATGGAAGAGACAATAGTAGGGCCACATTATGATTTTCATAAATCCTAGGCACTTGTACTTTTATGGACCCCTTGCTCCATAAAAAAATAATTTCAGATTATGTTTTACAACTGTCTTTGTATAAAGATGAATATAATTCCAGCTAGATTTATTATTATATATTCACTATTACTATATTTATTTTTATTTTATTTAAAGCAAACTAAAAACATTTTTGTGAACACCTAAAAGTAATATGGACCCGAGGCATTGTTCCTACTGTGCCTAAAGGTTAGAATTGACCTTGAAAGCAAGTAGAACTTCACTAATCCTTCCTCTTAAAAAGCAAGTGTGAAGAGATGTTATCATATTTGGGGGAGGGAGAGAGGACAATTAATGCAATACCGGGATTTCTAGAAGTGCATTTTACAGGCATACAATGGAAGCATGGCCCAGCCAACTACTGGCTCCTTCAACAAAGGAAAGAAAAAACAAAAACAAAACCAATTTCTCTTCAACATAGACTGACAGACCATGTCCTCACTTCTATCACCACCAACCATTGCAGGCTATTGGAATGCCTGATTAGCAAAAATGAAAGTAAAATAATTGAAAGCTACTCCCTTCTTTCATTTGTACTTAGAAGATTTAGAAGTAGATTCACAAGTTTTTTGGCAGAACTCTACTCAATGCTCAATACTGAAAAAGCACAAACTCTCCTCTGTTAGCAGGGGCAAACAAAAGAATACTTACTTCGAATCAAGACAGTGACATTTGAAAAATAGCGTAGAGTATATTCTTATGTATTGGTTACTACAACACAACAGAAAATTTTAGAATATGTTACGTTGATACAAAAAATCAACTTTTGATTTTGATCAAATAAATAAATCAAACTTTTGTAATGAAGATGAAAGAATGATCTTAAACAAGAAAAATTGCATGGAGTGAAAAACAAAATTGCCAAACTAAGACCCGAAGGAAAATAGAGACCACTGATGGAATTGCACCAAATCAGCAATGCAAATGGCAAGTTCAAGAGATTCTCCTGGAACTCAAAAAAAAAAAAAAATGAAGAAACCTAAATAACAAAAGACAAGTGACATATAACCAAGCTAGCTTTAATGTTTCCCTCAGCTTGACTAACTTCAGACAGGCTTGTTCCTGACTCTAGGTCCCAGATATCTCTTTTCTTGAAGGATTTACTTTAGAAAGCTTGTGACTGCAATTTTTTTCTCTGCTCCTGTGAAATGTATATAAATCATTCTTCAGCTCTAGCCAGTTTTAAAATCCAGGAATATCTTTCTCAAGGACCTGGGAGCCATCCTTTGAAATGTAATCATCAAGAAAGATAATACTCCCATCACCAAGTTTCTTTGAGAGGGTAGAAACTTAAATATGCATCAATTAGCATACACAGATGGCCGAATCACACTGACCATCCCTGCTAATATCTTTGTGTACTTTTCTACTAGCTCACCCCAACTCTTAAAACCTCCGCCTATTTTTTCAATGAGGTTGAGTTCAATCTCTTTTTTCCTATTGTATTTGTTTTGGATAAAGTCCTCCTTGCTTGTTTAAATTTGTCCAGTGCAATTTTACTTTTTCTAATCAAGGCCAGATCTTTGAGATTCAACAAGTGTTTAATAGGCATTCAACAAATAAAAGTTAAAAAAAAAAGACCAGAGCAAACAAAGAAGCAATCATTTATGACAATAGAAGAAAATTTCCTGAATTCAAGGAAATCTTGAGTCAGCAAATTAAAATGGCTTAAAAAAAGCACAGGAATAACAAATGAAAAGAAATAAATATAGGGTAAGATAAATGTAAGATATCTTACATTTCAAGGAAAATAAAAGATAATAAAAATTGTTATGACAACAAGGGGAGGAAGAAGGTAGCAAACAGAAAAGAAATGTTTGAATAACCTTTGAATTAGAACATCAGTAATTATTCTTTATTTTTTGTTTTATTATTTTATTACTTTTAATTTTTTTAGAGAGAGAGAGAGTGCGAGTGGGAGTGGGGGGTGGAGGGAAGGGCAGAGGGAGAGAGAGAATCTTAAACAGCCTCCATGCCCAGTACAGAGCCCAATGTGGGGCTTGATCTCATGACCCTGAGTTCATGACCTGAGCTGAAATCGAGAGTCAAATGCATAAGGTACTGAGCACTGCTATTCTTTATTATTATTGATGTGATTATATAGTAATAAAAATGTCAAAATATTTTGGAAAAGTAGAAATATTTAAACAACTCAATAATCCCACTCTAGATTTGAAATATGATTATATATGCAGAAACTTGGTAAATGAGTTTTACCAAGACAATAGACACTTTTACTTTTGGATTAATGATACCAAGAAAAGATGTAAAATGTGTTGACATTTAAAAAAATTCTGTTGGAATAAAAATATAACGTTTATATTTAAAACCACTAGACAAACAATAAAAAAATAAGTCAAAATAAATACACAAACAAATCCTAACAATAAAAAGGAAAATAAGGAAACATTTAAAAGAAAATCTGTGATATATCATAGTTAATGGGAATGGATAACAACACTTCTGCAAAGACAAAGTTTCAAAATAGGAAAGAAAAGAAAAAAACAAAGGCTCTAAGTTTGGGATAAAAATACAATTATAATATATGCTATTTAGAAAAAAGAAGTTTAAAAAGTCATATACAATAACAAAGATTTAAACAATATTGTAAAATATGTCATGAAAATATAATAACAAATAAAAAGCAAAGTGACAATATTGAAATATACAACAGAATTCAAAGAGCATAAAATGAATATAGAGATTGATTTTATTGATGATAAGAAAATTTGTCACAGATAAGACAGACGTCTACTTGAATGAATCAGAAAACACATGCAATTTTTTTAAAAAAGATTTTATTTATTTATTTGCCAGAGAGAGAGAGCAAGAGCACAAGCAGGGGGAGTGGCAGGCAGGGGGAGAAGCAGACTCCCTGCTGAGCAAGGAGCCTGATGCGGGACCCTGGGATCATGACCTGAGCCAAAGGCAGATGTTTACCCCACTGAGCTTCCCCACATGCAATTTTTTTTTAAAGATTTTATTTATTTATTTGAGAGAGAGAGAATGAGAGATAGCACGAGAGGGAAGAGGGTCAGAGGGAGAAGCAGACTCCCTGCTGAGCAGGGATCCCGATGTGGGACTCGATCCCAGGACTCCAGGATCATGACCTGAGCCGAAGGCAGTCGCTTAACCAACTGAGCCACCCAGGCGCCCCCACATGCAATTTTTAAAAAATAAAGAAAGACTGGTATAAATACAAGGGAAGTCAAATTCTAAGTAAGCATGAACATACTGGATTTAAGTGATACAACTAATAAGATTAATTTATATATCAAACTTGGTAACTTAGAGGAAAAAAACCTTTTTTTAAATTTCAAATATCCATGCATCTAAACAAAATCCTTCCTATATTAGGTCATAGAGAAATTATTTAAAATTATTTAAAAATTAAATTTAAAGGCAAGAAGTCTCTGTCTCTCCCTAAAAATTAAAAAAATAAAAAATTAGAGGAACTGGGTGGTTCAGTTAAGCGTCCGACTCTTGATTTTGGCTCAGGTCATGATCTCAGGGTCATGAGATTGAGATTAAGATTTTCTCTCTCTCAGTTTCTCACCCTCTGACCCTCCCCTCAATTTACATGCGTGTGTGTGTGTGTGCATACAAGAGCTCTCTCTCTCTCTTAAAATAAAATAAATAATAAATTTAAAATTACAAGAAGCAAAAGTTAACACATGCTATATCCTTTATTCATAGTATAATAAAACAAGGTATTCATTTAAGCAATGACATAAAAATACCCACTGAATCAGATGGAATTTTCTAGAAGAAAATGGTTGCTCGCTGAATAGAGTAAGCTAGAAAAATCTATATGAAAGTGAGGGAATCAGAATAGAATGGGGGTGGAGAGGATTGAAATCTAGCCTCAGTCACTCCCAGTAGCAACTGAGGAGTATGACTCCATGGAGGTATCCCACCTTCAGGCAAGAGAAGCCAGGCTTTTGTACTGCCTTATCCCTAAATAGCTCTTCTTAGTCCAGGACAGTATTTCAGAGGAGTGTACAGCTCTGAGTTTACTATAGCTGGGGGACATGTGGACTGACCAATAAAGGAAATCTGAGGTGGGTAGACAGACAACATCTATAGCCACACTTTGAGTTAAGATGAATTTGGGCTTCAAGAAAAAAATCTAATGAAAGTTGGCTTAAATAAAGCAAAGGCCTTATTTTTCTCATGAAACAATAAGTCCTAGAGGTAGGCAGTATAGATCTATGCACCAACTCCAGGATATCCTTAGCTATCTCTGCTCTTTTCTCCTTCCTGCTACCATATCCTAAGTGTGTGGTTTCTTCTAAATGTTCATGATGGCTGCTAAATCTTTGGGCATATGACCACATTCCGGGAAGGAACAAGGAGAAAAGCAGAGGACCAAAGGGACAAGCCAACCAGTATACCAAGCTCTATAAGAAAAAAAAAAAATAGAGATTTCCCAGTAGTACTACTAAGAGACTTCTGTTAATCTCCCATGGGTGAGAACTAGATAATACTTTCACCCCTGGCTGCAAGGACTTTTTGAGAATTTTAGCTGTCCATCTTCCATAGGAAAAGAGGTCAGATAAGAAGGGGGATTTGGATTCACTCTAAACACAATATTTTCCAAACCAAATATTTTACCTTTGAGATAAATGATTTAATTAACTTAGGAAAATAGAGATTCAATTCTATAATTATATCATGCTTAGAAAAAAATAACAGAGAAAAAAGTACATATAAAATTATGCATATTGTACAATAGGCCTAAACTGTACTCAGAAGAAAATTATTTTATATGGTAAGGACTGAAAATAAGTGAACTAAGTATTATACTAAGCAAAAATTAGAAAAAGAGTAAGAAATATACTTAAGGAAAATAAAAAATCACCAAGAGCAAAAGCTGACATTTAAAAATTAGGCCAAAAAGGGGAAAATCCCATTGCTAACTTAATCCAATATTTATTCTTTGACAAGGTCAGTAAAATAGACCAACACCTGACAACACTTAACTGAAAACAAAAGAGAAAATCACTATATTATGTTAGGAATGATGGAGGGGGTATAACAATATATTTTGGGTGTTTTTCCCCTTAAGACTGAAGATGATCCTATGACAATTCTATGTTAAGAAAAAGCAAAAATGTGGATGAAGTAAATGGAATTTTTTAATAAAAGACCAAAACTTATTCAGTAGATAATAGAAAATCATGGGGAAAATGGATAAAATAGTCATTTAGTTTCAAAATAACATAAATCAAATGGAAATGGAACCGACAATTGAACAAAATATATTGAGCTCATTTTTTTTTTAAAGTAGGTTCCATGCCCAATATGGAGCCCAATGCGGGTCTTGAACTCATGACCCTGAGGTCAAGACCTGAGCTGAGATCAAAGTTGGATGCTTAACTGACTGAGCCATCCAAACACGCTTCTCAGCATGATTTAAAAATAAATTGTAAGATTAAAGAAAAAGTTTTATCTTAGATATTTTGCTTACAGGAGATTTTTCTTGAGGGGAGAATGATTATCTCTATATGAGATTTCTGTGACTCTATATGTAATTTAACACTATTTATTAGCATTACTTATAGAAAAATATGGAAAATTAAGTATGCAACTATAGAGCATTGTGGTTCATATACACTGTGAAATATATTAGATTGAATTGTATAACATTGCTGCAATTGACCATTTTAAGTCTATAAAACAGTGATTTCATATGTTCCAACACACAAACACAAACATACCCCGATATTTTAACTGAGACTCTCTCAGTGGAGGGATTATTAATGATTTTGATTGTCTAATTCTAATAAATGAACAGAATGAATACATACCATGCACGTATTGCTTTGTAATGTTCCACCAAACTATGCCTTCTTGGGGAACAGGCATTTGGTTTTGGCATCATTATATTCATGTTGCAGAAAGAGCTCTGCAAATATTTGTTTAATCAATGATTGAAAACATATCTATAGTATAAAAAAGAAAATTTTAAATTACAAATGAGGGGAACTAGGGAAATTGCTAATTAAATTATTTGCCTCACCCTGTGAAAGGGTTAAAGAAATTTTAAGCCTATCATGCTCAATTTAGGCAATTATTTTTCCTTAATGTATTCAGTATGTGTAGTTTCTGATAAGATCGCATTATGAGATGTTATGTCAACTTTATGGTTTTGTTGAAAACATCCAATTAAATTTCACAAATATAACTTGATGTGGGAAATAATGAAAACATCAATGATAAATGGAGATGTACAATCTCAAGGGGGAATATTTCTGCCCCAAAGTTCAGAATAGAATGGTAACATAGTATTTCAATCTGTTATAGTGATATATGAAATTGTATCAAATATACTTTACTGATTCATTATCCAGATTCTCAAATTTCAAAAATGAAGTCCTGAAAGATGTCACAATTTTGTAGACCAGGCTTATGGTCTACCAGGAAAACTGCATTTCAGCATTGTAGTTATTTTCTTCTCTAATATAAAGGGGCACACAAGGAAACCATTTACTGTGATGGTCTTTATTGCAAAAGAAGATTGAAATCCACATTTGCTCAGAAATCCCATGAGTGCCTCTATTGAGGAAAAGGCAAAGAAAAGGACTGAAATGTTAATGATTTGCCTACAATTTTTTTTTTTTTTTTGGTTCAAATGTTTGGATAAGCTGACAAGAGTTAATTCCATAAGAATCCTTTCTTTTAAATGATTTTACTGATGTAAATCTCCTAATTCAGTAGCATTTGATAGTTCTCTTAAATATCAAAATGCTAATTTTGGCCTACATGATATTAATAAGTGAGGCAGGTATTTTGTATCATTCTCTGCCCTTACTCATAGAGTTGATGTATATTTTCATTAGATAGAGTATTTTTACTAGGAAATTTATTCTCCAAGTTGTGGATGTGCTAACCTGCAAAGATTGGGAACAAGTCTTTGCATTCTGTTCATAAAAGACATGTAGCTTCTGGGTATGAACTTGGGCTTTGAGTTGAGACAGGTAGGCCAACACAGGTATTTATGAATATTGTAAGTAGGTGAATTTGGTCATAATATTTTGTGGCTGAGATCAAACTTGATTTGCAGTTTTTGAAATACAAAATAATAGTGTTCTTGAAATTCAATGTTGCCTGGTAACAAGAGCTTATAAACTCAAACAAGGCTCCATTTATTTTCTGGTATTCTTTTCTCTTGGTCATAAAAAAATAGCTTAAAAATGAAAGCTTAAAAAAATGAAAGCTAAAATATATCTTCAGAACTTAAGTGCCTTATATGCCATGAAAGTTAGATCTTTTTTCCCAGAAATTGAAATATATTTAGTAGCAAGACTTGGCAGCAAAATACAAGGTTTGTATTTTCCTATCATGCTATCATTTTCAAAAGTGTTCAGGTAAGGAGATCTTTTTCCCCCCTGAGAGGAAGAAGTCCAAGAGGTTTTTATCACCCTGAGACAAAGAAAGTCGATAAGCTTAAAAGCAGCATGAATGACTTAGGTTGACTGTGAGGACATCTTTACCCTAATAGTGTTTGTTCAGTATTGAACTCAAAAAGATTGCAGAATATTTTCAATTTGATCACAAAGTATACAATAAATTTTAAATATTTTATATTTAATAAAGATACATTTTTTCTTTGTCCTTTTTGCTTTCACTCTTAGTACCACACAGTTCCATTTAGTCTGGAAAGTTTGTACCTGAAAAACAGAGCACAGTCTCTCAGTTGATCTCTGTTTGTCAAGAGCCCTGATTGATGTGATTGCAGCTCTGGTGGTTAGAGGAGTGTTCATTTCATGATCAAGTAGCTTGAAAACACTTTAAAATGAATGCTTCTTTTATATTTGGTGATTCTTTCAGTGCACACCAGGGTCCCTCTTGCCTGGGCTTTCCCTGAAACCCTCCTTTTGACATTTCCATTAAACTGTAAAAAATTAGTGTTGACTGATTAACATCTCACTTTAAGAGTTCTGCTAAAAGCCATATTCATGAATCAAAGTCAATGTGTACCACTGGTAATTAACTTGACAAAATTCAGCTTTCCTGGCTAATCATTTTCTGGTTTCTTTATGTAATGGCTGTCGATTCAGATCTACAAAACAATTGGAGTCCACTAAAAGGGAAGGGGAAGCATCAGAACTAGTGATTAGGCCATGTTCCCTAGCTGAGAACATACTCTAATTAGAATTCTGAGGTATAATGAGGAAACAGAAACATTCAAAAATGTTGACTTGAGATTCCCACATTTATAATTACATAAAAGCAGCCTAAATAAGATCAAATGGATGGTAGGGGTTAAATAATGAGATTCAATGGAATAAATATCCCAGAGTTGACCATATGAAAGTTTCTGAGCAAGACCCTGACAAGGCAGTTGATCACCTGCAGCACTGAAGGGCATTGTGGTTAAGAATGTGGTTAAGAAGGCTGCCTTTGCAGTGAGACATGTTCAAATACCAGCTTTTCCAGTTGTGTGATTTTGGAAGAACTACTATACTTCCTTATGCCCATATTTTCTCATTAAGAAAATAGAAAAAATAATTGTGTAAACTTTATACGTTTAAGGGTTAAAGCAAGTAATGGCCTCAATCCATTGCCTGGCATGTAGTACACGCTACATAATTATCACATATTCTAATTTTATTATCAATTATAATCTATCACTATGGGAAAAATCAAGCACACAAATTATTATCATATAGTAATATAATAAGCATGTCAAGAAATATACAAATGAATTGCCCCTAGGTTTCAGAAATGAAGAATGAACATCTGGGTTGGGAGAACTTGAAGGAAGAGGAGAAATGGACTTTGAAAATGTTCTTTATAAAGACAGGTATAATTTATCAACTAAGGTGAGGATATCTATTTCAGTTAAAGAGTAGAAGCAAAATCATGCAGCGGGGAAAGCATGAAGTATAATTGAGGAACAGGAAAGCAATCATTTTACTGGATCATAACTTTTGTAATAAAAAGATTTTACTGCAAAGAAAGGTTGGATATTGTAGGCTGACTATATTTAAATCATCCATCAAGAGATTGTTCAAAGTTTCAAAGGAAACTTTGTTCACTTTTGCAGGCTAACATATTCCAACATCAGGGAGTCCAGCAGAACCCAGATTCAACCTTCCTATAAAATCAGAGTTAACTTCTGGTTAATAATTAAAGCCATTTATAAACTTTTAGAGAGTAAAACTGGTAGCTCTTATGGAAGTCAATCTAGTACTATATTTTTTTATAAGTAGCAAGAATCCTAAAAGTGTGTAACAGCATGCTTAAAAATGTACATTTGTTTCATACAAAGACAATAGAATTAACTAGAATCTTTTAAATATTGCTAAAATCTATCTTTGTTTAGCTAAGACTATAGGTCTCACGCCCAAAGAAGAATCACCTGTTGAGTTTGTGGACTTACATAGCTTTTGGACTGATGCTTGAAGATTCTGATTCCATTAGTTTAGAATGCTGCTTAAGGCATCAATAATTTTCAAAGGCACAGGGGAATTCCAGTTGTAAGAAAGGAGGAGCAAAGACATTTCTTTTCCTTTCTCTACTCTGAAATCACTGAAACAAAAATAGTGAAAAAATATATAAACCATGTTTTTGACAAAACTAAGAATATCTGTACTCTTGAATCACAGTTTAAGATGAAGCATTTTCATTTCAGAATAATATTCCCTTAGTTCAAATTAGAACACATGATCAAGGACAGGGGAGAATATATTAAGTTACATTCAGCCATTTCCATGACTCTTCTAGTTTAAAGAGCAAAATATGCTGAATAATCTGCTTTTTCCTGAAGAGCTTCTATCTGAAGAAGAATTAAGAAAAAAACACGTACAAAACTGTCAGCAACCATGCACATTTTACTCAATGTTACATGTTAATCATGGCAATGACGTCCTACAGTATGAACAGTACTAGGGTTACATGTCTGGATCCTCACACTCTGGCATTTTTAATGAGACGAAGCCTCAACCTGAAATAAATTTTTTGAGAAAAAATATATGGATGAAAGACACAAACGTTTTCAAAGTTGGATATGAGTGCCAGCAGGGAAGGCAAAGGGATGTGCAGAAATACCTTGGACTTTGTAGCCACACAAACTTGGGATCGGTTTCTAACTCTGCCTCTCACTGTCTATGGAATCAGAGGCATGTTACAAGAAGTTGTTGATCTTCTGTTTCTTTACCTGTAAAAAGGAAATAACGATACATACCTCATGTGATTCTTGTGTTAAAAATGATATGATGTGGATGAAAAGACCAAGCACTGTGTACATAACAAATAAATGCTCAGTTACTAATCATTTACTCAGAAAAAAAAAAGAAGCATTTTCATTCCAATTTTTTTTAGTATATGTGCTGCCAAAGTGAGCACAAGATGAAGCATTTTCAAATTCAATAAATATCCATCCAGGATACAAGAAAATACTGACAGAGAACATATGGAGTTACATTGTCTTAGACACAGCCAGCTAAACACAAACATTGTTGAGACCTTTGGAATATGTGAAAGATAAAGGCAACAATCCTTGGTTTGAGCCAATGGAAACATGTTCGAACTATATATGTAAGTTTTGAAGACCTGCAAAACAATGCTATCAAATGTTTAAGATTACATAATGTGTAGCACTAGAGTTTTGAAATGTTTAAGAATGATAAAAAAAAAAAAACTTTGGGATATTTCTATACCTCAAGAGGTAAAGTCTGATTTAGCAAATAAAAATGCATTCATATTGCCTATTGCATGAGATATGTTAAAAATTGAGTCATTGTTTATCTAAAATTCAAGTTCAATAAGGAATCCTGAATTTTATATGGCATCCCACTCCAGAGGGTATCTAGAAAAGTAAATAGAGACACCAATCACATCTGTAATGTTTGATTTCTTTAAGGAAAAATCTGAAACAAATATAGTCAAATGCTAGAATTTGCAGAGGTTGATGTTTAGTACGGGGTCTCCATTTTATAATCCTATTTACTATTTTAAAAATAATTTTAAGAAAAACATAATGGGTGAACAGACCTCCTTGGTAGTAACACAAATGAAAAGCTATCTTGACATAACCTTATCAATAAATCTGAGATCCATATGAAGCAAACATACTACACTATTGAGGGTTAGAAAAGAAGATATGCATAGACAGAAAGACACACTATATTTTATTTTTGAATAGGAAGACTTATGTAAAGAAACCTGTGCTTTTCATGTTAATCAATAAATTTAATCAATTTCCCTAAAAAAAACAATATAAATTTTTGTGAACTAGACAATATAATGGATTCTAAAGTTCATAAAGATAAATAAATTTGCAAGAATTGCCAGATAAATCTGAGAATGACGATTGATAAAGAGGATAACCCAAACGTGTAATAAAATACATTGTAAACAAATATAATTATGATACTACATTTGAGCTGCAGTTGTGTCCTGTCTTAACACATTAGATGGCCATACAAGTAAAATTGTGACCATCATTGCATAATGTGGATTTACCCACAATCTACTCTTGAGTCTTTACTATCATTTTCCTCTTTTTTTTCTTTTTGCTCTAGTTCAGTTCTCCATCACATTTCATATGGAAATTATAATAGCTCTTTAATTGTTCTTCATGCATGCAGTATTTTTCAAGTCTTCCTTCCACCTCAGTCAAAATGATCTATGGCAAATACACGTAATGTGTTAGCTTCCTTACATAAAATAGTTCGATGCCTCTTCACTGCATAGAATGAAGGACACTCTAGGGCTCAACCCTGCCTACCTCTTCAGCCCTGTCTTTAGCACTCAAATAACTCTGAAAGCTTCTCTCCATGCCCTCCCACACACCAGGCCATTTTTTCATTACCTGGTATTTCCTTTCAACTTACTTCACCTGGCCAATTTTTATTCATCCTAAAAAATTAATTCAGCTACCGATCTGCCCCTTCCCAGTGGGATGGACTAATTGTACCATGTCTGGATATCTCCCTGTAAGTGAATTTTATAGCTCACAAGTGAATCTCATAAGTAAATCCTGCAATTTTTAAATTATATGCCAGTCTTTTCCATCACTCAGTGCACTCCTGGGGACAAAATTTCATTTATCTTTTTGCACTTAGTTCCCAGCATGTTGTATACATAATCAATGGTTAATAAATATTGAAATGACTTGTTGAATGTCAATTGAAGTCCTTTCAGTAAAATACCACACACATGCTTAGACAAATAATATCTCACACAAACAAGCAGGGAAACAAATACATTAATATTCCTAGACTATTTCTTTTTTTTTAAAGATTTTATTTTTTATTTGAGAGAGAGAGAATGAGAGATAGAGAGCACGAGAGGGAAGAGAGTCAGAGGGAGAAGCAGACTCCCTGCTGAGCAGGGAGCCCGACGTGGGACTCGATCCCGGGACTCCAGGATCATGACCTGAGCTGAAGGCAGTTGCTTAACCAACTGAGCCACCCAGGTGCCCAAAATTCCTAGAATATTTCTAAATTTCAGCAGTATTTCTCATTTTATGTCTATTTGTTTACTTCACTTTAAATCAGCTTCAACAATTTTTATTTCAGTTAAACTTATAAATTAAATAAATTGTCATCCACATTTTTTAATTTTCCAAATTGGTTCAAAGAAAGCCCCTAATGAAAGCCCTCTTTTTTATGGTCCATTCTTCTTGCTCCCTATATATGCTCTATAACGTATCATATACTTTATTACAAAAAGATATAAGAATGATGAACTAATTAAGCGACTGCCTTCGGCTCAGGTCATGATCCTGGAGTCCCGGGATCCAGTCCCACATCGGGATCCCTGCTCAGCAGGGAGTCTGCTTCTCCCTCTGCCCCTCTTCCCTCTTGTGCTCTCTATCTCTCATTCTCTCTCTCTCAAATAAATAAATAAAATCTTTAAAAAAATGATGAACTAAAACAATGACTCTAATTAGAAATAATCTGACCACTTAGCTTTAATTAAAGGCTATTGAGCAATCCCCTCAATGAGAGACTGAATTTGATTCCTTTATTGTGTTTAAATTTCATTTCAAATGACATATATTGATCACCTATTTGTACCAAATATTATAAATATCAACTGAATACTTGAAACAACCAGGGCATTTGCATCTTATTTTTATTTTACAGACCAGGAAATGTGATATTGAGTGGTGAAGTAAATTTTTCAATGTAATGAATAGTAAGTGTCAACTTTCAGAGAAGCAAAGAAGTAGATTAATTGATTTTACTTCAGACTTATTTTCCTTGATTACAAGTATGATCTTGTTTTATCTTTTGTGTTAGATGTTTATAACTATTATTAGATCAATTGAATTTTAATGGAAAAATTAAAAATCCTAGCAATGAATTTGTAATATATTATCATCACTAATTAAACACATTTGAACTTGTTACTTTTTTAATTTTACTTTGAGAATGAATTTCTTTTCTTGTTTTCCCATTTACTCAAAAGGGAAAAAAAATCTAGATTTCTAACCTTTCCAGGTGTTTTATGTATACTCTCAAAAAATGAAGCAAAACTACTTCTACTTATAATAATAGGGCTTTCTCTCAAGTTAGACAAAGTGGCTCAATAATATCACATTACAGTGGGAGTTTGGCCTAAAATGTTTATAATATAACCCGTGTAACCTAGCCACAACTAGAGGGAGCCAATAATGTTCTCCTACAGTTTGAAGATAAAGAGAACTTCAGGGAAGTTTCATTTATCCTGCTCTTTCACTGTGCAGCAAGGTGACTGCCAACTTGAGTTTTAGAATAGCTTAAATGGGCTAAAACTGAAAGCATTTAGTAGAGTGGTATTTCACCATAATAGCTCCATCGGTCAATAGCTGAACCAAGACTTTACACAAAGAAGGAAAAAAGAAAATGCTTTGTCTTTGTTGCAGAGAATTCTATCCAAATCAGCTTGCATTTGATTATTTAATATCTCAGAAATGACAAATTTTCAAGGGAGTAAAGTTTGTCTTTGCTACTTTTGAACTCTTCTGTCATTTCTTATTGTTATGTTAATCACCATACATTACATCATTAGTTTTGGATGTAGTGTTCCATGATTCATTGTTTGTGCATAACACCCAGTACTCCATGCAGAACGTGCCCTCTTTAATACCCATCACCAGGATAACCCATCCCCCTCCCCCCCTCCCCTCTAGAACCCTCAGTTTGTTTTTCAGAGTCCATCATCTCTCATGGTTCGTCTCCCTCTCTGATTTACTCCCCTTCATTCTTCCCCTCCTGCTATCTTCTTCTTCGTTTTTTTTTCTTAACATATGTTGCATTATTTGTTTCAGAGGTACAGATGTGTGATTCAACAGTCTTACACAATTCACAGCGCTCACCATAGCACCTACCCTCCCCAATGTCCATCACCCAGCCACCCCATCCCTCCCACCCCCCACCACTCCAGCAACCCTCAGTTTGTTTCATCCTCTTTCATGTTCTTTGCCTTTTATCCCTAGAGACCTTTCAGGCTCTTGTATTAGTTCTCTTATAAGTCTCCTTGATCTTCAAGGCTATCTAATAAGAATTACCCTTTCCATGAATATCTGCTTTGTATTATGGTGCTCTGGTAATTTTCTGCATCCACCATTTATTGATTGTCTACTATGAGCCAGGCACTGAGTTAAGCATTATCATGTGGTAGATATGCAACTAATATAATTGGATGAGAAAATGATACAATCTCCGACTCTGGAGGAGATTATCATTTAGGAAGGAAGATAGGTTAGCCAACAACTAAATTCCTATAACTTACAGTACAGCATGTGTCAGATATGTGAATATAGTGTTATGGAAATCTGGAGAACAGAACAAGGTTAATCTGCAGTCGTGATGAAGGAGAGACTTCTTGGAAGAAGAAAGCTTTGTGTCTGGTTGTAAGGTATTTTGGGGGGAGGGATTGGGACAGTTTTCTAAGCAGTTAAGGCATGCACAAAATGATGGGGTTGAGAAAGGATCCATCATGTCCTGAGTTTCATTCTGTTCAGTTCAGCAGGAACACATGGTGTGGGGTAGGGAGTATCAGGAGGTAAGCTTGGTTAATTATACTTGCTGTAGACTTTCAAGAACTTTATTTGAGATACTAATAAGTTTGAACTGTTATGTGGGCAATGACGGGCAAAACAATATCTGAAAAAGATAATTAGAAGGAGTGACAAAGAGGAGATTGTTGCAATAGTGAAAGATCTCAGTTTTGCTACTCATAGGCTATGTTACCACATTACTTACCTTTTGTCCATCAATTTTGTCTATAAAATGGTGTTAATGTAAATGATTGTTATAAAGATGAAATGAGGTAATGTGGACTAAGGTTTTGGAATGTGTGTGTTAAAAATAAAAAGAAGATAGTAGGAAGGGAAAAATGAAGGAGGGGAAATCGGACGGGGAGATGAACCATGAGAGACTATGGACTCTGAGAAACAAACTGAGGGTTCTAGAGGGGAGGGGGGTGGGGGATTGGTTAGCCTGGTGATGGGTATTAAAGAGGGCACGTTCTGCATGGAGCACTGGGTGTTATATGCAAACAATGACTCATGGAACACTACATCAAAAACTAATGATGTAATGTATGGTGATTAACATAACATAATAAAATTAAAAAAATGGAAAAGAAATAAAAGAGCACCAGGGATGAATGCATGGATGAAGTGAGACTTGAGAGGGCGTGTCACATTTGGGAAACTTCTAGAGTGGAAGAGCTGGTAATTGGTGACTTGTTATTCATGGTGGGAGAGGTAGAGAAAGAAGTGAATTTAGCTAGTAAGGTTTGTAACTTGAGAAACAGGTATGGTAACATGAAACCCCATACAGGAGGCCAGGGGTGATAAAAGAAACTCCTGTTAATATTTTTGTACAAAATCCTTTCAAGAAAAGTACATTCAGTTCCTTTAAAAAAGGATGTAGGGCAGGAACTTAGAATAGAGGTACTGAGTGGGAGAGAGGGACTTGGGAATTAGTGCAATAAAAGTGGTTGTTAAAGCCATTGAGGGTGAATGCAGGAAGAAGCAGAAAGAATCCCTGGGGTTCCCCAATTTTTAAGAATGGACAGAGAAGAAATCTCTAATGATAGATTCATAGATTTACTGGGACGAGAGATGTGTGGGTGTGAAGACTCTTACATGGAGGCATAACACATATAATATAAGTGGGATGTATGTGAAAAATAAAAGCACTTTCTTAGAGAACATTAGAGAGAATAGAGAATTTAACTTTTCAATAATTAGTATTCCCATAATTATTATTGACATCTTCAGTCCCTTCAATATCACAGTCATTTTCAATCAAGATATGGGTATTGGCATCAAATTCTTCACTTTTAAAAAAGATAAAATGTTGGCCAGTCTACTATATACCAATGATATTTAATTTTATAACATTTTAAATTATTAAAAATACTGTTTCAAAGAGTTGGATATTCCAGAATTTATTAAAGAAATTAGTTCTTTATTCATTATTAATTAAAAAACAAACTATGAGTTATGTATATGAATATAAGCTAAATGATTTGCCTGGTTGAGGAAATTGATGATATGTTAATATGAAAACCCATTCTGTCTCTATTATTTAATTCCCAGTTGAAAAAATTCATAATTCCTTTTATCTCAATTGGTGTATATCTTTTACAAGTGAAATGATCACATACTGCATTTCTATCTCACTTTTTTAAACTGGTTGACAGTTATATTATAATAATATTCTGGGACCAGATGTTTTGTAATGTTCCTTATTGAGGGTTTTTTAAACTGTTTTATTTATTTTCTTAAAAATAGTCAGTGAATGATAACTATGTGCCAGGCATTTTGCTTTACCTACTCTTTTCTGCTTTTTTAAACTTTTTACTGTAAACTTCAGCATTGAGGTTGAGTAGGGGGATGGGAAAAAGAAATAGCTCAACAAAATAGTTTGCTGTTAGATTTCTAATTATTGTGAATTATTATGGTTCCCTTTGAAGTTTTAAGTCTATTGGTGTTTTTATTGATTTATGCTACCCATCTATATTATCAAAAAGAGAAATTTGTCTGGCGACACTAAGAAAAAAAGCTTAGGAATCATTGTCCTGATTTTAGAAATATACATTTGACTGACCAAAAGGCCCCTTGTGGGCTTTGTGGGACCTGGAATTAAGGAATTCAATTCATTTAGGATTTGCAAACCCTTGTGATTTAGTTTGATTTCAAAAAAGCTAAAATTCTGTACAAAATAATTTTGCAGATGATTTTGGCAATGAAATCTCTGCATAAAGCAGTTTTTCATAGCACATTGAATAAGGAACCAGATATTTTATAAAATGGGTAGAAAGATATTTTTATTTTATGTTCTGTTTTCTGTTTCACTTTGGAAATTCTACTTTGCATGTAATGCTTAGCATGCATTTTACTTTAAACTGTCGTTCTACTTGATTTAAAAAAATATTGAGATTCAAGATTGAAGTCACTCTACTGAATTCAAGAACATTAGAGCATTCAGACAAATCTCTTTCCTTAAGGAATTTACATTCTGGTTAAGGAAACAGATTATATGCTTTTTAACAGGAGGATTAATTTACTAACTGAACAAATGTTTATCGAGCATTTCCAATATAGTGAATTAGGGATATGGCTGTAAAGAAGATTATCTCTGCTCTATGGAGTTTACATTCTATTTGAAGAGTTGGGAATATGGTAACATCAGAAATTAATAAATAAGTACAGATGATGATAAATTCTAAGAAGACAACAAAGCAAGGGAAAGGATGGAGTGATCATGTGTGAGTGTGTTTGTGTGTTTATGTGCCCGTGCTCACGCACGTGTGTATGTTTTGGTGAATCTTTTAGAGAAGGTAGTCACAGAAGGTCTTGTCAGAGAAGTAAGCTATGCAGAGATGTGTGGGAAGAATTACATAGACAAAAGGGATAAAAGTGTAGGGTTCCAGGAGCTTAGCGAACAAGGGCAGAATGATAAATCCCAGAGCAGAAATGAGGAGGCAGGGCAGGCAGCTGCAGCGTGAATGCCTGATGCTTTGTCTTTTCTTCTGAGTATAGGAACCCAGTAGAAGCTTTTCAGCAGGGCTGTGACCTGATACGATTTGCTTTTTTAAAATATCAGTTTGGCTGCTATACGGAGAATGTATTTTGGAGGGCAAAAGAAGAAATAGTCCAGCCAGGAGGTTATTTCTGTAAAATGATAGCATAAATAACAATACAAAAATTGTTTAAGAAAAATAAATCATAATGAACATTAATGGACTTGACTGTGATTTGCTGTTAAAGAAATGTTCCTTAATAGGAAGCTGTAATACAGAGAAGGGTGAGTCCATTGCAGGCAATGGAGAACTGTTTTGATAAAGGAGGTTTGAATTTGCATTACTTCTTTCTAAGCAATGAGTAGTACTCGTTGAGTGAAATGGAGTATTCATGAAGGAGACTATTAGGTTATAAAGCTGTGTAGGCAAGATACCAGACCGTGGATGGCATAAAATACAAACTCAGGGATTTGTACTTAATTCTATAGGCAGTGGGAGTCAGTACAGATATTTGGAGAGGACGGTGGAATGTACAGTTTGGTAGTGGTTTGTAGTACTTTTGAGAGCTAATATTGGGTGCGACAGGATCCACAGGGGAGTAAAGGTGGAATATGAGGTGACCACCTGGGCAGAGGCCAGGTTTAGTGTTAATTATTAGGTGAGAGACATCGGAAAGAAAGGCTGCATACTGAGGGGTTGAAGGAGAAGGAAGAATGAAAAGTAACTCCAAGGTTTACATAAAAGATATATATCACTTTTAATCTCTGCAACAAACTGATGAGGTAGGTAATAGTCTTACTTTACAGATGTAGAAGCTGAAGGGCTCAAGGCATAGTAGCTTGCAAAATTCTCACAGCTAGTGATTGTCAGATGGGATTTTAAACCCAGGTAAATTATGTAACACTGTTCCCAAAATGTTCTGAAATAATCTAAAGTTTCTAAAGATTGGTTATGCATGCATACAGTACTCTATTCTTAAAATATTTATTTTCATATTGGAATAGTTGTTATACTTGAAAATTGTGCTTATTTATAAATGTCGCTGTTGTTCTCAAGATATTTAAAACACAATACAAAATGAAAACTGTGTTTAAATAGAACTTTGGCTTTCATTTTCACTGTTTAATCACAAAAATGACATTAACATGTTGATTTCTAATGTCTTAATTATTAAATGTTTTATTACAAATATTTCATTACTGATTCAATCAACTGTTTATCTATCTACATGTCTAATTGGAAACCACCAAGCATAAGAAAAAAGAGTGGGATAAAGTCAGAGGAATCAATCTAAGAAACAATTTAGCAGAAGAGAAAATGCTTTTCTAATAAATTATAGGTGCGACATGTATTTTTAATCTATCTTTTCTTGCCAAGTTAAAATTACAATATGTTAAGCCTGAAAAGAGATAAAACACCTCTAAGTTCTTATATTTGGTCTTATAGCATAGCATTCTTGACATCAATGAATTATTTCAATTCTTTCAGTTGTTACAGGAATGATTAACTTGGTGTTCTAATTTATTAGTGCTAACTAAAGAGCACCAATACTTTATTATTTCTCTGAATTCTATTCCACTTTGTAAGAACAGTTTAGGAACTAAGCTATATGATAATTGTGTAGAGTTGTCCTTTTTTAAAGATTTAAGGTAAATTCATATTTATTGACTTCACACAGTGGACCAGGTATTGTAGCAAAGTAGATATACAGTACATTTAAAGTAGACAGCCTATATCTCCTTTGTCCACTTTTCAGTTTAACACACCAGTGATATTTTTACTGAAAAAAATATTTCTTTTGATGATTATGCTTAGTCCTATACATGTGAGATTTTTAGTGAGTGCAAATAGTAAACACTGGTTTTTAGTGAGTGCTTAATATGTGCTGGACCTGATATAAACACAAGTCCTTGCTGCCATCAAGCCTATTATTTCACAAGTAACTGTATGTCAGGTAGTAATAGGTACTGTGAAGAGATTCAGTAAAGCTGGCTAAGGGGGAGAAGAGGTGTGGGGAAGAAGGAGTATTGAGGTTTGGGATATTGTGGACAAGATGTTCCCTCTTTTACATATTTGGTTAGGGAAGTCTTGAAACTCTCGAGAAGAAAGGAGTGCTATACTATGTCAAACACTCCTACTAGTTTCTTTGAAAGAGAATTGAGGATTGGCCATTAATTTGGAGGTGCAGCAGTCACTGGGACCTTGCTACTGCATAGATCCGAGAGAATATAAGCTTAACTGAACTAGTTCAAGAGGATGGGAAAAGAAGAAAGCGAGATAGTATTTACACCTCTTTTGAGTCTTGCTGTAAATGAAAGCAGAGAAATGAAATAGTGGTTGGATGCAGATGTGGATCAAAAGAGTTTGTTGTCATTTTTTAAGATGGAATTTTTTTTAAAATCAGTTTTGCATGATATCGGGAATCATTGGGTACAAAAAACAATCAAGGAGGCAAGTGGGGTGGGGACAGATCTTGGAGTATTGTCTTTGAGTAGCTAAAAAGGTATGGATAGGTTCCAAGTACATAAGGAGGGATTAGCACTGGGTAGGAGAAGGGCAGCTTATGCATATTAACAGAAGAAAATAAGTGGTTTATGGACAGAGAAGAATGTAAATTGGTGGATGTGGTATTGGTAATATTTAGGACTTCTCTTTTGGTTGCCTCTTTCTTTTCAAAGAAATAGAAAGCATAGACATCAGCTGGCAATCAGAAAAAAAGAAATATGCTAGTGAGGGAATAGAAGTGTGAAAAGTCAGTTTGGCGAAAGAGGATTATAAAGAAAAAAAATGTCTATTTTGCAGATGTTATGTTTGACGTACTGTGGGTCATTCAAGAAGACAAGATGTGCAATCTTTTTGCTCAGTCAGGAGATGAGGTTCACAAACAGTTTGGATATTAGTGGCACAGTTACAGTAATTTAAACCACGATGTAAAAGATATGGCCAGGGAGAACTAGCAAAGTGAGGAGAGGAGACCAAGGTCATAATTAAAGAATTTTATTATTTATTTAGGTAAGGGAAGCAATGCAGCAAAGGAGAAAGAAAACAGAAAGGGAAAAGAAAATGAAGATAAAATAGCAATAATAGTGACTAGAATAACATTTATAAGAAAGAGTGCTCAGTTTGTAAATGAGTTCTAATAGGATGAAAACTAAAAAGATACCATTACATTTTGATTATTAGGAGGTTATTGATTACCTCCCAGTTGTTTATGAAGAGTGGTGGGTTTGAAGCTACAATACAGTGAACTGAAGTTTCAAGATATTTGACCATGATAGCAAAAGGACATCTCATGAGAGATTAGTAACTTTAAAGTGAGGTAGACCAAGGGAACTTTTATATTTTAATAAAAGTTTACTAAGTATCTCCTTTATACCAGACACTATTCCAGGTAGCCTTAAACAAAGTGGACATTGTGAACAAAATTTACAAAAATCTCAATCCTCAATATCTTATATTCTAATTTAGGTTGTTTCTTTAAGCTGCTTCTTTTAGCCTAGGAAGACTTGAACACTTAAAAATTTTATATTGGGAGAAAGTCAAAGGAGAGAGGAAAATAAAAGGTGTGGTTCTTGGGCGTGGCAGAGCTAAGGGAAGAGCATGGTATCACTTGACATCACAAGAGGAAACCATGATAAAATATCAAACAGGCCTCCTTAATTTTCAGTTTATGGCAGACAAGAATTTTGTACAAAAACACTATGGTTCAATGAAAGGAACAATATAATAGGTTTCAGAAGACTGTGGTTCTATACCCGCAATTTGATTAGCTATATCAGCAAAAGAACGAGCCTTGAGGAACTGTAGCTTCCTCATGTGTAAATTAGAGGTATCTCCTCTATCACAAGATGTTGTTATATTGATCAAATGAGATTATATATTCTTTAAAGAGTCTTATAAATCAAAGATCTTTTTATAAGAAAATGATAATTGATAGGGCACATCTGCAAAATCTTGTGATCTATATTTTGTGGTTCTTAAAATCCAATTATTTTATAATCATTGTTAATTTGGAGTGAAACTACATCTTTTTATTTCACATTTTTATTTTGTATTTGTAAAAATATATTTATATTTATAAAATCCCGGATTGTTTTTCATGTGCACGTTAACAAAATATAGAATATATAATTTCCTTTGATCACTGTACACTAACACAAGAACAAAGACTTTAGTATGCCCTGTGTGATCACATGTTTATAATAGATGAGCCTTGGCTTACAATGACTGCTTTGTTTGATGTTTATTAGCCCATGCCTTAGTGCAATTGAACTTGTCCTAAATTCACTGTTTCAGAGCTACAACGTGTGTAGCACATTCATTGTCCTATGAGTGATACTCTCTTACTTGAGTCCAGACAGTAACCTTAGGACTTTTCAGGTTCTCTTCCTTATAAAGTCTAGAGCTTCTGTTAAAATATTGAAATATGTAAAACAATTAAAATATTTTAAATGGTGGACCCTTTATGTGATACTATTTTGAAAAATATCTGATTATGTATGGGATCAGGCTTGTTTCTCATCCTATATCTAGGTGCTAGCATTAATGAGTGAGATCCAAGAATAGATTTCAATTTGTGGTTATTTTATTTAATTCCAAATAAGACAATTTCATGGTACATTAAATTGTTTATAATTCTAATCTCTGTTGCCAAGAGTTCCCAATAATTTTGAAGACTATTACTTAACATTTTAAAATGATATCACAAAAGTTAAAGACAAAAAAATTGAAGTGTAACATTTTAAACTCTACAGTACCATCTGATTTATAAAAACAATAATACTATGCTTCCCCTTATTCTCCTCTGTATTACTAAATCAAACAAGTAATTAAAATATTAAGCTAAAGGGGATATCTCATTCAATCCATTTTTTTTCCTCATTAAACTTTTAATGGGTCTCAAAATTCTGTGACAGATTTTTGGTCAAGTTGTTTCCATTAAAAAGTACTGATTTTAAAAACTAATAACTTAAAACTGCCCCCCCCACACACAAAACAAATGGTTCACAAAACATTCTCCTTTCCTTCTGAAGGTTTTACAATGCATTGTTATCTTAACTAGTCTTTTACTATTAAACTTAAATGGCCAATTGACATGAACAGTTCTGAGACTGTTCTTCCACCACTGATTTAAGACTGGGGTGGCAGGTATTGGGTATGATATTCATTTAGCCTTCTGAGCTTTCTGGGCAGATTTGGTGACCTTGTCAGCTCCAGCTGCCTTCTTGTCCACTGCTTTGATGACACCCACAGCAAGCTTCTGTCTCATGTCACGAACAGCGAAACGGCCCCGAGGAGGACAGTCAGAGAAACTCTCAACACACATAGGCTTGCCAGGAACCATATCGATGATGGCAGCATCACCAGATTTCAGGAACTTGGGACCATCTTCCAGCTTTTTTTCCAGAACGATGATCTACTTCTTCAGCTCAGCAAACTTGCAAGCATTATGAGCTCTGTGACAATTCAGTACTGGTGCATATCCAGCACTGATTTGGCCTGGATGGTTCAGGATAATCACCTGAGCCATGAAGCCAGCTGCCTCCATTGGTGGGTCATTTTTGCTGTCACTGGCCGCATTGTTATGATGAACATCTTTGACAGATACATTCTTTTTTTTTTAATTTTTATTGTTATGTTAATCACCATACATTACATCATTAGTTTTGGATGTACTGTTCCATGATTCATTGTTTGTGCATAACACCCAGTGCTCCACACAGAACGTGCCGTCTTTAATACCCATCACCAGGCTAACCCATCCCCCCACCCCCCTCCCCTCTAGAACCCTCAGTTTGTTTTTCAGAGTCCATAGTCTCTCATGATTGGTCTCCCCCTCTGATTTCCCCCCCTTCATTTTTCCCCTCCTGCTATCTTCTTCTTCTTTTTTTTTCTTAATATATATTGCATTATTTGTTTCAGAGGTACAGATCTGTGATTCAACAGTCTTGCACAATTCACAGCACTCGCCATAGCACATACCCTCCCCAGTGTCTATCACCCAGCCACCCCATCCCTGCCACCCCCCCACCACTCCAGCAACCCTCAGTTTGTTTCCTGAGATTAAGAATTCCTCATATCAGTGAGGTCATATGATACATGTCTTTCTCTGATTGACTTATTTCACTCAGCATAACACCCTCCAGTTCCATCCACGTCATTGCAAATGGCAAGATCTCATTCCTTTTGATGGCTGCATAATACTCCTTTGTGTATACATACCACATATTCTTTATCCATTCATGACAGATACATTCTTGACATTGAAGCTCACATTGTCCCCATGAAGAGGCTTGCTCAAAGCTTCATGGTGCATTTCAACAGACTTAGTTCAGTTGTAACATTAAGTGGAGTAAAGGTGACCACCAGGCCAGATTTAAGAACACCAGTCTCCACTTGACCCACAGGGACAGTACCAATACTACCAATTTTGTAGAAGTCCTGGAGGGCTAGATGAAAGGGCTTGTCAGTTGGACGAGTTGGTGGCAAAATGCAATCCAGAGCTTCAAGCAGTGTGCTTCTACTGGCATTGTCATCTTTATAGGTGACTTGCCATCCCTGAACCAAGGCATGTTAGCACTTGGCTCCAGCATGTTGTCATCATTCCAACCAGAAATTGGCACAAATGCTACTATGTTGGAGTTGTAGCAAATCTTCTTAATGTAGGTGCTGACTTCCTTAATGATTTCCTGGTATCTCTTCTGGCTGTAGGGTGGCTCAGAGGAATCCATTTTGTTAACACCAACAATTAGTTGTTTCACAGCCAGTGTGTAAGCCAGAAGGGCATGCTCAGGGGTCTGCCCATTCTTAGGGGTACCTGCTTCAAATTCAACAACACCAGCAGCAACAATCAGGACAGCACAGTCAACCTGAGATGTGCCTGTAATCATGATTTGATAAAGTCTCCGTGTCCTGGGGCATCAGTGATGGTCACATAATACTTGCTGGTCTTGAATTTCCACAGGGAGATATCAAAGCTGATACCACTTTCACATTCACTTTCAGTTTATCCCAGACCGAGGCATACTTGAATGGGCCCCTTCCCATCTCAGCCTCCTTCTCAAATTTTTCAATAGTTCTTTTGTTGATCCTACCACATTTGTATATCAGATGACCAGTAGTGGTAGACTTGCCCGAATCTACATGTCCAATGATGATGATGTTGATATGAATCTATTCCTTTCCCATTTTTGTTTTGGTTTAGTGGTGGTTTTCATGACACCTGCCTGTGTTGTAGCAAACCCATTGTGAAAAAGTCTATCCATTTATTTTATAATTAAAACTGAAGTTCAGAAATATTCCCTGACTGCCCAAGCTATATGCTTGGAATATAGAATATAGAATCTCCTCATCACTGTATCATTGCCATGTGTGGTTTTCATAATTAAGTATCTGCAAATATGATGGTGATAGTGGTGGCGAAGACCCTGCAATAAGCTAATTTTTCCTGTACAAGGGGCTGCAAACCATGTGACTATCCTGAGACTCTAGTGATTCTAACCAATTCCCACTAAAAAAAAGTGAAGAGAAGAAAACTTTATCCAATTCGCCTCTTTGCTTTTCTTCATCTTCATCTCTAATATTTGTTGCTTTTTTAGATTTCTGAATATACAGTTATTAAAAAAGGTAGAAAATACTGAAGAAAATTGCAATTACCCATAGCTCATAACTCAGAATAAGTACTCCTAATTCCTTGCTATCTTATCATTTTTGGCATATTATTTATAATAAATATTACAATGAATATTTTAGAAAAATGAGACCATTTGTTTTATACTGTTTTATAGGATGTGGCAGTGTGCCTGGAGCAATGTCAGATATCCTTACACATTCTTCAAGATTATGATTTTTAATTGCCCTATCACATTCTAACATAAGGATATATAATTTATTTAATCTCCTACTGTTGGGAATTTATATTTTTAATTTTTTGCTGTTATAAAATAACCACATTTTTTAGACCTTTGCTTCATATTGCCAAGTTACCTTCAGGAAGTTATCAGCTGATATCCCAATTAGTATGAGAATACCTACTTTCTTGTATGTTTCACAATATTGGGTACACTACATTTATAGATAGGTAGAAATATAGATAAATAGGTGTGTGTATGTTGCGCCTGTATATAGGTATGTATATAGACATATATGATAAATTATAATGCATACATTTAAGTATAAGCAAGAATAGTATCTCATCTTTTATTTTATTTTATATCATTAAATATTTATAAAGTTAAATATTTTTTATATGTTACCAGCTTATCTCTACATTTTCTTTTGAATTTCTTAACCATGTGAAATTTTCACCACATAAATTTTGTAATATGTTCTAATACTTTTAATATAACCACAGCTTCATCAATTCTGTAAATTTTAAAAATTTGCTTGGTTAGTCTTACCATTTATTCTTCCAGAAAAAAAATTATTTTCTATTTCTAATTTGCTTACTCTTCTAAAGAAATTTATCTGGGAAAAGAGAAGTCACAGCAAGTTTGTATGTTGATAGAAATGAAAAATGAGTGTAGAAAGAAACTGTTGATACAAGAAGACAAGGGGAGATTTACCAAAATGATACCAGCAGGCGAGAGGGATGAAATCTTATGTACAAGTGGAGGTTGTGGTTTTGTAGAATAACACTTACATGGTGTTTATTCAGTAAGGATGGAATGGGGGAGGAAATGTTCACAGTTTAAGGAGAGAAGAGTAAGTATAAAACAGTAATCTAGGACAGTGGGAGAGTGAATGGTCTGTTTAACAGCCCTTTTCAGGATACTGTTCATGAATGTAAGAAAAACCAATCAGTATTATTGTATGGTAAGGATGAGTTGGGGGTGAAAGACAGGAAATAGGTGGTAAATCCATGGATTGTAGGTCCTGCTGGGATAGGAGAATCATCGCAATCAGGGTACTTAGAGTGAGTGACCTGGGAAGAAAGAAGGTATAGTCATCGGTGAGTGTGCTGTTAGAAATTGAGATATGGAGGAGTTTTCTTATTGATATGGCCAGAGGAGCTGAGGTAATGTTGATGACAAGATCACTGAATGAGAAGTAGTCAAAGAATCTAGAGGCCCGAGGGTTGAAGGAGTCATTCATATAGATATTGAAACCACCCCAAATTGAGATGAGATTAACATTGGAGGTTTTGACAATAGGCAAAGGTTTCTGAGAAATGGGTAGGTGGGTGTAGTAAGAAGAGGTACTCTACAGTGCAATATAATATGAGATTCAAAATTGAGGCTTGATATAGAGAACCAGTGCACTAGATGTTCCCTATGCCTAGAATATTTTCCACCAGACCCCCCAATAGTTTGTCCCTTCTCATTAATTAGGTGTTTGCCTGTCACTGCCTTCAGGAGGCTTTGCCCCATCATCCAATCTAAAATACTCCCTAAGGCATGTTCTATTTTGTATTTTACTTGTTTTATATTTAAAGAGCATTTATAACTAATAAAATATCTTGTTTGTTTACTTGTTTTTATCCACTGGTTCTCTTATAGAATATAAGTATTTTGAAAACAGTGATTTTGCATTTCTCATTTGTGGCTGATTTCCCAGATGTATGACTACTGACACATAGTAGGCAGCCAATAACTCATTGTTGAATGAATGAATATTTATAGGACTAATTATTCTCTCCCATTTTCCTGTGACTTCTTCCAAAATCCAAATATACTTTTTAAAGGAATTTTCCAACTCAGAACATCCATTCTTCTTATAAGAATTGCTCTTCACAACTTTCTCCTCAAGAATGGTGAATTAGTAACAAGAGTAGGAAAAAGGTATAAAGTGTTGTTTGCCTATGTAGTTATTAGTTAGGATTCAAAGATGTTGTCACTCATTACTTAAGAAAATTCTCACCGGTAAGATAATGAACTTGAAGTACAGTTATCTCCCAATTAATTGGTTTCAACTATCACTATCCTGTTATGCTTAGCCAATAGTCAGCTTCTCACAGATTGGTACCCCACAACTGTAAACTTGAATGTCCTCCCCCATATATCCTTTGCTTACTTTTTTTTTGAAAGCAGATTAAAGATAAGTTGAAAATCTTATTAGTTAGAAAAAAAGTAAAAATAAAATGATTTATCTGTATTCAGTTATTCTTTTTTATATAAAAACTAATCTTTTTGTTTTTGTGCTAAATACAAAGTACTGGAGATAAATCTATGTTCTTATATTTTGGCAATAAGTAGAAATGTTATATAACTAGTTAACATGCTATTTAGTTTATACGTAGAAAACTAGATATAGTATGGTATAGTAGAATGAGCCCTTGGTGTTGTCAAGGATTAAGATAACAAATGTAAATTAGTTTCTCCTTTTTCCTCTCTAACAGACCAGATGTGTTATTCATCTTCTTACACAGAATAAAACTATCCACCTTAATTTGATACCCAAGGCAAGAATTTTTTTCCACATTGTAGATGGTTATTATGTAGCATGATTCTAATTGTTACTGCTCTATTTTTATGAAGTACCATTCTGTAATCACATCAGTGATTTAATGTTTCTAATCATTTACATTTTTAAGCCTCTGGTCCTATGAATATTTTACAGAGTAGTTGATTTATGTTTGTATACTCAGAATATTTCAAGTTTAAAACAAAATGTTCTTTTGGTGTTTTGAGAATTTTAAAGGCAATTTAGAAATCTACCATTTTAAATTCTGCTACCATTTATTGAGCACTACCAAGTGAAAGGCCCTGTATCAGCCAACTTGGGTTGCCATAACAAAATACCATTGAAGTAGATGGTTTAAACAATAGAAATTTATTTGTCAGGGTTCTGTATGCTGGGAAGTCTAAGATCATGGTTGGGTTCTGGTGAGAACTCTCTTCCTACATTGCAGATGGCCATTTTCTCATTGTGTTCTTACATAGCAGAGAGAGAAGACAGCAAACTCTCTAGTGTCTCTTCTTATAAGGGCATTAATTCCATTATGAAGACTCCACTCTTAAGACCTCATCTAAAGCTAATTCTCTCCCAAAGACCTCATCTTCAAATACAATCACTTTTGGAGTTAGGACTTACATGTGAATTTGGAAAGACACAATTCAGTCCATAGCCAACTTTGAGCTAAGAAATACATGCAGCTTTTTTGAAGTAAAAATCAGATCATAATTGCAAGAGGTTACCATCATTTAGATTTTCTTTGGAATGTAGCCCTTTATAGGAGCTTCAAAATTGTGTTTTATATACATTATAAAGCATTTATGGACCCTCTGCATTATAAAATTTTGCATCCAAATCGACTATGGGACCAGGTTCTTTTTATTTTGTGTGTATTATGAAAAATTTCTTATATGTACAAAACTAGACTGAAAAGTCTAATGAATTCTTAATGCACCCACTACCCACTTTTAACAGTTACCAACTCAAGGTGAATCTGTTTTTTTTTATAACCTACCCACTGTACATAACTTCCCTCTGGTCTGGAATCAACCATTTTCTCCAAGTTCTAGGATTCCTTTAGTATTTCAAGTCTTCAATTTTGATGCTAAGAGATCTCTTACAGCTACTGGATTGATTATTGGGTTTTTCGTTTGTTTGTTTTGTTGAAAGACTTAAGAAAAATGTTTTGTTTTTATTTTGAACAAACATATTACTGGTTCATACTGGTTTTTATAATTAAAATTAAAGCTTTCAGGAATTTTAGTTAATTCCTCCCATCTTACATCTGTATCTCCTTTCTCTCTTGCCAAGAATTCTATATCAGGAAAATCAGGAATAATAAAATTATATTATCACAAAAATCACACATTTATTTCATCCAACATTATACATATAACAATGTGTGCAATAAAAATACTACCACCAATATTATTATTACTGATAGCAGGTAATTTTTTAAATTCCTTTTGCCCATAGACTAGCCCACTAAGAATTGGCAGTCAAATTACTGTGTGTGTGTGTGTATTTAATTTTGTGTGTGTGTGGTAAGAACACAAGATTTATCTTCTTAAGATTTTATAAGCAATACAATATTGTTAACTCTAGGAACAATGTTGTACAGCTTGTCTCTAGAGATTATTCGTCTTGCATAATTGAGACTTTATGCCTGCTGATTAGCAACTCCTCATTGGTTCCTCTCAGTGTGGCAATGCCACCAACTGGATACACATTTGGGTTCACTGGTTTTGCTTTACTTTTTAATTTTAGAATCTCCTTTTTAAAAATTGGTTCTGTTTCATAATTACTTGAAATATTTGCATGGTTCAGTGACAAAAATACAAAACAAATTATATTTTTTAAAAAAATCTAGTTTGTAGTTCATGTCCTGCACTCTATTCTGTTCATCTACTTATTTATTAAAAAAATACTTTGGGACGCCTGGGTGGCTCAGGTAGTTGTGCGTCCAACTCTTGGTTTAGGCTCGGGGCATGATCTCATCGGTCCTGAGATTGACACCTGAGCCAGGTGTCAGGCTCTGTGCTCAGCAGGAAGTCTGTTTGAAGATTCTCTCCCTCCACCCTCCCCCCTTGCTTGTGCATTCTCTCTCTTTCTTAAATGAATAAATAAATCTTAAAAAAATAGTTTATACTTACATTTTTACAAATACATGTTTTAAAAATATATGCCTATATGTTTTAGTCGATGAATGGTAGCATAGGTAGGCTATATATATATGTACACACACACACACACACGTGGCCATATATGTATGTATGTATGTATATATGTATACACATTAAAAGGTGCTACTGAAATAATAGCCTGAATTTCTTTCTCTAATAAGTGACTTGGCCATTGTATATGGCTGCCTGAAAGATTTTTTTATTTTCTTTAAAGCCTGATAATTTTACTAGGATGTGTTTTGGTGTGGGATAGGTTATTTTCCAAAGTATGCAGTATGACCTTTCAAAAAAATATAGTTTCAATTTTTTCCTTTATTCAGGAAATGTTTTTACATTGTAGCTTTTGATACTTGTTCTGTATTTTGTTTTTATTTTATAAGGATATAAATGAGCTCCAGTTCAAATTATTTAATTAATAGCTATTAATATAAGGTTTACAACATGGGGTCAGTTTTGGCCAGTACAATCAGAATGTTACAGTTTTAATTAGAGGTATATTACACAGCATTTCCTTTTTGATCTCATAGTTAAAGGCTAGGGATGTACTCTGTGATTGGCTTCCCTGAATTCAACTTTATGCAAACTGTAAGCTCCAAGACACTGAATTGTTTCTTTGGAAAAATAATAACTCTGTCAAATAAGTTTAGAAAAAATTGGATTAGTCAAATTAAACAGGTTTATTGGAAATCTGCATTATAATCTTCAGAGAAAATTAGACACAGAATTTTACAAATGTATTTGACAACTAACCTTTCTGCAAATAAACACATTAACATCTCTAAGTGAAATACAATTTGGAAGATATTGACTTCATACGTTTACTATGGAACTATCAACAAACACATTCAAATTTTTAATATTTCCCATTTGTATCAATTCCTAGAAAAATATACTCTATATATTAGTGTAGTAACACTTCCTTTTATTTCTGCAGCACTTAATTTTCTCATAAAATAGTAGAGTGTATCTTTCTAAAGTATCTTTGACTTAGGGAATTATGACAAGTTTTGTTCTTTTCTCAATACTCACTAGAGTACTTCTACTCTTTACTTTGCAGTTTCCTTTTCTTCCCCCTGTAAAGTTTTAGTAAACTATTTCTAAATTATATGATTCAGTCATTTTTGATTACTGGCTCTCAAGTTGGCATTTGAAAAATGACATTAGAGCATATTTTGTGGGTAGCAGTTCTTAATCAGACAGAAATATTGAGACAGAAGTGGATGTCAGAGGGTGGGAGATCTTGAGGTCATTTTGGAAGGGGCTAAGGGGCCCCTGGGAAATATCCAGGTATCATGGCCAGTAGATAACTGAAAATAGGACTATGGCCTTTAGAAGAGAGCTTGGGAATGGAAATAGATTTGAGAATCATATGTTAATAGTAATGAAAACCCAGAGTGGGTAACATTTCTCAAGAACAGTTAGCAGTGGGGCGCCTGGGTGGCTCAGTCGTTAAGCATCTGCCTTTGGCTCTTCGCTCTCTCACTGTGTCTCTTTCTGTCAAATATATAAATAAAATCTTAAAAAAAGAGGAAGAGTTAGTAGAATAAAGAGAAAGGAGAAATTGATCAAGATAAAAAATAAAGTTTAAGAATTTTATACGCTTTATTCAAAATTCTTTTGTCATACAAAATATGTCTGTGTTTTATAAAGTTATTTTAAGGAAACCAAATGTAACAATTCAAGAAACTATACATTTTTTAGTATACCCGGCAAGAGTATTTGAAAATTTCCAATTTAATTTACATATTATCTACTCTGGTTATTACTAGTAGTCAAATAGTACTATGATGTAAAATTTTTACTCTTCAATTATTCCTTTATAATAGAATTGTCTTATTTTAGTATCCATTATTTTTATGTTACTTAAAAACCACTTGGAAAGTTATCAAACAAATAATTTTCCATCCGCTTTTCTGATTTTTTTTTCTGTTTTATTTTTGTAAGTGAAAATAACTTTTAAGGTGTATTTTTAAAATTAATTGACTTTCCTAAGCTAATAAAAATTGAAAAGATCATTAATATATCTTTAGTCTTTGAATTCATGTTCCTTAAAGGAAAAATCTTAATGTAAGAAATGATTTCATTGCAGTATCTCAGTTTATTAGCTTATACTTCCATGGACTGATAACAATAATTTAAAAATTAATTTTATTTCCAGTAGAAATAGAGATTGGCTTTACAATCTTAATTTATATTCTTATTATATTTTGTTATCTTTTAAAATCCTTCATGACATTTGTGTAACCGTTCATAATTTATAGATTATTTATAGCTGTCAGTTTACTTAATTCTTACAACAATTATGTGACATGGGTATTAGTAATGCTGTTTTATGGAAAAGGATATTTCAAATCAGAATGCAATGTCCTACAGCTAGTAAGGGTAGAGGGCCTTCAAATCAGCTCCTCCTCCTCCTCTGTATCCAGAGTTCTTTGACCATACTTGAGCAATTTTGAAATGATATCATATTTTTGTACTCTTCTTACAAGTCCCTTGGGAGCACATTCTAAGTTAGAAAATTATATCCTTTATGGGAAATGGCTAGGGCATGACTAATTCCACACCGCATCCTACCCCTCACTTTTTAAAAAAACTAGGTACAAGAGTCTCCTATGAAACTGAAACAAATACTACATTTTGGGGGTCATAACAAAGAAAGGTTATTTTCATCTCTAACAGTTCCTGGCTGGTCACAGTGTTCCATGCCACAGAAAAGCCTGAATAATTTCTTTAAAGAAAGCACTGAAGAATTAGCATTCTTTCTGGCTGAACTGGAATTGCACACAGATTGGCCTCTTATTTTTGCAGCAGTGTTCCATTAGGTCAGCTGAAAGACTGCCCCCTCTGTTCTAATGCAAAATGGTAAACTTAGACAAGGAAGGGGAGCTTCAGCAAGAAATTATCTCTGTGATGCCCATTATCTACATTTCTCGAATTTTAAATAATGTAAAACTTCATGCTTATTGCAATCAAGGTCTGTTTATTTTTATTTTATTGTACATAAGCACCTGTTTTTTAAGTTGTCTTCCAGTTGTAATTCGTTATTATAAATTACACAGTTACACTACAGTGCTTCTGTATGGAAGTGTAAAGAATTTATTATGTTATTTTTATGTGTAGATTCAAATGCTTTAAAAAAAACTTAAAAGGTGGAATAATTCCATCAAGCTGACATTAGTTGTAATAATATCTTTATCTGAAACACACGAACAATTTAATTATTATTAAGAAGGGGAGAAGAATAACATTATATTAAATTGGATCTCCTTAAAATTCTTTTGGAAATAGCAGCTGAATATAAAGTGCATCTCATGAGTGTCTGTGGCCAACAAGTAAAATTACAAGTATGGAAAAACAATACATTTATAGATTTAGTGTTTAATGATATTTATACTGACATTTATGAGTTGAAAAGTAGTTACTCTACAATTAACTAATGCAAGATAAAACAAATGCCAAGTGTGGGGGCTTATTTAGCTAGATATAGCATATAATATCTTTTCTTTATTTAAAATTTTAATATTTTGTTCACCAGAAATTTTTGCATTAATTTTTATGTTTTAAAATATTCCATTAAAATATTACTTATATTGATTACTGGATTTGGGGTGTTGCACTTAAATTTTGCCTTTCTGGCAAGTGCCTTATTATTATCATCATGGGACTGGCCCTGGACTGTGTTTAGATATTTTTAGGGCAATAATAAATTGCACTATTTGTGGAAATATACCTCTTTTTTGCCCATTATCTTAAGCAGTTGTCTGTAATATCTCTTTGAGACAATGTTATTAGGGGGAAGAAAAAGAGAGAGAAATGTATATTGAGGGGAGGAAACACAAGGGCTTCGGGACTACATTGCTGAGAAGTGAGAACAGTGTTCCAGATTGTTTTGCGCGCAGGTACAGTGTTCTTTAGAGGTCATGGAACTGAGAGTACAATCCCATCAAGTTTGAAGAAACCATGTGGCCTTATTTCCATAAATATTTCAATAAATATTACTGTATTTCAATAAATATTGTTAAATCCTTATTTTGAAGCAATCAGATTACATGAGCACCCAAAGGATGCCAATACTACCTGGAGAGAGGGTCCCTTATATAACAAATTGGCAGTCCTCAAAATCCCTGTTATTCTGGAAAGGCAGGTTCACCAAGTTGGCCATTTGGAAAGAAGATAGCTCTTAGGACCAGTGTTTCATTCAGAAAATTTTCAGAGGAAGTAGTTAAGATCCCTTTAAGCGTATTCTAAAGAGCCATTTATGTGTGATATTATTTGGAACTGGAAATAAAACTAGTGCTAGAAGAATTAAATTTATACTAGAAAAGTATATAAAAATGAAAAAAATTTTCTATCTCAAAATTGTTTAAATATTTCCTTCAGATTTTATTAGCTATTTATATGTGTGTATTTTAGAGCTTTGGGCATTGAGACCATGAAAATAATGTTTAAAGGTTATCTATAAAAAAAAGATTGTCTATATAATTAATACCAATTTGCATATTAAGGTTCAAATTGGAACTTTAGAGGTTAGATGCTTCCATAAGGAGTACAGGAGGCTTAAGAGATAACATATAATTAACAAAAATATAATCACAAGAATTTCTCAAATGTGTGTATAAAAGAGGATGATCAGAGACCATGTAAAAAAAGACTGAGACTGGTCTGGCTTGATTAATGCTTTTTCTATTACTTTTCCTAATCTGAAACACATACTATATGCAAAATAATAAATATGAAATATGAAGCAATTAAATTTTACTAGTGACAGTGAAATAAGCAGAAGCAGGTACATTATGAAACTAATGATGTGGAAACGTCCTTATTAGGACTGCGACTTTAAGTAATTCTTTTCCAATCCCATGAATTGGATCTTACTTTGTATCAAGTTAGAAGCCTCAGTGCATTTCCATTTGTTAATAAAATATTTTGTGCACATACTAGAGAAGACTTCTCCAAAGAAAACCTGGGAAAGAAATCCAACAGGATCTCATGAAACCCTTAGACATGTGTGTTATTCCAAAAGGAAATCACATTAGGAATAAATCTCATTGTACTATATCTAAAAGAAAAAAAAAAAGAACAAAAAGTGACACCTGTGAAAGCTTGCTAACTTACTTGGAATCACAATTAGAACATATTAGAATTTAGGCTAAAACCACTTCTCATGGATAACAAACCAGATGTTTTTCTTCTACACCAGCCTGACTCCCTGTAGTCTTTTCTTGAGTGGTCAATATGCACATTTTTTCTACACTGGCTTGAGTATAATTTATTGAGCAGCTTAATTTTCAGCTAAACTAAAGTCAAAGTCTAGTGGTATTTTGTTTATAATGTTATTCTTGCAAATATTCGCTAGAGATGGGAAACTAAAGATTTAAGAGGATATGTTCTAGTGTAGGTTGTTCAGAATTAGGAAACCTAGGAACTTTTAATCTGTGTTGTTGCAGGAAGTCCTCAGTTCAGGATTAATTAATGATGAAATTAATAAATAAGAAAAATTTGTATTGCTATTTTTGTAAATGCTTGAGCTACAGACTTAACATGCAGGACGGGCAACTATGGGCTGTGGTTGCTTAGAGCATTCATTATCCGGGAGGAGAATGCCCAATTATAAAATCAAAGTTGGCTGGGTTGAGTGGTGGATTTGTAAAATAGCTGACTGAAAATAAAATATAAAATCTAATGTTATTATTTGATAACACCAATTTAACCCAGGTCGATCTGGAAGGTATTGAGAGGTAAAACAGAAGCAAAGCAGAGAAATAGATATCAGTATCATTTATAGGATGAAAAATTCTGAGTAAGTGCATCATTATCACTAAGATAAATGAACAATAATGATTAATGAAAAGTTCTGATACCATGAATCTGGAGTCTGGGGTTGGTAGAAGAACCAATTCTTTGTTTCAGGGACAAAACTGTATTGCTGGGTAGTATTTTGTGGTCAGTGTAGCCCTGGCACTCTGCAAAGTGCCTAGCATGATATACATTCTATAAATAGACTAGGAGTTTAGTGAATGAATGAAAGAAACAATGGGGGGCCAGTTAAAGGATTTTCAACAGGAGAGTGAAATGACTAGCATAACATTTTAGAAAGGTCACACTGACTGCAATTAGGATACTAGATTTGATCTGGTAACAACTGTAAGCAGCTACGCTAGTGCAGAAACAGATGTGAGCTGTGGAAGAAATGGCTATGATTGCTTAAATGGAGATAAAGACAAAGTGGATAGACTTGAGAGATGTTTGAACTGAAGTGTCACTATAACTTGGTTATTGGATCTATGAGGTTGAGAGGGAGGAAGGGGCCGGATGGTGCTCAAGGTTTATTGCTTGAGCAACAGGATGAAACAGTGCCAACAACTAAACCAGAAAACCTAAAAAGGGGGTTAATTTGGGCGGGGTAATGACATAGCAGTGAATTCAGTTTTAGATTTGTGAAATTTGATATCTCAGTGGACCATCAGTAAAACTGATCAGCAGGGAATTGTATTTATGTCTGGAACTCAGAAAAGAGACTTGAAGCAATGTCGAGATTTGGGTTTATCAGCCTAGAGTTGATCATTAAAACCATGAAAGTGAGTAAAATTGTCCATAGGAAATATGCATAAGAAGAAAATAAAACCCAAGACAGATTTCCGAGGAGTGTCATCCTTAAAGGATGGGCAAAGGAACTCACAGAAGAAACCAAGGAGGGACAAATTATGGAGAGTGTGGTGTGGCTTGAATGAAGAAAGCTTTTCCAAACAGAAAGAGGGCTAAAAGGTAATAAAGCTGCATAAAGGTTAAGTAAGATCAGAACTAAAAATATATGTATTTTTGAATTACTTGCCATTAGGCAATTGACCTTGATGAGAAAACTTTCAGGGCAGGGAGGGAGGAGGGAGCCATCTGCAGTATTAAGAAGTAGATGGCATGTGAGATCTTGGAGTCCGATAGTGTGATGGGGCAGTGAAGCAAGTTGAAGGAGAGTGATGTAAGACTGAAACAGAAGGCAAAGTTTCAAGCTCCCTCTTTCAGAAGCTAGAAATTTATATTATTATATATATCCCAGACTTCATCTAAATTGACTCCTGTTATGTGGAGTGACTTAAATGTAGATGAGGGGCAGAGTCCTAAACATTATCTGTGTGTTTTTGGGTTTTCTCTGTCATTCAAAGTTGTGGACAGGAAAAAGAAGAAGTGTTGAGAGTCATTGTTCTAAAATCAGATAAACCTCACTTTTCCTGCTTCAGTAGTCCTTCCTTTCTTTGATTGCTTTCTCACTTTCCTTATGTTTTTCTTAGTCAAAACAGGCCAGAATATTTTGTCCTTCTTCCAGCTAAAGATATAAGGTTCTAAAAGTATTCCTCTTGTGGAATTTTGAATCACACAGCTTACTCAAATTAATTATGTAGTTTATGAAAAACCTTATAATGCCAAAATAGATATGCCTTAAATGATTCCTCTTCCCTAAGAATATATGTGTATATATAATCTGAGTGATATTCAAAATATTTAACAACAAAACAGATCCTGTATCTATACTTTTATCTGAATCTGTGTCTATTTGTAGAGATGTATATCTCTATGTATGTATTATCACAAGCTATTGGAAATTGATCTTGTATAGGCAAATGTACATTACACATTACCCAGTGTCAATATCATCTCTTTTAAAGATCAATACAATGTAGCCACCATATCTCTTGACTCTGATATTAATGTTTATATAAAGTAACGCCTTTAAAAAATTTAATGCCATGAAAATTAATACCTGAATTTAAGAAAACCGAATTGCAGACTTACATGAAACAAACTTCTGATAAAACACTATGTAAACCTGTAGCCTATTTCCTTTTGACAGTGACTGGCTTGGCACTTTCTATTTGAAAAAAAATAGCGGTATGCTTAAATGCACTTAATTTTTACTTATATATTCATCCCTTGGAACAGTGGTGATTCAGATATTTTTCCATCCTCTCACATGCAAAAAAACTATATGTTTAAAACATAAGAATATATGTTAAACCTAGAAAATAATTTTATTATACATTTTATTGACTTTCAGAAAGTTGAGTTTGTGTTGTTGTGCAGGGATTTCACTTGAAAGCCTAGAGCAGTAACCCAGGTAGTAGAACATGCCAGGTTGTTAGCAGAGGAGATGGTGACAAGTGGTCAGATTTCAGATTTGTTTTTGTAGGGAGAACCAGGCCCAGCTTCACAGGTATGACATCAGTACCGTCACACAAAGTCCTTTGCTCAGAAAAGGCCATACTTAGTTTTATGCTCTGCTGTTATCATCTTGAAATTATTTTTCCTGTCTTTATTGAGATACAATAAACATATGACATTGTGTAAGTTTAAAGTGTCCCATGTAATAATTTGATACACATATATATTTGTGAAATACACAATAAAGTTAACAACTCTATCACTTAAAAAAATGTTCTGTTGTGCACAGTGGGAAGCTACAGAGACTTTGAAAATCAAAACTGAAATCAAAAAACAAAAACAAATAAAAGATGTTTGCTTTATGATAGTGCTCAGAACCTTTACTTTAAAAAAAGATTTTTCTGGTCTCTGCTCTGTTGATGTTGCTATTCTAAGTACTTTGTGGGAAGTGTTAGATACAGATCTCTGTTCTTAAGAAAGAAATTGTGCCCCAAAGATAGAAAACAACTACAAACAATTTCAAACAAATACAAACAATTACTTATCAGCAAACATTAGGTTACATGATTTATATTTTATCTGTAATTGTCAGAAGCATGTGGTTAGTATTGGACACAGGACTCCAGATATGGTCCTGATCAAATGCAATCTTCATAGCACTTATTTTTATCAGCACACTTTGTATTTCCCTTCCCTAAAATATAAGCTCAATGGGAACAAAGATGTGTTTGACTTGTTCTTGTTGGTTATCACTGTATTTGCAATACCCAGAAGTGCGTGGAACATAGAATGAGCTGAATAAACTTCTGTTAATGATTTTTATTATCCTTAACATAAATTCTTATTCTGTAGTTACTGATGAAATTTTATTGTGCATTTTCCTTTCACCTCTCTCATTAGTGTTGACTCATATTCAACATTATCAATTCAGATTTGCATATTTTTGTTGTTTTTTCCTTCCTTGGTTTTAAAACCATGACCTCCCCAGCCTATATGAGTGTAATTGGAAACTAGTAGTCAATACTACTTTACAGAAGGTAGCAAGAATCTCATGAGCAAAAACACGGAATCGCAAACCAAGAGGACTGTAAGATAAATCACGACTGATGTAGGTGGGCTGAGTTGATCAGTAAAAAGAGGTGAGTAGAAAACAACTTGGACATGGGATAATTTCTTTCAAAACTAGATCTGAAAGTGAGGATTGTTGATGGACGTGGCTTTATATTTGAAAGAGTTGCTTGGAAGATTCCCAAGTAGTATAGGTTTTGTGTGGTTAGAATGGCACGCTAAGAAGGCAGTAATGGTTATTGTGCCAGAAGAATTTCAAAGACCATAATTCATTTTTGGATGATTAAAGGAAGAAATGGATCTGTCAGTAGTTTTATCATCCCTGAGAAAATTTGCAATCTCACAAAACAACATATGGTTGAGTAATGATTACAGAAAGTGCATTTGAGCTGGTAATAGTTGCCTTTCATGGAGGAAAAAACTAATGGTGATTGTCAACTCTTGTGAAAATTTTAACAGATAAACTAAAGATGATAAAGTCAGTGCTTTGAAAAAGTACTTCATCTCTTCCTACCCAGTTTAATTTCATGAATACTTATAGAAATCACACATTTAACTCCATCTCAACATATAATTTAGTTATTATTTAATTTTTTGCTATAGAAACCTTTAAATTAGATTTATACTCTTCTAATTTTAAGCTTTTTTTTCACTTTAGCTTTTTAAAAAATCAGTGTTTACTAAAATTCATGAGAAAGAGGTTAGGGCAAGTAAGTCTTACATATTTCTTTCTAATGTTTAATAAGAAAGTGGTTATTTTTCTTTGTCTACTATATGAAGGAGAGATTTGTTTTAAAACTTTACATATTGTATTTGAAAAAGAGCTAACATATTCAAATGGGTTCAATTAAATGGTTTTAATAATATAATATATATTATCATATTAAGTTATAATTTTTTAAAAATTTTATTTTATTATGTTATGTTAATCACCATACATTACATCATTAGTTTTTGATGTAGTGTTCCATGATTCACTGTTTGCGTATAACCCCCAGTGCTCCATTCAATACGTGCCCTCCTTAATACCCATCACCAGGCTAACCCATCCCCCCACCCCTCCTCCCCTCTAGAACCCTCAGTTTATTTCTGAGTCCATAGTCTCTCATAGTTCATCTCCCCCTCCGATTTCCCCCCTTTCATTTTTCCCTTCCTATTATCTTCTTTTTTGTTTTTTTAACATATATTATTTGTTTCAGAGGTACAGGTCTGTGATTCATCAGTCTTACACAATATAATTTTATATTATAGTTATAATAATTTTATAATATAATTATAATAACATATATTTCTTTAGGTAGGTTTCCTTCCTAGATCTTAACGTGGGGAAATTTTTAGCTATGAGGTATAATTACTTAGAAGCTTGGGTGGTTTAGATTTAGCTCTACAGTTCTTTTTTTTCTGTCATATTTCTGAATATAAAATAAGTATATATTACATCTCTGTAATCTAATATCTTGACAGGGGTAACATATGTAGGTATGTTATGAGTAAACCATGGTTAGTCTTCATTTTTGTACTGTTTATTTTTTACTTACTCGTAGAGCTTTTTCTCTCAATTTAGGTAAAGCGTGAATATGCTATAAGTCTGGAAATCATTCAGAAACCAAGTATGCAAATATCTAAATTAATGAATTTCACAAAAGACTACAGAAAGGGATAGTTACATGATGTTTGTTATTTGTAGGCACCAGCAAGTTTTCACAACCCAAGATTGAGGTTAAACACAAAGAACTAACACAATGGCTACTTTAAATGGTATGAAATTGCCTTGGGATGTATGACCAAAAACAAACAAGTGAACAAATTAAAAAAACAAAACAAAACAAAACATAAAAACCATTAGAGGTCAATATGAGGCAAAAATATCTATAAGTAATATGTTACTGCATAGTTACTTTATGAGTCAATTATGGATCTAGATAGATTCCTAATGTTATAAAACAAAAGCTTACTTGATTCATAGAATGTGGCTTATTAATTATCTATTGTAAAGGCTACAAAAGCAACTATTTAGGGCATTTGCCTCATTCCACATGATGAGTTGTAATCTTATTGCAGCCCATCACACTGATGTGTCTCTATTATTTTGTTTTATGTTTCTATTCTTATGATGAGGTTCTGTGTTCTTGCAATACTCTAAGACAGATAAGACTAAGAATTCTTATGATTATGTCAGTTATTGGACATGTAAGATTAAAGCCTCTGCAAATATGCTAAAAATCATTGAATTTACACTTAAAACAGGTCAATATTATGGCATATAAATTATATCTCAATAAAGCTGCTTAAAACGATAGATGGAGGAACCAGGACAGCATTTTACTTGCAGCCACTAATTATTTGTGACTTGGGATTCTTGGGTCTTCTATAACACATTGTAGTGTCACTTATTTATCCCTCACTTTTATATTTCCCAACTTCAAAAATTTCCAATGAGTCTCCATTCTTTAAAAAAAATGAAACAGCTCTGGCAAATAAATAAATAAAATTTAAAAAATGAAACAAATCTTTATCCTTTCTCCCTCTTTTTCTGCCTTCTTCTAAATTTTAGATTAAAAAAATATTCTGCACACTGTATTTCTACATCCTTTCCCCCACCCTATTCTAGCCCCTTCTTTTACTAGTGGATGGAGACTGACTTTGAAGAATTCACTAGTTACTCCTGAATTGCCAGCTGAAGTGATTTCTGCACAGTTCTCATCTTCCTGAAACTCTTTGAAGTAGGAGACATTCTTATGAAACTCTTCATTAACACATATTTTGTTTGATTTTGGCGTCAGTGATCCTATTCTTAATTTGTCATATCTCTTCTCTGATCACACTTTTTCTTTCTTTTTATTTTTTGGCTCATCTTGTAGATTCCACCTCTCCCAGTCCTAGATTCTTTCCACCTATGTTCTCTCATTCTCTTGGCATTAGCTCTTATACCTCTATGGAAATGACAACCAAATCCCTAACTCTAGCTTTGACCACTGTTTTAGCTTTGGGTACATATTTTCAACTTCTTTTTGATTTCTCCACCATCTGCATCCTTTGAACCTTAAAAATAAGTCATCTTCCTTCTTCCTCCAGACACTATCTCCCAATCTTAATCAATAATATATCTCTACATCTATTCAATCATGCTCTAATGTTCAGAGTATCTTTAATTCCTATCTCCTTTTCTTTTTTTTTCTAAAAGATTTTATTCATTCATGAGAGACAGAGACAGAGAGAGAGAGGCAGAGGGAGAAGCAGGCTCCCAAGGAGCAGGGAGCCCGATGCAGGACTTGATCCCAGGACTCTGGGATCATGAACCTGAGCCAAAGGCAGATGCTTAACCATCTGAGCCACCCAGGCACCCCTCCTATCTCCTTTTCATTCTCTATATTTGTTTTCATGGTAATTAATGATTCCCAGGACTTAAAGGCAGGGAAATGGCTATTGTTACAATGTTACATATACAGTGTAGGAACACAGAGTTCCCTCAAGACCCTACTCTTTGTAACCTTCCAGGTGGCTGTCCTGGCACTGAGTTCATTTGATATAATGTAAAAGAACAAGGTCTTTAGAGTCCACCCAGGATTGGAGCTGTCATATATGGCACATTATTGTGAATTACAAAAAAGGTTGCTTCTAAAATATATATCCTCTCATTAAAAAAGTCATAATACTGATTTTGTAAGATAAAATTTACTTTCACCTGTGGAAAATTTCTACAATAAACATATAAATCTATATGATCTATGCCCTTATATGTTCTAAGGGGTGCATGAATTGCACAGCCATACATAGTAGCTCTAAGTATAGGACTACATTGTTCAAATCCTGGCCTTACAGTTTAGTATCTACATAACCTTGGTAATATACTAAATCACCTTAAACTTCATATTCATGACCTATAAAAGGTGACTTATAACACTATCTCTTTCAGAGAGTTTTTAGGGTAAGTAAGGCAAAATTATATATAATTAGAAACTTCAAATTTACCTGCAGATGTTCTCAGTCTCTCCTTCAAAGGCACACATCATTATAAAGATGCCAAATTGTGAAATTCTTTACAGTAAAGAGGAGATGAAAATACTGTTGGTTTTAACAGCTTACTATAAGTCCTTAAAAATTTTGTATTTGAGAATATTTCATTTGAGGACATTCCAAAAGAACTAAAGGAATAGTTGGCCTATTTTTCCGTGACTAAAGGTCTAGCCTAAAACCTAATGTTTATACCTGAATGTTGCTGCTAACTATTTGAACAAAGCAATGAGAAGGCTTTTAACACACTATGAGAAAATGTCTTGGCTTCACCATTTCCATGTTATGATCATATTTTATTATTCTCCTATTTCAGGGTCAGCAAACCACAGGCCCTGGGCCAGATCCAGTCCAGGTACAGTTTTTGTAAATAAAGTTTTATTGGGACACAGCCATAGACATTCATTTATATATTGTCTAGGCTGCTTTCCCAATCCACCAACCAATGGTAGAATTGTATAGTTGTGACAGAGACCTGTTGGTCCAGCCCGCATAAGGTATTTACCACCTGGCCCTTTATATATAAAGTTTTCTGACCCCTACCTTTTCAACCTTTTTAAAATATTAACTCACTTGAACTCCCACTTTGCTCAATTCTACACATAGAAAAAAAACAAAGATTGTATTGATCTGGAATATGGTGAGTCTTATTTTTTCTTCCAAAATATTTTTTATTAATGAACAATGGAAAACTCATTGCAGTATCCTGCCTAAACACATACAGTTCCTTAGGTTTTATTAGAAACAAAACAAGACAAATGAAAAAACCCTAAAGCAGAACAACCTGTTCCTTTTCACCAGATTTTACTGGCATTACCTAGAAAATGTTTCCTATAGGAAATAAGCTTTTAATAACTGATCTTTTCCCTTCTTTTGATATTAAAAAGTGATAGTGAGGAAAAGCCTATTTAATAGTTAGAACCATCTATTTGATGACAGAGTGAGTGACTCAGTTCCTTGTTGAAAACAACTTTGGATCGGAACTTGGGGAATTCTATTAGTACCAATTTTCATTAAACCAAGTGGTTGAAACCATACCTTTCACATGAGAAAATAATCCCTATTTTGCAAGATTTCTAATATAATAATGTATGTTCAAAACTTGGTAAATAATTGTTTCTCAATAGTAACTATCATTTTTATTGTAAAGATTAAGTTCATTAACTAAAATATATCAAATTAATTCAACTTATCCTTCAGAAACTCTATTTAATACACAATTTCCCATTTGTTTCTTTTAAATTACTTAATTCCTTCTGTGTATTACTTCTCATTCTTTAAAATGAATAAAAATTTAACCCTCCTCACCTTTTTTCACCTGCCACTTAAAAGAATTCCACCAAGGAGATTTATAATTTAAAAGCTAGTTGTCTGGTAGTGTTTGGATATGTAGATATACCTGAAGGTATAATTATTTATGAAGCACAAAAATATATAGCAACTCTTAAGAAATTTATTATTATTATTTTTTTTGGTCAAGGTTTCCAATGTCCTAAATACCAATAGCTATGGATTGGACCTCAATTATAAGTACATTCTCCAAGAAGTTTGCCATCACTTAAGACATTCTTTGTAATATGTTTTATTTTTTTTTAAGATTTTATTTATTTATTTGAGAGAGAAAGAGAGAGAGAGAGTGCACAAGCAGGGTGAGTAGCAGGCAGAGGGAGAGGGAGAAGCAGGCTCCCCACTGAGCAGGGAGCCTGATGTGGGGCTCGATGCCAAGACCCCGGGATCATGACCTGAGTCAAGGGCAGACACTTAACTGACTGAGCCACCCTGGCGCCCCATAATGTGTTTTAGAGTCAAGTTGTGAAAGTTAAGTTTTTCTCTTATTAACTGTGAAGCAGTTAAGAAATACTTTGGGATCCAATACAGTAGATCCCCTAAGTTAAGTGAAAATGGGAGCAGAAGTGAAATCCCTTTTTAAAAGAAGAAATTGATTTTTAAAAGTATCATTTCCACTGATATCAAAATAGAGCTAAAATCAAAGTAGAACAGGATACAAGCTTAGTTTAAAGCAATCTAGTTCTGGTTTCTGCTCCTGTCATTGTTATGAGGACTCATTTTAACTGGAAATCTAAATCTCCCTAAAGTCATTGTGGTTTTGGAGCAAATATTAAGGAGTTTAAAGTTAGAATTTTATCTGGATTCCCTAAAATCTGGATCATATATCTTTCTTCTGAAAAGGCTTCAGACCAAAGTGTTGTCTATATTTTATATTCTATTGTAGACCCATAGTCTTGTGAAGCTTAAAAAGTTACCTACTCTGGGGACTATAGTTTATCAGTACAAGGATATGAATGAAAGAGATGTTCTGTACTCTTATTTATACCAGGAGCTCTGCTCACTAAAACAAACAGCATATTCAAGTATACCAGAATTTGAAGTAATTGGAAGCCAGTGTGGAGTATTTACATGCAGTAAATACAGCCTAATTTGAAAAACATAGTTTGGGGGAAATTATAAGAAGTTAGAATTGGACAACATGATCATGAGGAGCCACCTGTCTCACTAGTTTGTGTAACATGGAACTACTGGAAAGACTTGTTGCTTGTACATCCCAACTGGGAAAAGTGATAATAAGGCAATTGAGTGATTAGGCTTTGAAGTTTAAGGCCATTAGGGATTTGGAATGTTTGAGATGAAAATTCTGAAACATCAGCCAAGAATTTATTTGCTTGTCAGTTCTGTGGGAAACTACAATATGATTCTAGGATAACCAACATATAAAGTAAAATTTGAGAAGATTTCTCATACTCATCTTTGTCTTATATTTTCACAGAGAGTGGTATTTTTTTTTTGTTTTTTGAGAAAAAAAATGGCCAGTCCTCATTTTAAGGTTCATCTCAAAATTCCATGAATTGAAAGAGAAGGGCTTTAAAGAAAATAAGCACTCTATTCAAGTTTCTTGTTTTGGTTAGAGGTTCAGGACTCATAGACTAGGAAGATGTGGTCTATTTCCTGGAATGACTGATCACCCTAATGGGTAGACTTTTTTTTTTTTAACATTTTTTGTTTAAATTCCAGTTAGTTAACTTCAGGTATACAATGTACTGATTCAACACTTTAATGTAATACCCTGTGCTCATCATACATGTACTCCTTAATCCCCATCATCTATTTAACCCATCCCCCCATCTACTTTCCCTCTGGTAATCATCAGTTTGTTCTCTATAGTTAAGAGTCTGTTTCTTGGTTTACCTCTTTCTTTCTTTTTTTTCCTCTTTGCTAATTTGTTTTGTTCCTTAAATTGCACACATAAATGAAATTTTCTTTTTTAAAGAATTTTATGCCAGGATGATAGAAGTTGCTTTTCTTTATGAAGACGGTATGACTCATTAATGAATCAAGATTTGTCTTACACTAGAAAGCAGTCATATGCTCACTAGTAAGGTTACCTCTGTTAGTAAGAGCTGGCTTGTTCATAAACTAAAGGTAGGAGCCAAATACATGAAAATAAGTTGGATGTGAAACAAACTGAAGATCCTTAAAATGTAAGTGAACAGCAAAACAAATGGTAACCTCGGGAGTATAAGCAATGACTGTTATCAGGCCTCTTAAGCCATCTGTGTATGAGTAAAGTGTTAGGAACAGGTGAACTCACAACCGTATTTGAGACAAAAGCCTCAGATGAGAAAAAGGGAGGAAGAATTTCATGTAAGCCACCAGAAGACGCGCTAAAACTACACTCCTGCACTTGGGTCTCTATCCCATTGTACATCTGTCTTATCATTCAAAATAGAAAATTTAAATCTCAGTTCAGGCCGAGCCATTGAACATGGCCCTGTTCCTATGTTGGCTATGTGTCAGAGATCCCTGGATAAACTCTCCTTTCCTTTCCTGAGGGTTCCACTGGAGACAAGTGTATCCCCCCATGTATAGGAATAACAAGGTAGTTTGAATCTTATTATTTTGTTATTTTATATGGGATAAGGGGAGGGTTGTCATTGTTATTCCTGCTGCCCATAAAATTTGTCACCAAAGTGAAGTACTGGTACAAGAGAACCCAAAAACAATATCAAAGGGTGAATATAGCAGCATAAAAAGTCATAAATTTAATTATCTCTGTGTGTACACTTTGTCTTCTCAATTGTACTCTATTAGAGTCAGAATGGATCTTTATTGATTTGCTTAATGCATATTTACATTTTGGCTTCTGCATCTGATTTCATATTTTCTTAGGAGAAAAGAATAACTTTCCCTTAGAGTGGTGGTATAAACAAAGTAAATGAGTTTTGGAAATTGAATGCTCCTTTTTGTGTTCTCCTCTTTCTACTATTTTTCATTAGTCAGCTCATGAGATTAAATATTCTTTAGAATACTACTTGGGTGCAATATTGCCTTGTCACTTAAAAAAATATTAATCCTTGAAGTTCAATTTTGTGACAAAACATCTTAATTGATTTACTTTTCAAGCCTGCTGTAATTAACAAAATGTGTCTAATTCTTGAGGAAGAGGTTTATAATGCTTCTGCATGAAAATATTGAATAATAAAAATATGTCTGGAAAATATTTTTTTCTCCCCAGCCCATCACATTAAAAGAAAAACAAAAGGGGTTCTAAATTAAAAAAAACAAAAGAGGTTCTAAAATCCCAATTCTGCTGTTTTAATTGGCCAGGGGAAAGCCAATATCACCCTCTTCCATCTTACTGAATCCAAGAAGTGTTCTCCAGTCCTCATCTGATCTGCACTCTGTGGCACTGTACACTCTTACTCAGTCAATCTGTCCTTCCACAGATCCCTCTTGGCTTCTCTAATGCCATACTCTCTTGGACTTTCCTGGCTTGTTTGCCTTCAGTCTCCTTTGCTGGTTCATTTTCCACTGCCCATTTCTTAAATGTCTACATTCCTCAGGGTTCTGTCGTTATTAGCTTCTCTTCTCATTTTCCCACCTCTTCTGCCTTCTGCAATGTAGCCCAGACTTTAGCAGCCCAGGCTATGTAAACCAACTACTCAGGTTTCATCATGTGTTATTAGTTTCCTATTGCTGTAAAACAAATTACCACAAACTTATGGCTTAAGACAATACAATACTCATTTAGCATTTTACAGTTCTGTAGGTCAGAAGTCTGGATGGATTTCATCTGGGTCTTCTGCTCAGGGTCTCAACAGGCTGAAATCAAGCCTGAGAAGTCAGCTAGGACTGAGGTCTCATCTGATGCTTGAGGTCCTCTTCTAAGCTCACTGGTGTTGGCAGAATTCAACTTGTTGTGGTTGTAGGACTGAATTCCCCATTTCCTTGATGGCTATTGGCCAAGGGCTATTCTCAGCACTTAGAAGCTGCTCCCAGTGCTCCACCATGTGGGTCTCTGTATAGGCCGCCTCACACTTTTAATCTCTGATGTCAGGGAGGGCCCAATCTCCTTCAAATGGATCAACTGATTAGGCCAGGCCCACAAGGATTTCCTTTTTGATTTTGATTAATTCAAAGTCAATTTATTAATAACTAAGTCATGGGAATTTTTTCCCCATTGCACTTGGGGACAAGTTCTGCCCCACACAGGAGAGGAAATTGTACAAGGTGTGAACACCAGGAGTTGGACATGTGGGAGGCCATCTTAGAATTCTGCCTACCATATCCTAGTTCTGCCATTTACTAGGTGTGTGAATTTGGGAAAATTATATAATTCCTTTGTGCCTTGGTTTTCTCATCTTTAAAGCGAGATAATAAACAGAGTACTCTTTATGGGGTTATTGTAAGGATTAACTGGATTGTAACATGTAAAATGCTCAGAACAGTGATTGATACATAGAGTCTGCAAAAATTCAGTTATCATTATTAAGCTATTTTCTCCCCATAGATATTGCATCCACTCCCATGGCTTCAATGTTACTAATATTCCTATGACTTCCAAATTTATATATCCAGTCAAGATCTCTATTCTGAGCTTTAGACAGTTATACTTTCCTAAGTCATATCTCCACTCTCTTCTCCTTTTCCTACCATGCATTCATGAAAAAAATTTTTTTGGAGTATCTACTGTGTGCAAAGTATTGTGGCAGAGAATATAATGATCAGTAAAACATGCAGTCTCTGCCCTCATGTAGCTTACAATCAAGTGAGAGAGACTGATTATAATCTATCTCCCAAAACTTATTAAAACAAACCAATTTTATCAATTTATTTTGCGAATATTCTAGTCAAAGCCACCATCCTTCTTTCCTGAACTAGAAAAATACCCCTTGCTCAATTCTTATATTCACTCTTCCTCCACTTTCTCTTTCCTCACCAGAGTTACCATCTTCAAGATCTAACTACCTCACTCCTCTGCATAAACCTTGCAGTAACCTCCTGTAGCGTATAAGATAAAAACTAACCTTCCTCTAACCTGCTATGGCCCTGCCTGACCTCGCCAACTTTGCACACACCTACACAACACTCCATTTCTGTGTTTTAACCTGAACAGCCTTCTTCCTGCTTCTCAACAGTGCCACGCTCCTTCCTGCATTAGCACCTTGCACCTGCCCGTCCTTCTAAATGGAAACTCTCTCTGCTCGGTCTTTACCCAATAACTCTCAGTTCAAATTTTATTCCTCTCCTCTATCCCCTCAGATCAATTCAGGATCCCCATTGCACTCAAAGTACTATATGAGCCTTCTTCATGACATTTAATATGGTATATAGTATGTATTGATTTGAGTCATTATCTGATTAATATCTGCTGTCATTCTGGGAGAGGGATGTTTGAGGCAAGATCTAAAGGACTAGCTTCAGCCATATGAATAGCTAGATTTTACAATTGTTTTGTTTATGAGGAAACATGACATAGTCTGTATTTTAAATGGAAAGGCTATTCTCAGAATGTGCATTTGATGGGACAAGCTTTCTATGTAATTACCTCTGTGTCAATTGAGACCAAGTTTACCCTAACGGTATTTAGGAGGGAACACATTTATGGCTATGAGGGTTACTGAAGACCAGAACAAGAATGTGAAAAGTATTCTATAAACTATCAAACTTAACACACAATTTTTGTTGCTATTGTTTTTATTAAAATTACCAAAATATCACTTTATTTAAAACCTGAGCTAGGTTGAATTTAATCCACTTGATTTTACCCAAATACTTGGCTTCCTCTATGAAATGTTTAGATCTACCTGTTTTTTCCCTTAAATTTGTATGTGTATGACTATTACTGTGCCGTCTACCAATATGTATACATATATATGGTATATACACGCACACGCATACATGCTATATGTATGATGGATATGGTGTAAATACAGGCTTCTCTAAAATAAATTCCAGTCTAGTGTTCAGTATCATAAAATGGGACCAGTTCAGCAGTTCTTACCCTGTTTTATTTAAAATGTTAATTTTTAGTTCAGTTCAGTAATGGTGAATAAGAGGATATTTGGGCTATGAACCATCAATAGGCTTTGCAAACAATAAAAACAGTCAAATCTCTTTAAGTTAAAAGTGTTTACTGATTTTATAATGTATTTTAAAAATATGCTAAAACTTTACTGCAGTGGTCAAAGCAACAAACAAAAACTTGTAGAGGGTTAAAATGCAACTAATTTTTTGTAAAAAATGTTAAAAAGCATAAAGTAAAAACATCTTTATCTTCAAGCTAATTGACTGTAATTTCATAATTATTGATTTGTAGGTATCCAACTTGGATCATTTCTGAAGCTGAATTCAGAACAATCTTAAGGTAAGCTGTTTACTTGGAGTGTGTGTGTGTGTGTGTGTGTGTGTGCATGCGTGTTTTAAAGAATAAAAATAATGATATTGATAATGATATTGGTTCCATTTTAACTTTCTGTATTATTTTTCAATTTTAAAAAAATACCAAAAAAAAAAAAAAGAGAGAGAGAGGTAAACCATAAGAGACTTTCAACTGTAGAGAACAAACTGAGGGTTGTGGGAGGGGAGTTGGGAGGAGGATGGGCTAAATGGGTGATGGGTATTAAGGAGGGCACTTCTGAAGAGCCCTGGATGTTATATGTAAGTGATGAATCACTAGTTCTACTCCTGAAACCAATATTACACTATATGTTAACTAGCTAGAATTTAAATAAAAAATTTAAAAAATATCAAAACATACGATAAACTGCTTGATGACTACTTAGTAATGTCTTCTAAGTGTCCTGTCTGCTAATACCTATATGAGTAAATCACTGTGCAAATATACAAAACAATTAGAGAAAAATTAATACCAAATAGTGTAGTGCTCAATGTTTCTGAGTTAATAGATGCTGGGATGAGGGGCGCCTGGTTGGCTCAGTCGTTAAGCGTCTGCCTTCAGCTCAGGTCATGATCCCAGGGTCCTGGGGTTGAGCCTGAATCGGGCTCCCTGCTCAGCGGGAAGCCTGCTTCTCCCTCTCCCACTCCCCCTGCTTGTGTTCCCTCTCTCGCTGTGTTTCTCTGTCAAATAAATAAATAAAATCTTTTAAAAAATAGATATTGGGATGAGTTATCAAATGTGAGCTGAGTAGTGGGGACATGTCTTGGAATTAATAATAATAACAACAGCGACAATAATAATACTATTTACTTAGCATTATAGGGTAGACACTCTACTAAACACTTTATGAAATGCTTTATGTCATACAATTTTGGATTGATAGGACAATGAGAAGGGGATTTTTTGCAGTATGAAGACCACTTAACAAAATTGTGAAAGATGACCTAGATATGTGCTCGAGTGACAAGTTGGAATGAAAAGCATTTGAGGAAAAGGTAATAAAAATTGTACAGCCAGAGCAGATGGAGGTTATGGACCTATTTTGGTGGATAATACTAAGTGATTGTTCCAGTTTCATCTCTATTGTCCTCGAGCTAAAAACTACTAAACTGGATTTTTACTGTTTTAGTTGAGTACAATAATCCACAATCTGGTCAGAGTAATGAGTTAAAAAAAACAATTAGCAGTAAAGTGCTAAAATTAGGAGAGATCATTGAAAATTATGTAGTCCTTTCAAAGCAGGAAATGACAGCCTAATCCTGATAGAGGCAGTAGAAATAGAGAGGCATACCATTACCAGAAGACATGAAAGCAAACAAATATGACAGGTCTTCATGATAGATTAGATTAAAAAAAAAAAGAGAGGTAAACCATAAAAAAAAAGAGAGAGGTAAACCATAAGAGACTCTCAACTGTAGAGAACAAACTGAGGGTTGCGGGAGGGGAGTTGGGAGGAAAGCCCTGGATGTTAGCCCTGGATGAGAGCCCTGAATAAAGGGAAAGGAAGAGCAGAGATGGTTTCAAGTTTATTCTTACAGCAAAAAAGAAAATTGCAGAACTGATGAAAAGGAAATGTTGTTGGAGAACAGAGTGAGTTTGGTTTCACTTTTTTGTACCTGAAATATCAACGAGGCCCCACATACATACATTCATATACCCTATAGGACATAAAAAGTTACCTGAAGAAAAGCGGTGAAGATTGGGTTCTAATTTCACCCACTTTAGAGTGGGTGATAACTACAGAAGGATTCGTATAAAAATAGAAGCACATGGGGCTGATATTTTTTCTTTTTTAATTTTCAATTTTTTTAAGTTTTAATTTTAATTCTAGTATAGTTTTATATAGCATTATATTAGTTTCAGGTGGACAATATAGTGATTCAACAATTCTATACACTACTCAGTACTAACCATGATAAATGTACTCTTAATCCCTATCACCCGATTCCCACCCTGGTAACCATTGGTTTGTTCTCTATAGTTAAGAGTTGGTTTCTATGTTTTTTTTTCTCTCTTTCTCTTTTTTTCCATTGCTTGTTTGATTTGTTTCTTAAATTCTGCATATAAGTGAAATAATGTGGCATTTGTCTTTCTCTGACTGACTTATTTCGCTTAGCATTGACTCCGTAGTTCTATTCACATCCTTGCAAATGGCAAGACTCTGTTTTTTTATGGCTGAATAATATTCCATTATATATATACTACCTCTTCTTTATCCATTCATCTATTGATGGACACTTGGTCTGCTTCCATAATTTGGGTATTATAAATAATGTTGCAATAAACATAGGGGTGCATGTATCCCTTTGAAATCATGTTTTTGTGCTTTTAGGGTAAAAAGCCAGGAGTGCTATTACTGGATCATAGGGTACTTCTATTTTTAACTTCTTCAGGGACCTCTATATTGTTTTCCACAGAGGTTGCTCCAGTTTGTATTTCTACCAACTGTGAACAAGGATTCCTTTTTCTCCACATTCTTTCCAACACTTGTTATTTCTTGTGTTTTTGATTTTAGCCATTCTGACAGGTGTGAAGTGATATTTTATTGTAGTTTTGATTTGTATTTCCCTGATGATGGATGATGTTGAACATCTTTTCATGTGTCTGTTGGCCATCTATATGTCTTCTTTGGAAATATGTCTGTTCATCTCTTCTGCCCAGTTTTATTTGTATTATTTGTTTTTTTTTTCTTTTGGTGTTGAGTTGTATAAGTTCTTTATGTATTTTGCATACTAACACTTTGTCAGATATGTCATTTACAAATATCTTCTCCCATTCCATAAGTTGCCTTTTAGTTTTTTTGATTGTTTCCTTTGTTGTGCAGAAGCTATTTATTTTGGTGTGATTCCAATAGTTTACTTTTGCTTTTATTTCCCGTGTCTCAGAAGACATCTAGAAAGAATTTGCTATAGCTGATGTCAGAGAAATTACTGCCTGTGCTCTCTTCTAGGATTGTTATGGGTTCAGGTTTCATATTTAGGTCTTTAAACCATTTTGAACTTATTTTTGTGTATGGTGTAAGAAAGTAGTCCAATTTCATTCTTTTGCATGCAGCTGTCCAGTTTTCCCAACACTACAGTTGGGAAAGCTGAAGAGACTGTCTTTCTCCCATTGTGTATTTTTTCCCTTTTTATCAAAAATTAATTGGCCATATAATTATGGGTTTATTTCTAGGTTTTCTATTCTGTTCCATTGATCCATGTGTCTGTTTTTGTGCCAATGCCATACTGTTTTGCTTACTACAGCTTTGTAATATAACTTAAAGGCTGGAATTGTGATGCCTCCAGTTTTATTTTTCTTTTTCAGGATTGCTTTGACTATTCAAGGGTCTTTTGTGGTTCTATACAAATTTTAGGATTGTTTGTTCTAGTTCTGTGAAAAGTGCTTTTGGTATTTTCATAGGGATTGCATTAAATATGCAGCCTAATTGCTTTGGGTAACATAAACATTTTAACAATATATGCTCTTCCAATCCATAAGCATGGAGTGTCTTTCCATTTCTTTGTGCATTTTCAGTTTCTTTCATCAGTGTTTCATAGTTTTCAGAGTACAGGTCTTTCACCTCTTTGGTTAAATTTATTTCTTGGTATTTTATTCTTTTTGGTACAATTATAAATGAGATTATTTTCTTAATTTCTTTTTCTGCTGCTTCATTATTAGTATATAGAAATGCAACAGATTTCTGTACATTGATTTTGTATCCTGTGACTTTACTGAATTCATTTATCAGTTCTAGTAGTTTTTTTGTCATCTTTAGGGTTTTGTAAATATAGTATTGTGTTATCTGCAAATAGTGAAAGGTTTACTTCTCCCTTACCGATTTGGATGCTTTTTAAGGCTCATATTTTAAACACCATTTTCAGTTGAACATTTAAAAAAAAATATATAGTTATGTAAGCCTGAAAAATGTATGTGAGATGATGCAACCTATATAATAGTCTCTCTAAACTCTCAAAACTCTCTAAATTCTCAAAGTTTTTATTTGTTTGGGATTTATTTCTTTGGCAATATAATCTTCATTGTTTTAAAGAAAGTAAATGAAAATTACTTAAAACTCACCTCTAGAAAACATTTATCTTAAATGCTGAAAATATTGATTTTCTTTATTGGATATTAGCTTGTTAACAATGTTTCAGGTAAAATACAATTTAAAATCACTTTTTATTTCAGAATAAAAACTTCATTCATTGTGTACTGAAACATGTGAATTAGATGATAAACAGGAGAGAAAGAAAGGAAGGAAGCTCTACCTAGACTACAAGTTAATTCATTTGGAGAGAAGTCCTACTAAGGCTGGCTTACAATACTATAATATTTTTTACAACACTCTAACAGTTTTTTCTTAGAATTGGTTAAAAAAGGACAAGCTGGGGGCGCCTGGGTGGCTCAGATGGTTAAGCGTCTGCCTTCGGCTCAGGTCATGATCCCAGGGTCCTGGGATCGAGTCCCGCATCGGGCTCCCTGCTCCTTGGGAGCCTGCTTCTCCCTCTGCTTCTCCCTCTCCCTCTCTCTCTCTCCTCCTCTGTCTCTCATGAATAAATAAATAAAATCTTTAAAAAAAAAAAGGACAAGCTGAAATGATACATACTACAGAATTATAAACTTCTTACATTTTACTAAACATTTTCACTCATAGATTAAATTCATCAGATATTTATTCATTACCTAAATTCAGTGCTAAATTCTGGGCCTACCACAATATTTTTTCCTTTTTTGGTAGGTTTCTGTTTTTGTTTGTTTGTTTGTTTTTTAATTTTATTTTATTATGTTAATCACCATACATTACATCATTAGTTTTTGATGTAGTGTTCCATGATTCATTGTTTGCATAAAACACCCAGTGCTCCATACTGTACGTGCCCTCTTTAATACCCATCACCAGGCTAACCCATCCCCCTACCCCCCTCCCCTCTAGAACCCTCAGTTTGTTTCTCAGAGTCCATAGTCTGTCATGGTTCGTCTCCCCCTCTGATAACCTGCCCTTCATTTTTCCCTTCCTACTATCTTCTTCTTTTTTTTTTTTAATATAATATATTATTTGTTTCAGAGGTACAGGTCTGTGATTCATCAGTCTTACACAATATAATTTCTCTTTTCAAGAAGCTCACAGTCTAGTTAAAAAGATGTATAAACAAGTTATTATAGCATGCTATAATTCCTTGTTATAGAAGCACAAGGTGTAGGATTACTTCTTCTGATTCAGTGGGTCAGGACTACTCATAAATATCATTAAGGGAATGTAGATCTTTATAAACCTAAAAGAAGATATACTTTCTAAATTTAGATTTAAGCTTAATCAGTGTTTTTGAAAAATATAAAGACTAATAGTAGGCTTTAGATTTCTTAGAATTTGATTCTCAAAAGATGTAATTTTTTTTCTTCATTTTGAGTCTGGAGGAGGGCCTTTCTTTTTTTTGGAGGAGGGTCTTCATATAATGTGCTATCAATCTATTTTTAGCAAGTAGGTGTTCAAAATGTGAAACATATTGCCTCTGATTTACTATTTATTTTTCTTGACATTAGTACCATCAAGAATGTTACTTGTTGGGGTGCCTGGGTAGCTCAGTTGGTTAGGTGTCTTGCCTTCCACTCAGGTCATGATCCCAGGGTCCTGAGATCGAGCCTCCCCACCCCCCACACCCCATGTCAGGCTCCCTGCTCAGTGGAGAGTCTGCTTCTCCCTCTCCCTCTACCCCTACTCCCTGCTCTCTCTCTCTGTCTCTAATAAATAAATAAAATCTTTAGGGAAAAAAAAGAATACTACTTGTTAAATGTATTAAGAAGTTGATTAGAAAAGCTATCACTCATTAACAGTTTTACTTAAGGTAATAAAACCTTTGTTATATAGGCAATGAAATGTATTATTTCAATTTCTAAAAATAAATTTGGGAAGGTTTTAAAAAAATAGAGAGACAGTTCATTTTCTGGCAGTTGTTAAATGAAAAACTCTAAAAACATAGCTACAAAATACTTCTTTTTAAATGCTTTTCTGAGATGATAGTAAAAGAAAGACCCTAAAGAGGACAAAAACAAAGCAAAAGCAGCAATCCTGAGAAGTAACCAAGGCCAAAGCTGGGGACAGAAGGTGAAGCCTAGGGCTAGCCCAAGATGGAGTCTAATAGAAGAATCTGTCAGGAAACCAGGGTCCTTAAGGACAACAATCTAAGAGTAAGGACGTACAAGAAATAAACCTACCACTAAGAATGTGGCATCAAAAACATGCCTATCTAGACTTTGACACTGAGTGAAGTGACACAGATTTGCCCTTTGAATTCAGAACTTTTGGACAGCCTTCACTGAGGTTTGGTTGTAGAATTCACCTGATCCAACACACTTCATCCAATAATTTAGAATGGTTCCAGATTCATAGTTGGTGGGAAGGAGCAAAAGAAATAATTTTCTGTATGAATCTAAATTCAATATTTTGAAGATAAATTTTAAGATAAATTAGTTCAAAAATTACAAAGCATATAGAATAAAATGGACTTAAAAGAAGGCTGAAAAATGACAGAAAATATAGTTTTCAAAGATAGGTTATGCTGGAATGATCAGATTTGGAAAAAAAAAAGAAATGTATTTAATATTGTGCTTATTTTCTATTGTTTCCATAGCAAATTACCACACACATAGTGTCATAAAACAGCAGGATTGATCACCGTACATTTCTATAGGTTAGTAACCTAGTATAGTACTAGTACAAGTGTCACCAGATACAAAGTGTAGGCAGGATGCATTTCATTCTGGAGGCTCCAGAGGAGAATTGGATCAGTTTCCTATTCATTTGGCCTGTTGGCAGAACTCAGTTCCTTGTGGTTGTAGGACTGAGCTCCTTGCTTTGTTTCTGGCTCTAAGTTGAGGATTTCTTCCTGCTTCCAGTTGCTACCACATGCCTTTGCATTGGTGCCCCCCTCCCTTTTTTTCAAAGCCAGGAATTGCACGTTGAGACCTTCTCACATCATACCTCTCTGACCCCTTTCAGTTCAAGTTAGCAGTATCATTGGTTGTAGAAAATTCTCAGGAACTCTGTGGGTCTTCCACGGATGTCACAGGATTCACTCCATCAGACAAGCGGCTCACCATCAGATCTTTCCAAGGAAGTTTCTTCACTATTTTTGGCTACTGCTGAGATGGCTGAGGGGATCTATGGTCATTTCCTTGATCTCTTCAAAGAGTCTTTTTTGTTCCTGAATACTCTGATCTTTTGATCTTTCTGAAGAATCTCAGAAAACTAATCTCTTCATTTTAAATAAAAATTAAATTCAAAATAATCTCTTAATTTTAGCATCTTTGTGATACAGATAGGTTAAGAATTTCCAAAATCTTCAAGTCCTGGTTTCTTTTTGTTTAATAACTCCTTCATCAATTTATCTCTCTTTTCTCACATTTTATTCTAAGGAGAAAGAAAAAAATGTCTGTACCTTTAACATTTTGCTTGGAAATCTTTTCAGCTGAATATTCAAATTCATTGCTTACAAGCTCTGCTTTCCACATAATTGCATGACACAGTCCTGCTAAGTTTTCTGCCACTGTAAAAAAAATCCCTTTTCCTCTGGTTTCCAATAACATGTTCTCATTGCCTTCTGAGCCCTCTTGGACAGTCTTCAATGTCCATCTTTCTGTTAACAGTCTATTCAAAGAAATTTTGACTTTTTTTCATGTTTCTCAGAATTCTTCCAGCCTATGCCTGCTGCTTGATAGCAAAATCAATTCCACATTTTTAGATATTTGTTACAGCAACACTTCACTTCTGATACTGAAATCTGTAATAATTTTCTACTGCTGCTAATAAATTGCTACAAACTTAATGGTTTAAAAAAACACAGATTTATTATTTTACAGTTCTATAGATTAGAACTCCAGTATAGTTCTCACTGGGCTAAAACTAAGAGTGGCAGATTATATTCCTTTCTGGACGCTCAATGGGAGTATCAGTTTCCTGCTCATTCAAATTACTGACTGAGTTCAATTTCTTATGGTTATAAGGACTGGGGTTCCCATTTTCTTGCTGACTATAAACTGAAGTTTGTTCTCAGCTCCTAGAGCCTGCTGCATTTCTTTGCTCATGGCCCCATCCTTATCTTTCTAAGGCCGACAACAGTGGGCCAAGTCCTTTTCACATTTCCTCTCTCTGACCCATTCTTCTGCCTTTCTCTTGTGCCTTTAAGAGCTCATGTGATTAGATTGGGCCCATCCAGACAATGCAGGATAATCTCACCATTGCAAGTGAGTTTACCTTGATCAGATATGCTGATCCCATTTGCTGTGTTAAGTAGCATACTCGCAGGTTTGGAAGATTAGGTCATGGGCATCCTGTGGGGGTGGGTGAGGGGGATGGGGGGCATTATTCTAACTACCAAAAGTATATTTAAAGAAAAAAATGTTTGAAAATATGAGGAAGGAACCAAAGAGTGTAAAAATGAGGAGAAGTTTTGGAAAATAATCTAATAGAAATGAAACATTATAATCAAAGCTACAAACTTAAAGAACAGTTTAGTAGCATTGACTCAGCTAAAGACAGAATTTGTGATCCGAAGAAATAGCCATCAAAGAGAGAAACATCACAAGGAGGAAAAAGATAGAAATTACCAGAGAAAATATGCACCATGGAACAGATGATGAACAGAATGAAGATATAATATGTGTAATTGGTGTTCTAAATGGAGAAAATAGAAATAAGGAAGATAGAGAAATATTTGAAGAAGTAATTGCAGAGAATTTTCTAGAATTGTTGAAAAATACCTAATTGTCATATCCTGGGAGACAAGGAAACTGAAACAGGATAAATTACAATAATCTCAACACATAAAAACAAAACCACAGAATCCCAACAATAAAGAACTGGCAGCAGCTAGGAAAACATGAGACTCTGCTCTGCTAAGGGAAAGGCAATTAGATTAATGGTTGACTTCTAAATAGCTAAAATGGAAGCCAGAAGTTTTTGGGATATGGGATCTATCTGGAGGATTCCTGTTCTCTGTGAACAGCTTCTACCTCATTCTACCCACTTCTTTCTTCCCATTATGTACTATTGTGAAGGCCTTATTTGTATTTCTTCATTCAACTTTTAAATACAATATAATATCTAATATCTAACAAATATGAGCATAAATGTATAACATATTTCTCTATTTATTCAGTAGATAATCATTATCAGTTCACTGTGATGTTCACTATACCCCAGATTCTATTCTAGGCATTGGGGATATAAAAAAAAAACCTATCCTTCTGTCATAGTATCTATTTATATCAATTTTTCATCAATTAGAAGTTGTAAGTATAGTCATGTCTTTTTTTAAAATATTTTTTAAAAATTTTATTGTTATGTTAATCATCATACATTACATCATTAGTTTTTGATGTAGTGTTCCATGATTCATTGTTTGCGTATAACACCCAGTGCTCCATTCAGTACGTGCCCTCTTTAATACCCATCACCAGGCTAACCCATTCCCCCACCCCCTCTGCTCTAGAACCCTCAGTTTGTTTCTCAGTGTCCATAGTCTCTCATGGCTCATCTCTCCCTCTCATTTCCCCCCCTTCATTTTTCCCTTCCTGCTATCTTCTTCTTTTTTTAAACATATAATGTATTATTTGTTTCAGAGGTACAGGTCTGTGATTCAACAGTCCCTACACAATTCACAGTGCTCACCATAGCACATTTTATTTGTGAGATGACTTCTCTCATTTGTCTCTTACAAACCTTTATATCTCTGTAACTTGTAGCTTATATGATTTTTTCAACAATTCCATGGACTCTCCTAAATGCTACAATTTATATAGGACTTGGCAGCTATCATCAATCAAAAGTAATTTGTTTAGCACCAAAATTGTGCTCAGTATTCAGTTTGGCACTTTCCAAACACTGGGAAAAGCATTACAGCCCTAGTGTATCTTTCAGTGTCATTAAAGCCTACTTATTATAGTAAGTCTTGGCAGACTCTCCTTGTTATTTCTGTTACACAACTGAATTATTTTGGATGTTTAATAAGTTAAGTTCCTCATCAATTATATTAGAATGAATTATAGAATACATATTAAAAGCTATTGCTTTATTTTTCAAGCATGACTAATGTAAGAAAATCTCATGACTTTTTATTCCATTTCATCAGAACAAGAATTCCTTATTCAATAAAAGGGAATCCAAGACAACACAGGGGATTTAGTGCCTGAGATTCAGTGAAGAATAAAATAAAATGACTAACTTTTCATAATGAAAACATAAGCTTTATTTTCTTTCAGAGTTGCACAATGATATTTATCTGGAGTTTAAGAAAACATTTTACTAATTATTAGCAAATAATTTACTGGGTCTTACTAGATATATAGTTTTATCTGGAAAATACATAATTTTCTTGTGACATCTCTTTTGTAGAGCACAGAATATTAGTGTCAAACAGAATTGATGTGAATCCTAGCTTTGCAATACTAGCTATGACTCCTCAGACAAGGTATAAATCTTCTGTGAGCCTTTATCTCACCATAAAAAAATAAAAACAACTGGAATTCAAATGCAGTCGTATCTCTTTTATTTTTTTAAATAACTTCGAATTAGCATGCCTATATTAGCAGGATGACCAATGTTTCCATCTTGAAGTCTTCTCTGTGCCCAGTTTCATTGCCCAAGATTCCCAGAAGACTACTCCATCGGATATGGGCTGCCCTGCTTCCAAATCCCAAGCAGACAGAAAGAAGTCCATCTGTTGCTTTTTGTCATTACACATGGAGTTACTATGGAAAACTGGTTCCCCAGCACATTCCAACTGATGATTTTGCACTGCTACTGGGATGTCCTGACTAAAATAAATCCCTGCACACTCATGGGCTTCATGATTCCATCTGTCATCTAGAAGAAGCTCAGCCATTGTTCCTGCAATGTCCACTGTCATACCATGGACAGGACAGGAGAAAGATTGCCAGCCTCAGCCTTTACTCAGGAATCTCTAAACCATGGTTCTGAGCTTGGGTTATGGCCATGCTCTCCCTTGCCTCATGGTGATCCCTCTGAGGCTCCTGGTATCCTTTCCTGACAGCAACCTCAATCAAGAACAGAAATCCTTCAAAGTGGCTCCAATAAGTCATAAAAGGATCATTCTCTGACCCCAAATAACCTCTTGGAAAATCTACTCAGTGACCTTCTTTTAGAGGAGTGAGCCATAATTTAGCAGGTCATAAAATGTGCTATTGTTACCTTTCTCCAGGGAAGTAAGTACCTACTAGGTTGCTAAGACAAAGAAAATAACTCTTTAAAAAGAAGTTCTTTCAAGTTGATTTTTTAAATTCACTAGAGAAGCTTCTCCTCTTCTTTTAGGTTCTGCCTCATCAGATACATCATGAGAATTAATGAGGTGACATACATGAGGCACCTATCAGTGCCCACCACCTAGTAGACACTTAATACATTTTAATTTCCTCCTTTGTCCTGTATTCTTAATTTTTAATCTAAACCTTTATTGTTCTTTTCTTTTTCATATATATCTCCCAAGTGAGATTATAAGACATAAGGGAAGAGAGTTCTGTCTTGTGCATCTTTCAAACCTCCACAGATTATTCAGCATAATGCCCTGTAGATAAATACCAGTTGCTATGTAATTACTGATTTAGTGATTACTTTAAGATTGATTTTTCCATATGTAGATAACATAATCTGTTTTTAAAATTTCCTGGTATGATTTTCTGCTATCATACTAATGTTATTATTCTGAGCAGAAGCTTGGCAAAGAGAGGAGATAAAATTCTAATTCATATATTTGCATTTTGATTACTGAATCACCTATCAGTCAATAACACTTAAATTGCTTAGAAATTTTCATGAACACTTGAAATGATGGGTTTCCTTCTCAGAAATGGTGAGGCAAGAATACATTTGTATGTATTGCAGTGAAAAGACCCTAAAGAAACTTAAATTTGAATTTTAGATCTCCACTGACACCTGTAAGAGTATGGTCAAGCCATTTAATGCTACCTATATGGCAAAACAGTAACGATGGAAAGATTTTTATAACAATTAGAGAAAATATGTCTTTAATAGGGTGCTTTAACTTAAAGAATTCACTTCCTTTGAAAAAAATGGAGAACAAGAGAAATAACTCATAATCTTACATCTCAGAAATAAGCTTTATTAACATCTTTAGATATTTTGAAGTCATATGTACAAAATTTTAACACCCTATTTTTTTCACCTCATCATACATTGTGCTGAATTTTGAAACTTTCCCTGTCACAAATTCTTCAAAAACATTATTTTAATGTTATACTTTATATAATTTGGCCATTTCTCATGGTTACATAAGTTATTTTTCTAATGTTTTGTTTAAAAATAATATTTATTTCAACATCTTTTTAATATTCCCGTATTTGTGTATGTTTTCCCAGAATATAAGCTATGAAAATTTGTAAGATTCTTACTTTTTATATTTACACCCTTGATATTTTCTACTTTAACATTTCTGGATCCATCTAAAGGATGGACTTGTACCTCTACAGACCCATGACTTGTATACAGCTATTATTTTATAGAAGTTCACACTGGAGTGCTTTCCAGGGCTATTGTCAATAGCACATACGTTATCTATTGCGTGAGTCTAGTGGCTGCATGCCCCCCCACTCCCACCCAGTACTCAATTTAATTGGTCTCTCTGCTTTAATCTCCCTTTATCACAGTGTTATAATAAATCCATAGATTTCCTAAGATCAAACCATCCTTTTACCCAAAAGAGTATTAGTTTAAGTCATTTTGGAGCTTGATTTGCTAAGGTTTTATTTATTAGCACCTATGACTACATCTATATTTTTTCCTTTTTGTCCTTTGTTAGATTTGGTGTCAGAGCTATAGTTTTAGGTTTATACAATGGAAATGGTAGCTTAATCAGTTCCTACATAGTGCAATGCAAACCTGGGAAAATTAAAGTTAAATGTAACAAGAAACTGTCATAATATAATGCGATAATATAATAGTAGCTAATATTTTAGATGACAGAGTCAGCATTCAAACTCATTACAACAATTATAACACTGAGTTCAAACCAACAAGATAAAATGTTTCAGAAATGAATACAAAATTTCCTCTTTTACACTTGAAAATATAATTCTATAAATTGGGGTGGTAAGGATCGGACTGGACACCAGCTGTACATTTGGGAAGTGTTACATGCACTACCACAGTGCATCAGCTGCTAATGAAGCTAGCCTCACATTGTGTTCATAGAACAGAAAAGGAGTGGCATTTTTCTTACCATGTTTCTGAGGTTCTTTCATAGCTGGAAATATAGTACATGAAAAGACTGTACAATATGTATGATTTCTGCTGTTGAGGCCCACATTTGGTTGGTCTTTGGCACTTGACATATCCAGCCAATGCCCTTTGCTGCCTCTAAGGGTGACACAGATGAAATGCTAGAGCCAGTGAGTCTCCCTGACAGCTTTTATTTTTAAAAATTTTTTTTATTATGTTATGTTAATCACCATACATTACATCATTGGTTTTTGATGTTGTGTTCCATGATTCATTGTTTGCGTAGAACACCCAGTGCTCCATGCAGAACGTGCCCTCTTTAATACCCATCACCAGGCTAACCCATCCCCCCACCCCCTCCCCTCTAGAACCCTCAGTTTGTTTCTCAGAGTCCATAGTCTCTCATGGTTCATCTCCCCCTCCGATTTCCCCCCTCTTCATTTTTCCCTTCCTGCTATCTTCTTTTTTTTCTTTAACATATAATGTATTATTTGTTTCAGAGGTACAGTCTATGATTCAACAGTCTTACACAAGTCACAGAGCTCACCATAGCACATACCCTCCCCAATGTCTATCACCGAGCCACCCCATCCCTCCCACCCCCCACCACTCCAGCAACCCTCAGTTTGTTTCCTGAGATTAAGAATTCCTCATATCAGCGAGGTCATATGATATATGTCTTTCTCTGATTGACTTATTTCACTCAGCATAATACCCTCCAGTTCCATCCACATCATTGCAAATGGCAAGATTTCATTCCTTTTGATGGCTGCATAATATTCCATTATATATATATATATATATATATACCACATCTTCTTTATCCATTCATCTGTCGATGGACATCTTGGCTCTTTCCATAGTTTGGCAATTGTGGACATTGCTGTTATAAACATCGGGATGAATGTACCCCTTCGTATCGCTACATTTGTATCTTTGGGGTAAATACCTAACAGCTTTTAAAGGAAGACAGTCTTATTGGATAGGAGGTCACATTCCTTTCTTATGCCAAGTGAGCTGTTACCACCATTATAGTACTATCCCTTCGTTCTACCAGGATACCTCTTATAAGACTTGATCCCTAGTTAGAGCTTCCAATCATGGTCTGCGGACTACCTAACCTAACAGGAAACTCACCATTCTTTCTGTGCATCACTGAGTCCTATGGAAAACTAGAGCGGACTTTGCCCTTTTCTCCCTGTTTGTGCCTTGTGGCCATCTCACAGCAGTTCCAGTCCCCAGGCCCTGACAGCACTGGAAATATCTGGGATTCTGCTGCTCAGTAGCCTGTAAGCAGGAAAGCAGAGCCAGAGTCTCATATTCAAAATCACTTGCAAATCTCAAGGGAGGGTTTTCTGTCTACCTCTCCTACCCCAGGACCACCCCACAGAGGAAGGGGAGCAATGAATCTCTTATTTCACCCTGAATTCTTCTCTCCAACTCTTTTTCTGAAGCTTCTTTTTTAAATTTCTTCTGTTAAAAGATCCCAGAAAACCAGTTCTGCCTGTTTCCCAACAGTGCCCTAACTCAAATTTGAGGGAGGCTGCTTTGCAGCAAATAATGGGCTGGGCCTTTAATCTCAGGTTGCCTTTCCTCCACAGAATCCCTATCTTTTTCTTTTCGACACAACTGATAAGAGAGGCTTTCCACTAGTCTGTGGCTGAAGTTAGGAAGGAACATTTTTCTCAAATTTTTATTTTGAATTATTACAACAATTTTTATTACTTGTTGCCATTAGAACTAATTTTCTACCCTTTTTTGGTGCCATATTGGACAAGTTTAGAATTATTTGCACACATTGATGCATATGATATGTATGTAATTTATCAACTGGGGTTACCTTTTTACATTTTAACAATTGAAAAGGTGATCAATTTTGAGATGGCATCAATTATCTTTCATTTTACCTAACCCATGTCATTGTACTACCTTCAGAAATGGTTTATCACCTATTCAAGCAGTAAGAATAGGCTGTGTTATTGCTTACCTTTATTACCCCCTCAATACATCCAAATTCCCACTGTTTAACTTATTAATGCTCTTGTGACCAAAATTGGGTCATTTTCTCTAGCAGGCCAATTAAAAACCATATGGGCACTATTTTTGTTTGTTTGTTTTGCTTTGTTTTCATTTGAAACAGGGACATTGATTCAATTATTAGATTAGTTCAGGGATAAATTTGGTAGGAACTAAGAAGCACAACTAGGTTATTTCCTTAAATATTATAAACATAAACCTATATTTCATTACTCTAAAGTTTATAGCATGCATTTACATACATAATCATTTTTAATCTTCACAAAAGGCCTGTGAAATAAGTAGCTTGTGCAGGCTCACAGCGCATTAGTAGTAAAACTATAAGGTAATACAGAAACCACTTTGTTAAGATAAACAAGAATTGACTCTGATGGTACACTACATATCAGAAAATAACCTACCTACATCTTCTCACTGAGCACTGACAATAGTCAGTGATTCATTATGGGAGCGGGGAGGGTTCTTCTGAAGTGAAAAAAGGGATAAAGCTCCTGAAGATGCAGCCTAATCAGCCCTCAGATGTTACAAGTCACTTGCTATGTGATCAGCACTGTTTGGAGTTTCATGGGTGATGCATAAGAACATAAAATGTGGTTCTGTTCATCAAAGATCTCATACTCCATGTAAGGGAATAGAATTAATCTGAAGAATTAATTAGAAACACATTAAGGGTTAGGGTGTAACAGCATGCTGAACTTGGGAATTCAGAAGATGGTGTCCTAAGAGAGTGATTCCTCTAGAAGATAACATGTGAGCTGAGCTTTTGAAAAAGGAGATAGAGCTGGGCTCAGCTCTCAGCTCCTCCACTCACCCTTTATATTTTGGGGGGAATATTACTTAACCTCTTTGAATTATGCATGGGTATAGTGGTGAAACAAGCAAGCAATGTCTACTCACTTCAAAAGCTGTGAGGATTAAATAAGATGTTTTATATAAAATACTTAGAATGCTTGGCAAAAAAACCCACATTCATTCACTATCAGTTTCTCATTCTCTTTTCTTTGAGATAGCTAAAATCTGGATATGTAAAGGAAGGAACTTAAACTATTCAAGAAGGTAGAGAAGGAAAAGTATTGTAAACCAAAACACAAAGTAGGAATGAACAGAGTAAGGGCAGACAGCACTGAGGAAACAGGCTTACCTATGGAACAATGGACACAATATATTCTTAATTTCCAAAGACCTCCTCTACAATACTTTCTATCTTGATTTTGTCATTGTCATTTTTGAATTGTCATATTTCTTAGCTATGAGGTCTTGACCACTTTTGTTTTGCTTTTTTTTCAGTTATAGTTGTTTATTTTTATTCTCCGTAAATTTTGGCAAAGTTTCTTGCATATTGATCCTTAGAAAATGTTATTCATTTATATATTCATTAAGTAAATATTTATTCAGCACCTACTGTGTGAATAAATTCAGGTTGTTTGGATAACATGAAACCAGATCATGAAGCATGTTGGACTTGGACATCAAATTTTGATATTGATGGCATGGAAAAGAGTGCCTTTCTCTCCTTTCCACTCTAAGGCATACATCATGCTCTATGGTTCTTTCAACAGTGTGAGCCAGGCTGTGTCATTGCTTAATGCTTTTAAGTGGCCTCCTCTTCCTGGAATAACTCCTCCATCCTCCATCTTATCCAGTTGGAAAATATCTACTCTTGTCCCAGTGCTCATCTGAATGAAACATTTCCTGACCTCCTTCTTCCCCACCTTCTCAGATTGATTTTACCAGTTCTCCTTTCTGCTTCCTCTGAACTCAGTACTTATTCTTATCATTGCACCTATAATACTTTATTGCCTCTGTTCATATCTCTCCCTATTAGGTTAGAAATTTAAATACTGAACGATGGAGGAGGGGAACGGAGGAATTTCAAGTGGGTAAATTTAGATTATTTCTCTTATATGTACCTAATAAATGTTCTGCAATTCAGGATTTCACCTAGATGTACATAAAATGAGAAAAATATTCAGTATCTTGACAAAAATAAGGAATTTAGTTTAATATCTTTATCATTGTACAATGAAGAAACCAACTGAGATAAATATGCTCTTTGAGTAGCACTTTTTGTGAATATTTTTTAGCTTTGCCTGTGAGAGACAGCAACATTATTTTTGTATTGCTGAAGTGCTTTGAGAGCAATGCCCCGGTGACAGCATAAACAAAATACAAAGGCCAGTTTGTTTTTATATCTAAATGGGGGATTGTTGGTGAAGAGTTGTGCCAGCCAGTACAGAGTGGAATAGTGTTTTATTCCTCTCAAGATAGATGGATTGCTGAATTGCCTGAGTTCCTGCTGTTTTATACTCTGCCCCTTGAATTTGAAAATGAATAACTGCCTTTTTTTTTCTTGAATGGATAGTGAGAATATATATCATTTAAATAAAATTGAACTCATAATATTGTTATTAAAAAATATGTCCACCTGGTATTTTATCCACATGATATATTGCCAAGAATATAAAATGTCATATTTGTTAAATGTTTTATTTTTTAGTAAATCATAACATTATTTAAACTGGGAATCCGCAGTTTGCTAGTGTGTTACACTTTTAAAATGTTGTTCCTTCAGATGAAGTGAATTAAATTTTACATCATTGATAAAGTCATTATTTGAAAGTTTTTGCTGGGAGATAATTAAATAAGTTCAACACTTTTGAGTACCATATGAAAAGTCTCTGTGGAGGAATAAAAATAAAAAGAAAGCATAGTGCCTGTAATCAAAGAGCTCTTAGCAAACAGAGAAAAATTATTTCATGTATAGAGGATTATGACACAGAGGGATACAGGAAAGTCACAATGACTATGAGAACAGAGAAAAGAAAGTGCTTCCCATGGAGATGAATAATTGGCTTCACAAGATGATGGAACTTGAAAAATGAGTCTTAAAAATGAGGATGGAAGAATTTGAAGAGAGAAATTGATTTAGATCATGGAAATCCCTAAGTATCAAGAGAGAATTTTTTTTTCTATAGATATAAAGGAGTTGTGATGGTTATTTTTTATGTGTCAATTGACTAAGCTTAGTGCCCACTTTAAATAGTAATCTATGTGTTGTTGAGAAGATATTTTATAGATGTGGTTAGCACCTAAAATCAGTTGACTTTAAGTAAAGCAGATTACCATCTATAATGTCGGGGATTTTATCCAATCAGTTGAAGGCCTTAAGAAAATACACTGAAGTTTCCCAGAGAAGAAATTCTGCCTTAAGTCTGCAGCATCAGCTCCTGCCAAGTTTCTAGCCTTCTGGTCTACCCTAGGGGTTTCATACTTGTCTGCTGTACACCCATAATCATGTGAGCCAATTCCTTAAAATAAATTTCTTTAAATATACATACATATATTCTATATATTATACATATATATTTTATATGTTATACATATACTATATGTTGTACATACATCTCATCATATATGTGTGTGTGTATATACACACACATACATACATACATACAGTTGGTTCTATTTCTCTGGAGCACCCTGATTGAATCAGGAGTTATTAAAAATTTTAAACAAAACTGGGTTTATAACTTTTGTGGCATTCATTAAGTCTTGTAATTTTAAGCTTTTATTGAACACCAGTTTATGCCAGGTTTTTCTACATGCTATGGAGTAAAACAAAGCGTAATACATAATGCCAGTTTTGGTGATTTTCTGTGCTCTTGTGAGGCATGCAGTTGTGCTGTTTTTTCCAAATTATTTCATTTAGCCAATCAATGCAACATTCCTCTGAGATAGGTATTATTAGTGTGGCTATTATTATATTTCTAATTTGACAGATGAATAAACTGAAATTTTAGCTATTAAATGGGAGGCTCAGGTCCAAACGCCAGGCTGCAGCACATGAAACATTGTATATTTAGTCACTAAAATGCATGTCTTCTAATGTAAAATAATTTGACTGTGGTCAATGATCAGTGAACAGAATAAAACTATGCTTTTAAATATTCATAAAAGATAACAAACAGCTAGAAAACCTCTTTAAACAGAGGGGGTGTTCATAGGTTGTAGAAGGTTGATGGCTTAAACAGTAAAAGTAGAAAGGCAGCTTAGATCACGATGACCAGATTCTAGGAAAGTTAAAGCAATCATGGCATTTTCAAAACCTGACAGTCAACTTCCACCAGATTTTAACAAACTTGTCTCACACTATTACAGTAATGCTATTCGAAGTATGATTCTAAGACTCCCAGGATCTGCATGACCCAGTAGCTTGCTAGAAATGCAAATATGGGGGCTTTACCCTGGATTTTATATATATCAGAATTTCTCAGAGTGGGACCTGGGGGAGACTGTTTTTTAAAAGAGCTTTCAAAGAGATCCATGTCCTATAAAGTTTGAAAAGAACTGCACTACAGCAACAGGGACCAGCAAAGAAGAATCTTGTGGTGCTGAGGTGAGCTTCTCTAGGGAAGCAGAAAGAAGAAATCAAGCCAGAGTTAACTAGAATTAATAATGGTTGATCAATATTCTGACTTGGGCTCAGATGCATGATGAGTATCTGAGACAAAAATAAATTCAGGAGGGAAAGAACTTAAGTAGGGACATGGAGAAGATGAAACTGTGATTCAAGTGAAGGTGTATTTGGACACAAAGTCAGAACAGGTAACATAGCATTAGTGAAAGAGGTCAGGATGATAAACATCAAGAATCAAAGCAGAACTAAAGATTAGGGCAGACTTGGTAAGACAAGGAGGGGAAAATCCTGGGACAAAGGAACAACTTATTTTAGAGAGAAACTGAAGATGTAAGAATCCATAGTCAAAGGTCTGAAGTTGAATATGAACTATTTGGAAGCAGGAAGACCAGATATATTCAGCAAAACCTAAAATATTTGCCAATTTTCCATCCTAAAGAATCAGGTCTTAATAGCCAATACAATTAATTAGTAGCTAATACAGTCACAAATTGTGCCACTGATTCATTCATTCATGATTTCAAAAAATATTTTTGCTATCTTCTATAAGCCAAATACAGAGATAAAATGTGAGACAAGTGTGATCTCTGCCATCAGGAGAGTTAGGCATTAAATAAGCAATTATACAAGTAAGTAATTATGATTGCCATAAGTGCTATCCAGAAAAAGCACAGGTATTATGAGAATGAATCACAGGATACTTAACCTAGCCCAAAAGGAGGAGAGTTAGCAGGATGATTTCCCAGAGGAACATTTCCTGGGGAAGTAAATTTTAAGGTACAACTTCATAGATGAGATGAGGTTGATGAAGAGCTGGGGGAAAAGCATTCTAGGCCAAGAGAGCAGTCCGTGCAGAGTGGGAACATTAAGATAGAACAGGAAGATGACCAGGATGATTGGAATGTAGTGAATGGCGGGAGAATAATACGAGATGAAACTAGTGATGATACAGAGCGGCAATGTCCTGTTGAAGACATAGAATAGCATCCTAATTGAAGTAGGAAAACCCTGGAGGATTTTAAATCAGTAAATAATAGGATGACATTTCATTAAAAATATATCCTTTTAGGGCATTTGATATGGATTATATAGGGAAATCTTTTTAGGAAGTTACTGTAATACATTGGGCAAGGGATCATGATGATTTGAATTAGGTTAATGGCAGTGACAAGAGAAAGGAATAGATAGATTCAGTATATATTTAGCAAGTACAAACCAATAGGCTAGTGGCCATAGAGGAAGAAGAAAATATAAAATATCACATCTATGTTTCTGGTATACATAGGGACCTATACCATTAACTAAAATAGGGAAAGTTGGAGGAAATAAATTTTGGGAGAAAAGTCATGAATTCAATTTTGGACTCAGGACTGCCTGAGTTTTAGATGCCTGTTAGTAACCTAAGTGTAAATTTAAAGTATATCAGTAGATTGGTGGTCTGGAACTCAGAAAAGACATTTTGCCCGAAGATGTAAGTTTGGATTCATTATACATGATAGGTCAAGTTATTACAGGGTATAAAAACACCAAGGAGGAGAGAATGAAAGGGAAGCATTTTCTTACATTTTAATCTTTTAAGGATGATAATAAAAATGTTGCACTGGCAAAGGAGACTGAAAAGGAAAGAACAAAGAAGCAGGAGGCAAAGGAAAAGTTTGTGTCCCAGAAACCAGTTGGAAAAATGTCCGAGTTAGGAGTCAGTAAATGTGTGACAGAGAGCCAAGGCATTAAAAAGAATGAAGTGCAAGGGACTGACCAATTTACTACCCTCTATTTTTGTATATTGATTATACTTTCTTAGTTAATCTCAATTATTGTGTCCACACCCACAGATAATTTTTGAAGTCAGAAGCCTCAGTGTCATTCTTAACATCTTCTCTCTAAACTCCCACATAAAACCTGCATCTTTAGCATCTTTAAAGTACTGAAAGAAAACGGGGGAAAAATCCCTATTAACCTAGAATTTTATACCTAGCAAAAAAATATCTCTCAAAAATGCAGATTCATACTTTTCTTCAAATAAACTAAAGCTAAACAGATTTATTGCAATTAGACCTGCACCATAAGTAATGACAAAGGAAGTTCTTCAGGCAGAAGGCAAATGATACCAGATGGTATTCACTGGAGCTATGCAGTACAGAAGCCCATAATACTAAAGTCCATATTTTATTCACAGTACTTTCAGATCAGAAGCTGAAAACAGTATGAACATAAACCCAAGTGTCATTCTAACCTACCTTCTAACTTTTTATGTATTTATAAATAAACATCAGTAAATTAAGTTAATATGTGTCTGAGGTTATTAGAGCATTATTAAAAGAAGTCCATGGGGGTTGGTTGTGGGAATTATTAGATTTGATAAATCATATAAAGTACTTGAGAAAATGCCTGGCACTAGTAAATCTCAATGTTTGTAAGCTATTATTATTTGATAATGAATATGTAATCAAATCTGTTACCTATAATAAAATCTATTATTTAATGTTTTATACATAATTGGTATTTGTATGCACAATAAAATCTATTGTTGAGTAGTTACTTAATAACATATATATAATAAAATCTATTCCTTAGAATTTGAATTAAGATGATCTGTTTTACCATGCTGGAATATTAAAATAGGGTTACACTATGTTCAATATTTAAATTACCTTAAATCCCTGATAAGAAGGTTTTTTTCTTCAGCATTAAGGAGTTAGTAAAAAAATTTTTCTTAACCAGCAAACACTTTAAAATGTGTTTGTCTCATTTTTTTGGCAGAAAGTAACCCTTGTGTTCCTATGAATGATTTTCCTAGTGGGAGACAGTATTTTCTGAGTCATTAAGACCTAACAAAAGCACTCAGAAAATCTGGTTGAATTTATTGATCAGTCAACAAACATTTATTATAAGCCTATTTTATGCAAGCCCTGTGCTAGATATATATGATCCAGCAGCATAAAGCATGGTGCTAGCTTTCAGGGAGTTTATGAAATAATGGTAACTAACAACTTTTAACTCTCACTATGTTAAGGCACTATGCCAGGTAAGGTTGTGGGTTTTTTTTTTTTCATGTTCTTGCATTTAATCAATCCTCACAGTATTCTTATGATGGAAGTATTATTATTAGTAGTAATATTTTCACTTGACAAAGATGGTGAGATTTTAGGAGGTGAAGTAATTTGGCTATGGACAAATAGTAAGTGTAAAACACAATGCTAAACACCAGGATGTAAGAAATGAAAATTTATTCTTTCATCTGTTAGATACACTGCCTCTCTCTCTTTATAACTCATTGGGAAGGAAAGGAAGATATAACTGAAAATATGAATACAAGTTAGGAGAAAAATACTCTTTAATTTTTCTTTTTTTAAACAACAATCCTACTGTTAAGCATTATTTGTGAAATTATTAAATTTAAAAAATTACTAAAAGCTTATTTACCAATTGAGGTTTCCCAGTTTTGATGAAGAAGGAAAGTGACAGTTTAATTGTTGAAAGTACATAAATAGATCACACCCTGGAAACCAGAAGTTAGGAAAGTTAAAGACATCAGGATTTTTCAACATCTCTGGCAATCATCTCCACACCAGATTTGAACACATTAGCTTTAAACTACTGGAAATTTAGGAGCCAGCTAGGAAAATTCTCGAAGTGCTGAGGAGAATCTCCCTGGAGAAAGCAAAGTGAAAACAATAGCTAGAGTTATTAGAATTAATAACAGTTAATCAGTGTTCTGTCTTAGGCTGAACCTAAGTGGGAATATAAGACAACTGTGAATTCAAGTAGGTCAGGGTGTAGGTAGGGTTATGGAGAGAATAAAACTTTCCCACTTAAGAATAAATGAGTTTGGACACAGAATCAGAGCAGATTGTCCGGCATGGGTAACAACAGGTCAAAGTCTAGTGACGTTTACAGGTTTGACAAGCTAGGGAGGCAAAATCCTGGGACAGAGACAAGTAGTGACTTTTGGAGAAAAGCTTAATACACGAGTATTCTTAGCCAAAGGTCTGAAGTTGGAATTGACCCATTTATTCAAAGGCAGGCAGCTCAGTTCTATCTGGTCAACTCTATCACAGTGACTGATAATTCAGACCTAAAGAATTATATCCTCTAATACAAGCACACACTGTGCCATTGATTCATTTGTCCATGCATTCAGCAAATATCATCTCTGTGCCAGTCACAGTGATGAACACCAGACCTGTGATAAATGAAAGGCAAATGAGACAAATATGGTCTCTGCTGTAGTGAAAATTACATTATAGTGGAAAGATAGGGATTAAATGAATAATTAATTACAATTTGGATCAGTTGTAAAGGAAAGTTACTGAGTATTTTGAGAATGAATCCCAGAAAGAACTCTCCCAGTTTGCAAAGGGGTTAAATAAAGGATAGAGCCTGAAAGATGAGTCAATTAGCAAAACAAATATTTGGAAAAAAGGCATTCCTACCTTAAAGATAGGAAGAAACAGAGATGACCAGTGTGGCTGCAACATAGTGAAGCTAGGGGATTGGTTTGGGGACTATAGGACATTATATGCAATGTTGAGGATTTCTAATATTATCTTAATTGTAGTGGGAAAACACTGAATGTTTTTATGCCAGTAAACAATATAATGACATTTGCATTTTTAAAAGATTCTTTTAGGTGTTCTTATATGGTATTTCGTATGGAATAGCAGGCACAGGGGTAGAATTGGAGAGATCACCGATAAAGCTACTTCAGTAGTCTAAGCAAGAGATGATGGGAGCTTGAACTTCAGTTATTGACAGTAAAGACAGAAAGAAGTAGAAAAATTCATTATGTAGTTAGGAGGTAGAAAAGAGAGTTGTAGCCATAGACTTTAGGCATGAGTACATGGTGTAGGGTGGTGCCATTCACCAGAATAGGAAGGACTGGAGGAAAAAAATATTGAGAATTCAGTTATTTCAGAGTGAGATAATAAAGTTTCGGGAATATTAAGTTGACATGTCTAGACTTCAGAAAAGAGATCTTGCCTAGAGAAAAAGTTTGAGTTCATGAACATATATATGATCCTTCAAGTATAAAAGATGCTATCTTAGCTTCTGGCATGAGCAGAGGAACGGATGAGGGTACAATTCCCTAGCATAGAGAGGTAAAAAGGAAAACCAAATTTAGGATGAGTTCATTTGTGAACTGCCTGCGTTTGAGATAATTGTGAGATACCCAAGTACCAACATTAAGCATCTGAGGGCTGATAGATCTGGAGTTCAGGAAAATATATAGATATAAGTTTGAATTCATTACATGTAATCTGTTGAGTTAATGAGAGTAGATGAAAATATTTAGCACAAAATGAGAAAAAGAGATGAGAGGAGAGGAAAGAACAGGAGAGGACAAGAGAGAGAAATCTTTAGGGTTACAGATATTTAAGTGGAAATAAAGTAAGTGAGCTGATGATGAGAGAGAAATGCCAGAGAAGCAAGGAAGTAAGCAAGAGAGTATGGTATACCAGGATTCAAATAAATAAATGTTCTGGCTATTAGAAATTAGAGAGAACACTGAAAAGTCAAGAAAGTGGAGAAGTAGACATATACAGTTCACTGTCTTCTGTCATTTTATATTTATTCTAACTTTTGGATAATCAGTTTTAGTGGTCAACATCCACTGATTTTTCAAGGTGTTCCAAACCTTGCCTCTTCTATCCCCAAATTAGAATCAGTCAGCAAATCTTATCAATTCTACCTCAGAAAACTCTTTGATCTCTTCTTGCCTCTCTATGCTTATAATCAATGTTTCCTTTCGGATTCAGTTTATTTTCACCATTTGACTACAATATACATAAATGTTTACTTATTTAAGTAACCTCTACCTCCACTCTGGGTCTTGAACTCAGGACCCTGAGATCAAGAGCCACATACTTGGGCGCCTGGGTGGCTCAGTTGGTTAAGCGACTGCCTTCGGCTCAGGTCATGATCCTGGAGTCCCAGGATCGAGTCCCGCATCGGGCTCCCTGCTCAGCGGGGAGTCTGCTTCTCCCTCTGACCCTCTTCCCTCTCGTGCTCTCTGTCTCTCATTCTCTCTCTCTCAAATAAATAAATAAAATCTTAAAAAAAAAAAAAAGAGCCACATACTTTACTGACTAAGCCAGGCAGACACCACCTCCCCTTTTTAAGTGACTACAATATACATTTTAAAGCCTCATCTCCTCAGACATTGTCCAATCCTAAAATATCCTTGTCCCTATATTATTGGATCTGTTTCTATTGACTATTTACTCTCTCGATACGGGACACAGTTTCTTGTTCCTTTTTTTTTTATATCCTGCAGTATTTTTTATTGTACACTGTAGATTGTGTGTAAAAGGACAATAGAGACTAAAGTAATGATATTTATCACCAGAATAAAGCATGCTCCTTCTTTTAGTCTGGCCATCTGAGTCAATGTAATTTATAGTTGATCCAGATGGAGGCTTTATTGCCACATTGGTTAAATCTAATTCACAAGTAATTTCAGATATTTTAAAGGGTAAGAAAAAGACTAACTTTAGTAGCTCTTAAGATATGAGTATACAGAGCTCCAACAGAGCTCTAATGTTAGACATTAGCTTAAGAAAACCTAAAGATGGTTCTAGTCTGTCCAAAAGCTGGTACGACCCTCTTCTCAAGTTGAAGCTTTTTGTGTACCCAAATCAAAGCCTGTCAATTTTAAAGATTCTGAGGTAGTCCTACAAGTGTTCCAAATTTGGAGGGATTTGAAAATCCTAAGTAAGCCTGAGTAGGAGTGGACCTCCCCAATATCCTTCTCATATACTGGCAGAATCTCATTATCATTCTCTGTTCCTGTATTTTTTCAAGTGGAATTTGTAATACTTATTTTTGATCTTACTCTCTTAAACCATCGCATTATTCTTAAATTATTGTTATATATTTTTAGGTAGCCACCTTACTAACTTACTCAACTATAGCAAAAATACACAACTGGGACTGATTGTATATTTGTAATTATTTTATTATTTAAAAATTCTTTAGTATTGTGGAAGAGGGAAGGACAATCAGATAGTTAAAAACATATTTATAGCTAATGTTATGTAACATTTTTCTATGATTTGATGAAGGGATGTTAACCTCAATATTTTTCTAAACTCTTTGTTTACCTGGATGATATAACCACCTTTGAAAATATCCTGAACTTTTTCCCAGTTCTTCTTTTTTTTGAAGATTTTATTTATTTATTTATTTGAGAGAAAGAGAGCACAAGCAAGGGGAGTGACAGAAGGAGAGGCAGAAACAGGCTCCCCGCTGAGCCGGGAGCCCAGAGGGGCTTGACCCCAGGGCCTGGAATCATGACCCCAGCCAAAGGCAGATTCTTAACTGACTGAGCCACCCAGGTGCCCCTTTCCCAGTTCTTAATAGGAAAAAAGTACAGATCTTTTAGGATAAATATTCTCAGACATTCCTTTAAGTTCAATCATTGTTCAGTTGGCCAAGAGAGTTTACTACAACTCAGTGTTTGCCTGTCCATACTGGTAACATTAGTTAAAATTTTGAGGGAATAGTGTTAAAATCAAAATTGGAAAACTGTGCTGTTGGAGTTGGTTAAGGATAATTGCTTTTACAACTTTCTAGACATTGAAATCCAAGCTGAGGAGTGCTGGTAAATGTTTAACAACTGGCTTTCCAGGGGAAAAGAAAAGGCCCTGGTTTTTCACATTTGATGATTTTGGTCCTGTAACTATTTTCACCATGGTTGGTTTCAACCTAGCAACATGATGTTATTGAACGTGGAGTTAGAGGTGCTCAATAGCACACTATTATATAGCATTTCCACCATACAGATAGAATAGGTGTAAACAATCTCTAAAGCATTGATAATAGTAAAATGTATAGGAAGTGATGTATTTTGAGTATTTGTCTTTTTAAAATATAATTTCTTTAGATGTAAATTTATATCATTTAATTATAAATAATAGCTGTGTTTAATAATTGGCTTAAAGTTTCTGGAAATTAATATAGATGTTTAAAAGCTAGTGTGGGCTAGCTCCAATAGACCACTGATTCTAAACCTTTTGGGATAAGGGCCATTAAATTCCCAGTATTGAACTGGATTTTGATCCATAGCCCACCTTGGTGAATATTTATGAAAGAAAGGGCTCAAGTCAATATTAGCTGGATCAGAAGAAAGCCAGGTATTTTTTGCATTCACACCTGCATGCGCCAAACTAATTTTTCTCTCCCCTCCATTTCATAAACCTATTTTTCTTTGTGTCATTAATTGGGATTATTTTCCAAACATAATTATTACTGGCTTATATAATGCCCTCTGTAGCCAAGAGTTTTGCATCTGATAGTTCCTCACTAAGAAGGCAGTCTAGATTGTATGTTATCCTTATAAATTCGAACTTGTAGTCCCTACTTTAAATCACTTGTGTTTTTAATTTAAATCATCATACATTTCAGTAAAGTATCACTTTTTTCCCTAAGATCCCTACATCCATTCCTTTTTATGAGTGCTTCTTTAATTTCATAGGACAAACATCTGTGATGAAATCTTATCCAGGAAATTACAGTTGCAAATTTAAAGATAAATCTCCTTATGAAAAAGCGAAGTTGATGGCCATATATAATAACTCCACAAAAACAAATATTTCACAAAAGAATTTACTGGTACATTAATATCCTGCTTTGAGACCTAGCTTTTGGTAGAAAATAAAATGTGTTCTAAAGTATTCATCTCAAAAGGAACTTATACAAAATTGCTTTATTAAATGAAAATATAACAGTTACATTTTACGTATTGAAACTATGGTCAAATAAGAATGGGAAGAGTGTGAATAGGAAACACTTGTGCAAATTTATTTTTGAAATAGTTCTGTATCTGTGGAATTCTGCATCACGACAGGTTAGTTGTGTAAAAAAATCTAATTTATGTTGTTAGCAGTTGGAACAGTGGCTTTGGGTGGGTGGTGGAGAAGGGAGGGGTGAATACAGGGCCTCTGGACCTCTAATAACATATTGTTTGTTGATCAGAGTGCAGGTGGGATGTCAGTTTGTGGAAAATCAGCAAATTGTATAGTTACCTCTGTACACTAATGTGAAATATAGTATAATTCAAGTTTTAAAATATTTGTGCATGTATGCACATCCCACATGAAAAGTACACAATATATACTTGTGCCCTATAATTATGGCGTGATTATTTTGAAAAATACATGTATTTAGAAGTTTTTAATTAAGTGCCTTTTTAGTGACAGTGAGGCTAAAACTTATATAAAGTCCATAAAAGGTGTTTGTATTTTTAAGGTTTTATACAATCAAATATTGTAGTTAATGTATCATCTATTTTGTCGTTGGCATTTATTCATACATAAATTCATAAAATAAACCTTTGTTTCCCCATTAAACCTTATTGAAGAAGTGACTCATGGGTTGAATCATTCTTTACAAAAGCTTAAAAAATCCTAAAAGACCTAAGAGGGTACAGACTTCTGTTCAATTAAAAAATTGAGACAGTGAAGTAGGCCTAAATTATCTTGAGACTAGAAATATATTTGGAACAAACTATTTTGCAAATATTTTAATTTGTTACTAGAGAAGACAGGAAGAATATAATTTTTAAAGCTCTTCCCTAATGTATATCTAGAGACAGATTGACATATACCCAGAGCTGTTCAGTGAATCTCATGGGGTAGAACTGGTTGCTGATATCTCTTGACCTGAAGTTAAATATGCTTTCCTCCAAGAGCATTTAGTCACTTAAAAAGAAAAACTGCTGTAAACACATGATGGGGATTAAGGAATGCACTCGTGATGAGCACCAGGTGATGTATGAAGTGTTGAGTCACTATCTTATACACCTGAAACTAATATTACACTGTATGTTAACTAACTGGAACTTAAATAAAAACTTGAAAAAGATCTGCTTCTCTTAAAATAACTAAAAGTAAATAGGATTAAATAAGGATTATAATAATTATTTGGGAGATATAATACCTTCATAGACTTAAAAGGCTTTAAATTATATTTTTCAATTATACCTGTAACCATTAGTAGGATTCTTAGTATCTTCATTTTACATAGATATTGAACTACAGTTGGGTCATTTTTATGACACCTGGGAAGCCATGGCAGTATACTGATATCTGTAAGCTAACTGAATATTGAGAGAATGGTGGGTATTTTAGTGGAACTCAGGAATTCAATGATACAGGGACAATGTAGAAGTACCTCAAATTTTTGAGATATATTAGGATACCTATTCCCTATAGCTTTTTTCTTCCTCCTTATTACACTGGATTTATTTCTCGATGACCAAAGAGATGTTTTAATATATATACATATATGTATATATATAAATACTTGTTCTAATATATATTAGAAGTTTTCCATTTTGCAATCAATTTATAAATGATGTCAAGATAGCAAGTTAACATAGGGCTTTCAGTTCATTTTGTTATCTACATCTCAAGGTTTCATCCTCCACCTACTTTTCATTGCACACTTTCAACCCTGAGTTATTTCTTTGACTTCCGTACCGTAAACAATTCTGGTCGCTATCCAAATACCTAAGTGTGTTATGGCTTCATTATCAATATGTCTTTTGGAAATTCTATAAGTATCCATTCTTTACCAACCCCTCCCTTGCTGTGTGCAATATTATAATCTCATCTCACCATCTTCTTATGATATCAGTAGTTCTTTTTTCTTTGGATAAGAGTGACAGAAGGACACTGAGTTACCAAGTCCTGAAAGTCTTCCATGATTCCTCCCAACCTCTTCATATTACTTAGTCCTACTGACTCTAATGTTTAAATATCTCTAGAATATTTTCCATATATCCACATCCCTACGTCTGCCTTGTTTAGGTCCTCATCACTTCTGGTGGATTGCAAATGGTATTCTATTAAACATATATTTTTCATTTGTTTACTACTCCTAGTCTATCTTTCAGCTATAAAATCTAGTCATATGATTCTCTTGGTGAAATTTTTAAATCCCTCTGTAGAATAGCTTCAAACTCCTTAACAATGTAAAAAATGTTCTATATAATCAGAGTTTGAACAGAGTTTTTCAAAGAACCTTATATAAGTCAGATTTTATATAATTTTCCCCTATCACCTGACAAAATGTCTATTTATCCAAATTCTCATAATACACACAATTCAGTTTCTCAAGCGTATTATGTGATATCTTGCCTCACTACAAATGCATGTTGTTCTCTTTACTGAAAATGACTTTTCCTTCAAGACTTTTCTTCAAGATTGAGCTTTGGGAAGAAATGAATTAATGTTTCTAAAGTCCTTACTGTGTCAAGAACTGTGTTAAGTGATATAAAGACATTGCAATATTTGAATTTCCTTATAACTCTAAGATGTTCATATCATTCCCATTTTAAATATGAAGAAATCAAGGAAGAATTTAAACTCTCATCTGGATGACTACAAAAACTATATTATAACTATTGTGCTCTAAATTATTTAATTCTCACAGAAAGCTAGAGAAATATATTTAATTTTATTTCTGTATTATACAAAAAATATAAAGCTGATATTCATGGAGTGTGGCTAGCACGTGAAGCCTGAATTTATTTTCAAATTTGTCAAACACTAAGGCCTATATTAATTCCATTATACCACTCAGTTTCTTTAAATATCACCACCGCCATGAATCATTTCCTAAATATACTATGGGCAGTTGGTAATGCCAGTATTTCTTCTTATGATGCCTCATCTAGTGGAGTAAAAGTAAGAATTAATACTTACCTAGAAGTCATTTAGCATACAGGCATAGTACCCTTTAGTAATTATCTCATTTGCATATCTTAACATATATCAAAGTGATTATATTCATCACTCTGTATCTATGTGTTTACCTGTTTTCACCACTAAAGTATGACTACTTTGGAGGCAGCCACCGATCTGTACATATTTATTTTCCTAGCACCTAGCACAATTCCTTTCTTGTAGAAGGTACATAATAAATAGGTTTAATTAAATAAATGTGTTATGATTAGGGGATGATTATAGTATTGGTAGGATAGAGCAAGAAAAGAAGAAGGGATTGCTTAAATCTCAGAGAAAGAAAGCAGTCTGCTCCTACATCCCTTGAGCTTAGAAATGTAGAAACTTTGGTAGGCTGAATTATTTTCCTAAGGCTACATGGCATTATGTTTTCTTATAATGGATATAAATTATGCATTTTTCCAAATGGCAGTAGTCAGATAGTCTAGTTATATATCTTAATAGATACCACAAATTTAGCAGACTAAATATGCTTTGATTTATTTGCAAATTTTGATTCATTTTATTGACCCTATTGTACATTACAGAGTTTAATTCATATTCTACATGCATTATAAATTCAAAATATTGGAAAAACCTCTTGATCTGCAAAGAGATCAAATTCATCTAAAATCACCATCTCTGTTTTCCATCCATTTGAAAAGATCGGTTAAGTGTGTTTCTTAGGCATAGCCAGGCTTCTGGAAAGTGGAAATTGGTTCTTATTATAGTTTTTGGCTTTGTTTTATGTAAGAGAATAATTGACTACTTTTCCCCCAGTTGTTCCCATTCAAGGCTTGTTTGCAGCTCCCTCTGTGATGTTTTAGGGATTTATCACCCCTATAGCTTTTCTTATGCCATATTCTTCTTTGCAGATTTCTAGTGTTATTCTCTTCTAGGTCCATGAGGTGTTTGTGTGTGTTTCTCATATTTCTCCCCACCTTTAAGACAATTGAATTTGAGGGCGCCTGGGTGGCTCAGTTGGTTAAGCAACTGCCTTCGGCTCAGGTCATGATCCTGGAGTCCCGGGATCGAGTCCCACATCGGGCTCCCTGCTCAGCGGGGAGTCTGCTTCTCCCTCTGACCCTCTCCCTTCTCATGCTCTCTCTCTCTATCTCATTCTCTCTCTCAAATAAATAAATAAATCTTTAAAAAAAAAGACAATTGAATTTGAAAATGCACCAAGTAGATGCAAAGATACATTTTAAACTTGGGTCTTAGATATTTGTATCAGAGAAAAGATACTGACTTTCTTCTCACTCACTGAAGGAGAGATGAACTAAGTTCTTCCTATCCACCTAGTAATGCATTATTCAATCATATTATTACAGAGAGGTTAAATTTCTAATGCTTATGTGTGTAATTATTTTAGTTTATGTCAGCAATTTATAGCTCCTAAATAATTGTACTCTATATCCCCATACCTGATAAGTTACATTTTAAAGTTTTCAAATTTTCTACTATTTTTAAATGAGGTGTCATCTTCATATAAAATTGCTACTGTAGATGATTAAACTGATAAAACTCTTGGCAGGATATTAATCCTTAGATATAACTTCTATAATTTTTTAAATGTTTGAGGTCTTTCAATCTTTTGTTTAAAGAATAAAGAATATTGGGCGCCTGGGTGGCTCAGTTGGTTAAGCGACTGCCTTCGGCTCAGGTCGTGATCCTGGAGTCCCGGGATCGAGTCCCACATTGGGTTCCCTGCTCAGCGGGGAGTCTGCTTCTCCCTCTGACCCTCCCTCCTCTCATGTGCTCTCTCTCGCTCTCTCTCATTCTCGCTCTCTCAAATAAATAAAATCTTAAAAAAAGAATAAAGAATATTACTCAGATAAATATTATAAAATAAGGTCTATGTAGTTCACTTGAAGTATATTAGGTTAGAGGCAATATATACAAATGTTCAAATAGAATCTTCCCAGGGTAGAAAAAAATATTATGGAATATGAGCTATATAATATACATAGTGATTGGATGGTTAATTTTTCAGACTGCCATTTAGAGTATTTTAGTATAATCTTGATCAAGTAGGTGCAATTATCTTTTCTATGACCTAGCAGTCATGCTCTTACATGCTTTGGAAAGAAGAAATATTTCTCTGAACATCCCTGAACTCCATCCCTGTTGTCATCAGCACTCCTACTACCCTCACAGGCTGATCTCAATTTCTACTGGTTTATTGACTGAAAGTCACTGTGATCATGCTTCCTCCAAGGATGAATTTCTCCCTGTAGAGTGTAACTGTTAGAAAGGAAACCTTGGTTATACTCTGATGGTTTTTCTTTAGTCTAGCCCCAAGCTATGAACTTGAAGATTTCACTTGGGTCTTACAAATAGTCAGGTGTGACAACATAGAACTATGATAAGTGTGTGTGTGTGTGTGGCACCTATGTGGATATAAAAAGAGGCTTTGGAAAGACACAACATTAGGTTTCTAAATGATTGCAGTAACATATTTACTCTTCTTTTGGTGGGTAAATAAAGCTTAATTAATTTTTACACTGAAGATACTTTGGGAAATAAACAAGCATTTATATACATTTGCTGTTTTACATGGCTCTCCCACTTTGGTATTTTTCACAAAAATTATAATGACATTTTAAAATGCTACCTGTGTTTTCCTTTGATGAATATTAGCATAATGAAATGCACATTTTGTTTTAAAGCCTGCTTTTTTGAGGTAGTGAAAAAAGAGTAATAGAAGCAAACCATGGTTTGTCCTTAGAAGCTTAAATTCTAAAAGAAAGGACTCTTAGAACTACTGAAACTCCCAGAAAAAAAGGTGCTTACCATCCAAAATACTTAACAATGATGAACATAGGTACCCACTATGATGTTTAAAAAAAATCTCTTCCATGTTATTCAAATGAAAAATTAATTATTTTTAAATTAAAGTCTTCTAAGAAAGGTTATCCATATGAATCTGGGTAAAAATCTCCTATGATTTGTAGCCATATATATCTCTCTTTATGTTTTTTTTTCTTAATTTTCAGTTTAGCCTTTTGATTTTTCAGAAATGGCAGGGAAAAAAGCAACTCTGTATATCTCACTTAAAATGTAAAATATTCAGTCTAAATCTTCAGAAAGTATGTCTTTTGAATAAAAGAAGACAGATACTACAGTGTTTCTGCCAAAGAGAGAGTCCAGTTTAAACATTCTGCAGTATGCAAATGTTATCTCGTCTATGTGAGTATTTTACCCGAGTGGATGTTGCAGGGTTGGAGCCTTCTGCCTGTGATTTAAGTTGTAATTTTATTTGCGGAAATAAACCAATTGCCGAGCTTCAATTGTCTTAGTGATGAGGTGATCAATAGCCCATTACTGGATAGAACAGCGACTACAGGAAGTGCATTGAAGATTTTAATGCATGAATTATGCATGCGGTGCTCATTCTTTAGTCTCCAAACAGAATGACAGGGTTTGTGAAGTCGCCTCAGATAGTTTCTTGCATTAAGTGACTGCAGTGAAATGCTTAATATTTTCAGGCATAGAAGCAGCATTGACTCGGGCCAGCCGAATTTGGAAGATGTAAATCCCCCAGCTCCTAGCACAGAATGCTTTATTTGAAAGTATTGCTATGTAGGGAGACAGCTTCACTGTCATCTAACCTGCTCTCCCCAGAAGGTTGGCTGAAGGATGGGAGCGGCTGTGCCTGCCTCTGAGGTCACAGCTTGAAGTCCTTTTAACTTGCTTTCTGCTGCAGGAGAGAGGTATATTGTGGTATAACAGTCGCTGCATTTATTGAAATGGACAATTTGCAATAAATACTATACTCAGAACAACAGACAACTCAGCATATCAGGTAAGTGCAAGGCTTTTCTCTAGGTTAGGTAATTGTGAGAATGTGCTGAGTTAGGATAATGGTGATGCAGTATTAGTAAGGTTGACTCAGACCTCAGTATTGCGATGCAGTGTTAGGGTTTTGAATTGTTTTGTTAATTGAAAAGTGACTTTATTTTGTATTTTTGACAGTATTGTGCCATACGGTATTTTATTTGCATGGAAAAGCTTTTCAAGAATGTACTAGAGCTTAGATGTGTGTGTGTCTTGGATAGATAGCCTTGCAAATTGGGGAGGGGCAGCACTGAGCGTGAGCTGAATCAATAAAAAAATTATCTCCTTCTGGAGAAGTTTTAGCAAGGCTGTGGTATACCTTTGGCTCAGATTATTTCCTTTATGTCAACATTTTCAAATTATGGTGAAAGATGTTGGTAGACACCCAGAATGTTCAGTCCTTCTCCCAGAAGTAGAGGATAGCACTAAGGTACTCAAATTCAAATACTGTGTTGCATACAAATTGAACAGATGGAATTGAAATAATTTGGAATAGCATGTCCTTGAAGGAAGACCTTGTTGTCAGAAAACAGTTTGAATTCTACCTGGAGTGTTTTGTTTTCTTTCCTCCTGCCCAGTGTGCCTTACTCTAAAAAAGAATGGATAGATGGTATATTCTGAAATTTATGCCAAAGAAGTTTTATTTTTTTCTTGATGCTTTAAAAATTAAGCTTATATAATTGTAGAACCTACTATATAAAAGCCAAATAAAATTCACAAAAACTCTGAAAAACTGAAAAGTAATATACTACTGCATTTGCCAGTCTTTGTGAATTAAAGCTGCTTGCTTAAATATCATGGCAAATAATTAATAAATATGTAAATGATGAGCAGTATGATATGAATTCCTCAACCTCTCTTTAGAGTGGGAAAATAACATTAAAAAAACATTTAGTAAGAAACTCTAGGTATAGTAAAATGTTTTAAAGATGATTTTAAACAGTAAATATATACTGTTAGTGTATATATATACACTATTAGTATATATACACATATGTATATATGTACACATATGTTTATACACATATATACACTATAATATATAATTTGTAAAACATAATATGTGCAATATAACAATTATGTATATGTACTTCTTCAAGTATGATGCTAAGTTTTTAAAAATGTTTGCTGAATAATCTATCAAGAACCAGTAATAGATAATGCTAAGTATGCTTTGTGAAGTAGGCATCACTTATAAAAAAGGAAAGAAATACAGAGCAATGATAATAAGAGCACAGGAAAACTACTTTTCAAGATTTCACAATATATTTCAATTCTGCTGTGGTATTACTCTATCGAGTTTCCTTTCAATTGCCTGGTAGTATGGTGGCACAGAACTCAAATCGTAGAACATGTTTAAATCTGCAAAGCTGAGTTAGTTTAGGTACAGGAGGAAACTCACACATTGGGTTTTTCCGTAGGGGAAGATAGGAAGAAGTAATCGCCTATACATTTTAGAGTTCTTCTGATGCTGACTCATGGTGTTCAGTTCTGCTCAAATGCCTCCTGGCTGAGGTGGCCCATTAACAGCTAGTAAAATGGAATTAAAGGAAAATGAGAAAGAATGGAGGGGGCAGAAACTTAGAGATATTATTTATTGTCTAACAGCATACTAAATTCTGAGTAATGAGTATAATGGCAGCACTACTTGTTGGAGGTTGCTGATATGACAGTAGGAGAAGAAAGCCCCCCATGCTGGATGACAAGATCATAGCAGTAAAATTAACGGACTAACATGATGAGATTGTATAAACAAAGGAATCCATGTAACACCGCACTTGTTAAAACTCTCTGTCATCATTCTAGTCTCAAACTTAACCCTAGCCATTACTAAATATCATTGAAAATATGTGATGGTTAGATAAAGGATATTTCCTGGATCATGTGAGGGAAATCTGGAATGAGGTGCTCTCAGTTCCCAATTCCCACAGTAGTTGTAATTAATTTTTATAGATTGCCAATTGGGAAAACTAACAAGAGATAAATGACGATATTTGAATATTAACCACAATATATGAGGTGAGACACCAAAATGAGGTTAGATAATGATTATTATGGCAAAGCATAATCATATTAAATGCAGTTAGGAAGGAGACTGAAGATCCAAAAAGGATATAATAAAAGGTAAGAGAAAATGGAATGAGAAACCCTTATAGCAGTGAAATATTAAATGCAGGATTTTGAAAGAAAAATGTACCTACAAATAGTTGATACATATTATTAATGCCCTTTAAAATCAGTTTATAAGAATTCTGAAATATTATGATTCACTAATATAAGCTTAGTAATTTACTTTAAAAATGAATTTTAAAGAAGACTTAATAGACTGAGAAATCAGTTGAAGAATATTTCAAAATGGTAAGCCATCAATTTTCTTTTTAGTATAAATATATACACTAATGTTTGCACATATGATATAATAAATCTAAGTAAAAACCTATCTATATCTCAAATTCTCTATAGGTCCTGTATATCTCTATATGTCCTGTATTCAGCATTAGCCATAAACTAGGATTATAAAAAAGTTATGAATCATTTATTGGAATACTAGGAGAGTAAAAGATTTTGAAGAGAGTTTTCCAAACTTAAAACACACAAATTGATTAAATTTGAGTTTATATTTTTGTGACAAGTGCCCCCTGTATTTTTTTTTAAGATTTATTTATTTGGCAGAAGGAGGGTGTGGGGGGAGGGGCAGTGAGAGTGGGAGAGAGAGAACTTCAAACCGACTCTCTGCTGAGCGTGGAGCCCCACACTGGGCTCCATCTCAGGACGCTGAGATCATGACCTGAGCCAAAACCAAGAGTTGGATACTTAACCGACTGAGCCACCCAGGCTCCACCAACACCCCCCCCACCCCATATTTTTTAGTAAATAGTTCTGTTGAGTTATAAGCTTTGTGAGATTCACAGAAATTTTTTCAAGTATGAATTTATAATAAAGAGTGATACCAAGAAATTGCATCTTCTCTTTTCTCTCATTAGAAAAAATAATGATTAGTTCCTCCTTAAAATATATTCCCTAAGAAATTAGTTTTTGAAATCTTTTCCTTTAAAAAGTGCTCCTAAAATTTGACTCTGAGGATGTGTCATTTTAATACTTCATGCATGTTTTAGCAATCTCTTTCCTCTGATTATAAATATAAATATCACTGTGTTTTTCATTTTAATCACTTTCCTCTCATAAGAAAACTCAGTATAATAAAGAAGCATTTATTTAAGGATCTTCCTGTGTGCTTTTGCTAGGTATTCTGGCTTCATAGATATGAAAAAAGATGAGGGGCAGTGCTTTCAATAGAAGAAATAATTCAAATGTAGGAAAAAAGTACAATATAGCACCATCCAAAATATTTGGTAAAAAGTTTAAGTGTCATAGGACAAGTAAAGTACCATACTCAAAATTTTTTAAATGAAGTCCAGGAGAAGAATATATATACATAAAGGCATGGAAGCAAAACTTTATATTCTAGTGTCAGGACTGAAATAGAGGAACTGGATAGGTATAGTAGAGAATAAACAGGGTGGGAACACATAATTAAGAATTTAGACTTGGTTTTATAGTCATCAGGCACTCACATATGTTATTTAATCCCTTTGGAGGCATTTAATGCTCAAAAAGTTCCTGACCCTTGAATCAGATGAATGCTGAACATTTTTTAGTGATTGTTAACTCAAAATTAAATATTATAATATTCTTGCCTTTTAGTCTGTATTCTCATGCTTTGCTGACCCTGGAGGGACTGCCCTTCCCAACGTTAGCTAATTACTAGAATTAGTGAACCAATTACCCTTGAGTTCAGTTTTCAAATGCAAAGCAAGCAACTAGGAACCCACACCTTTAACTTCCTTCTTTATCAGGGTTCTCACCTCTGGCCAATTTCTTCTTGCTCTAATCACCCCAGGGACAAGTGCGGGACAACTAGGGACAGTTCTAGTGCCCCCAGAGCTTCCTGAAGTAATTCAAACTAGCCGATCCTAAATCCACTTATTCTGCCTCCTTTCTGAGAAAACCACAATAAAGGCTTTTGCTCATAGTTTTCTCCCTCCTTCTGCCTCCTGATTGGCCCCTGACCCCCAAGATTCCCTGTGTGCCCCCCGGCATGGTATGCCCTCTTCTCTTGGGATCTGTGAGTATAACAGCTATGTTTTAAATGGCAAACATCATCAGATCTATTGGTTTTACCATACCAAAATAATAAAACCTATATAATAAAACCTATATTAAAAACAAACATGAGAATGTCTTAATATCTTTAACACCAATTAACATCAATGGAAATGTTAATAATATTCACAGTATTTAAAATAATTCAGTCAAGTCTTTTTTAAAAAATCATTACTGTTTTATTAAACTGCTATATTCAGATTTAAGGATAAATCCTAAGTGAACCTCTTATAAACATAAGCTTAACTCCTTTCTAAGTTGTGGTTGATAGAGGGAGGGTATATCCTCCAGAAATATGAATGGACAATTAGAAGTTTTCAGTCTAATGACAAGCTACATAGGTCTAAAGTTTAAACATTTTCCTGAGTCTGTTTTAACTGTGGCATATCTGCTTCATAAAAACAAGCATCTACCTTATCCAGCGACTAAATCAATGTCAAGGGAAAATGCCACCTTATGCTCCTAAAATATCAAATTCTGAAACTGTAATAAGCAAATGCTAGTGTTGTTTATATAATGTCTTTGGTGTCCAGTAAGCAACACACATCCTAATTAAGAAATATTTCTGCTACATTAAGCCTACAAAATTGAATTGAATTGTCTTGAAAATGTGGTGTCCAAGAAAGTTGTTGCTAATCAGTAAATGCCAAACATTGGGACAATGAACCAAGCACAATTAACCACAAGACTAACAACTGAGCCACACAGAGGTAGTGCTCTGAAGAATACATACCAAAAGACAGTATTGATATGTTTTAGTGGTACACTGTATTGCTTCAAAACACCATCACTGAAAGAAATTGAGAACAGTAAATGACTTTGAAGAGTAGAAGAATTAAAAACTTAAATACGTGTTTGAACTTAATGGTTTTTAACTTCCCTTTCTACTCCAAGAGTGTATGCTATGTTATGAATGCAATCACAGTAGTCCTTTAAGATATGAACTTTTAATAAAGAAATTCAAGTGGAAAGTTGAAGATGATTTAAATTGAGAATAGGTTAGAAAAGACACTAGTCATGCTAGCAGATGGAAGGACAGCAAGGTAGGTGGCTGAGAGGGAATCTGGAGGCAGAGCTGTGCCAGAAAGAACATAGGAATTTAAACAGATGGAAGATGATATATTAGTTGGCAAGAAGAAAAGCTGGGTGACAAACAGGAGGATCTATTGAAGAACTAGCTGAGGAGGCAGCCAAGAGGTGAATTGGATGGACCAGTAATAAACAAAATAGGTCAGTATGAGGGCACCCAAGTTCCAGAACAAATAGGCAAGAATAGTGGAAAACAACTACAATTGCCTTTACGTGAACCTGGGAAATGACTTTTATTAATAGTTTTTAAAGTGTTTGAAATCATGATCAACAGTGATGTTCTATGGAGGGAAAATTTTAGTAGAAAATTCAAAAGTGCTTACCACTGAGGAATCTTATTCTATAAAATTATTGTGAGCATGGAATTTATTTTTTATTTCCTAATTTTGTATTTTCTATATTTGAACTCTGGCCCTGGCTTAGCTAAAATTTGAGAATTAGGCTGCAAATAATACTGAGGGATAATATAAGTAGAGAATAAGAACTTTAACACCTACCAAAAAGAATTTGTCAGTCTATAGAAAATTTGAATATAATTGTATCTTTAGAAAAATTCCATATATTGTATTGTCTGTTAAAAGTGGTGGTAGCAGTACCTCACACCCGTCAGAATGGCTAAAATTAACAAGTCAGGGAATGACAGATGTTGGCGGGGATGTGGAGAAAGGGGAACCCTCCTACACTGTTGGTGGGAATGCAAGCTGGTGCAACCACTCTGGAAAACAGTATGGAGGTTCCTCAAACAGTTGAAATTAGAGCTACCATTCGATCCAGCAATTGCACTACTGGGTATTTACCCCAAAGATACAAATGTAGGGACCCGAAGGGGTACGTGCACCCCAATGTTTATAGCAGCAATGTCCACAATAGCCAAACTGTGGAAAGAGCCAAGATGTCCATCGACAGATGAATGGATAAAGAAGAGGTGGTATATATACACAATGGAATATTATGCAGCCATCAAAAGGAATGAGATCTTGCCATTTGCAACGACGTGGATGGAACTGGAGGGTGTTATGCTTAGTGAAATAAGTCAATCAGAGAAAGACATATATCATATGACCTCACTGATATGAGGAATTCTTAATCTCAGGAAACAAACTCAGTTACTGGAGTGGTTGGGGGTGGGAGGGATGGGGTGGCTGGGTGATAGACATTGGGGAAGGTATGTGCTATGGTGAGTGCTGTGAATTGTGCAAAACTGTTGAATCACAGATCTGTACTTCTGAAACAAATAACGCAACATATTTTAAGAAAAAAGAAAAAGAAGAAGATAGCAGGAGAGGAAGAATGAAGGGGAGTAAGTCAGAGGGGGAGACGAACCATGAGAGATGATGGACTCTGAAAAACAAACTGAGGGTTCTAGAGGGGAGGAGGGTAGGGGGATGGGTTAGCCTGGTGATGGGTATTGAGGAGGGCACGTTCTGCATGGAGCACTGGGTGTTATGAACAAACAATGAATCATGGAACACTGCATCAAAAACTAATGATGTAATATATGGTGATTAACATAACAATAAAAAATTAAAAAAAAAGTGGTGGTAGCAGTGCCTCAGTAAACATACAGATGATTACCAGTCATCTACTCTCTTTTCTGTCTTCAGACTTATCTACCTTTAAATCACTATATTCTTAGATAATTATTTATGCTTACAAACATTAAGTGGAATTATTTACATAGCTAAGTACTTTTTACATGAAAACATAACAATTGTGTTACCATAAAAATGTGCCAGGCATAGTAATGTTTGTATGAGGGGGTTGGCTTTATGGCCATTTTTTTTAAAGATTTATTTATTTTAGAGAGAGAAAGAATGCACATGCATGGTGGGGAAGGTAGGGGAGAGGGTCAGAGGGAGAGAATCTTCAAGCAGACTCCCTACTAAGTTTGGAGCGTGATCCCGTGACCCATGAGATCATGACCTGAGCTAAAACCAAGAGTCCAACACTCAACTGACTGAGCCACCCAGGTGCCCCGGCTTTATAGTTATTCTGATTAACCTTCAGATAGATACATGGGTCCTTAGCAGAAGAGATACTTCTATTTGTCACATATATAAACTTAGAATTAATACCACTCTTTTGTTCTCCCATCTAAACTATAAACATATTTTTCTGATACATCAACCATATTTCTCAGGTCAATCCATTGCTATCTATTTTACTAGCCAAAGCCCTTATGCCAATATGCCTGAAACTTTGATGTTTATTGTCAGTATGATCATTTCTAAAATATCTGCATTCTGGGGCACCTGGCTGGCTTGGTCAGTAGAGCATTGACTCTTGATCTCAGGGTCATGGAGTTCAAGCCCCATGTTGGGTGTAGAGCTTACTTTAAAAAATAAAATATCTGCATTCCAATTAATCCCACACAACAGAAGCAAGGATGATTTATCATGGGTTATCTGTGCTGTTTGTTTTTTTCAAACTTTTGAGCACAAGGCTAGCAGCAATATCTTCCCAATTTCTAAGTAATTCTCTTGAGTTGGGAAACCACATTTGGCAAATTCTACACATATGCCAGCTACTATGCCAGACTTTGGGGATATGAGGTTGAATAAAACATGAATCTTTCCATCAAGGAGTTTATATTCTAGTGGAATAAACAGATTTATATATACCAGATACTATGGCACAATTTAATAGATGGAATGATGTTTTATCCCTGGGTAATAGATATGTATATTACCCTACATAGTTGTTAATCTCTTGAGGTAATGGAACATACTAATTTATTAATTCAGCAAATGTTTATTAAGCCCCTTCTATGTGCAATGGCTATGCAAGGGGAAGTTTATTGCCTCTTGCCAAAACAGTCTATTGAAAAAGAGACCAGAGCAAACAGAAAGTTTATTGGACGAAGACAGCTCTTGTAAAGATGTAAACCAGGAACAATAAGTGCATATAAATTGGGCTTTAGCCAAAAGTAAGGGAAGGCATCAAGAATAATTTCCTGGATGCAGCAATCAAAGGATAGAGTGGTTTTTAAATAGTTGTATAATGGTTTATTCAGAGTAGTTATAAAATAAACGGTGTTCACTGGAAAATTTAGAGGCTTACACTAAAAAAAGGTAGTTAATGAACATAGCTTGAAAGGATAGAGGAAGCAAGCTATGTGTTTGATGCTGAGATAATTGCTTTAATGTATATTCTCATTTAATCCTTTTTAGAAGACTATGAGATTCTCACTTTAAAGATTAGAAAACAGATTGAGTTTACACTGTTATTAAAACTCTAGGATTAGGAAATTAAAATCTCTCCGCTATATCCCCATAATTTGCTTTGTGTTTTTTTTTTGTTGTTGTTGTTTGTTTTTTTGTTTTTTTGGTATTTTTGCAGGAACCTTCAAATATCAAAGCATGTATATATTCAATGAGATTTTGGACTCCTATGTTCATAGGTTTGTTCATCTATCATTTATTTAACTAAAATGGATATAATGGAACTGGTGCAAAGTTACAAGTTAATTTTTATTAAGATATTTGTAATTAGAAGAAAGTCAAATATAATTTGAAAAATAAACCATCCATAAACATCCTCTAAAAATAAAAGGTCACTTTGCTCAAGTATGGAAAATTTGACTGATGGATAAAGAACGAAATGACACTTGAGGAAATAACATTTAACGAGATATCTAATATATGGACCAGCTTAAATATCATTGAGTAGATTGATGAGTAATAAGTTTTCAATAAATTTATGTTAACCAGTTTATTATTGTTTCCTATATTTTTAAGATTTTATTTATTTATTTGACAGAGAGACATAGTGAGAGAGGGAACACAAACAGGGGGAGTGTGGGAGGCAGAAGCAGGCTCCTTGCTGAGCAGGGAGCCCAATGCGGGGCTTGATCCCAGGACACTAGGATCATGACCCAAGCCTAAGGCAGATGCTTAATGACTGAGCCTCCAGGCGCCCTTATTGTTTCCTTTAAAATGTGAATTAGTGATAAGAATAATTTTATAGTGCTTTTCCCTGAGAGGTGCTTTTAGAAGATTTTTCCTTCTTAACTCCTTCAGGGGGAAAATGTGATATTAACCAGGTGAGTTTCCTACATATAATTGAATAATAGAAAGTGTATCAGTTCTGTTTTACTTATCATTGTATTCCTGGTGTCTAGAACAAAGCCATGAACATAGTAGATGTTCAATAAGTATGTGATGAGTGAATGGTCACATGAATTAATGTTATATTTTATTAACTTTAAGACATTTTTAAAGCTACACCATTCAATTAATAGACTTTGGGGAGCACAATTATTTTGTAAATGTACATAACCAAATATAAAATGAATCCTGTAGTAGTAGGATTTTTTTTTACGACAAAAATCTATCTTGACCTAAAGTACATCTGTACCTGGAGATCTGAATATCAAGTCAACGATGGTAGTTTCTTTATGAGTGTGGCTTTCAATCTCAATGAAGAACAACTTTGCGATGCCTTAGGGAACATGCTTGGCTACAAGCATGTATATTCTAAATCTATACAAGATTTAGAAATCTTTCTGTCTTGTAGCACCTTCTTTCCCAACACCATGACCCATGAGTATATTTTGTGATAGTTTTCACAAGGATTATTTTGTAAATGGGAAGTTCAGGTGGCTGGAATGAATATACAGTGTTTTTTTTTCATATGTTATTGATTAGAAAGTTAATGTAAAGTATTTGGTGATTTAAAATGTGAGTAGATATTCTGTCCAATAAAAATATTGTGGATATTTTAATAAAAGATAAATCATGTGTTAGGTAAAAGTTATGTCAATAACAGGGATGAAAATAATTCAACTATTTTAAATAATATTCAAAATGTTTTCAGACTCCATAGGCACAATTATCATTGTTTTTGTCCATATCCTCAGCATTTAGCACATTGCCTGATATATTGTAAACAGTTGGCAAATATTTGTCATTAATTTACTGATAATAAAGTCTTATTGGCTTATGTAATTCATAATAGTTATAGTAAAATAGATCACAATGAGGCAGTAGCATTGTTAAGAAAGTATTAAGAAAGGGTGAATATATTCCATATTGTGACCTATTCATAGCTAAATGACAAATTATATAAAACAATGTGTTTAGAAATAAATGACCTGCGAGATAAACAGAGATCTAGGCCATAAAGAATGTGTCTTATTGAGTCTGGGGTTGTCTCATGTTGTTAAAGTTGACTTGAAATAGTACATTGTTTCTTTGGAACTTACTAAAGATGTTAAATAAATAGAAAATTCATGAGGGGAGTAGAAATAAGCATAAATAATAATAAAGTTATTGAAAGATGAGATTATTTGTGCCAGAATACTCAATTAGAGGAGAGGAAAAAACATGGCCAACTGTGCACATAGATATATTTGGATAAGACCTTTGCAGGGGAGCATGAATGCCAAATATTGTTGATTTTTGAATAAATCATTTTGTAGGAAAAAAATGCTGTGTCATAATGACTGTTTTGAAGTTATGAAATACAATATAATATACAAATATGATTATTTTCTGTGTTCTTTATTAGGATGTGGTCCTCACTTATGGAAATATTAATGCCTTTAAGTGAATCCCTCCTTTCATTTAAATTGAACTTAAATTGATGTTTTATACAGTAATGAGAAAAATATTTTTGGTAATCCAAGAGAAAGATTATTTAGAATTTGTCCATCTAGTCCCTCATCAAGAATAAAATGAAATCATAGAGTTGGAAGTAGTCATATAAAAACTGTGACTAACCTTCGGGACGTCTGGGTGGCTCAGTTGTTAACCATCTGCTTTTGGCTCAGGTCGTGATCTCAGGGTCCTGGGATTGCGCTGCATCGGCTCACTGCTTAGTGGGAGGCCTGCTTCTCCCTCTCCCACTCCCCCTGCTTGTGTTCCCTCTCTCGCAGTCTCTCACTCTCTGTCAAATAAATAAATAAAATCTTTAAAAAAAAAACTGTGACTAATCTTTAACTTTTACATGTGGAAATAGAGTTTCTGATGATTGAGGCTTATTATCTAAGGATCTACTATTTAGACATACCCACATATAGAAAAAAAAGTTTCAAAGCATCCTGGTTAGAAATTGAATAATAATATAAAAATTACAGTAATTTGTTCCTTAACTGTAGGATTCTTGTTTCAGATTTAATGTTCTTCATATAATTAATTTCTTAGTTTAAGGGAAAATGTTCTTTAATGAACTCTTTTGCTTCTCTAAATTATCTGTTTTGAGAAATTCTTAAGAAAAGAAAGGAAACTTCAATGAAAGAAAATCATTCCTCTGTGATTCAAAACATGTAGAATTCTTAGATTTTAACTACAGAAGTATAATGTTAGAAGAAATTTATGAGCATGGAATAGGAAATGGGTACAAATTTAGACATGCTTAGTGTCAATATAAACTTAGTTCTTCTTTAAAAGAGCTAGTCATGTGTCAATCAATGTGCCAAAAATAAATGCTTTGGTTATATTATTAAAAGCAAAAATTTCAGTAACTTGTAATTTAGGAAGAAACAAGAGTAAATGTGTTAAAGATGAAGTGAAGGAGGTTGTATAAATCTCCGTTTCTCATATGGAAGACTGATTAGGATTAAAATAGTCCAACAAAGTGTAGATATGCGATAGATATTACAGAAGAACTACGAAGATTATACTACCTAGGAAATGGTAAAATAAGAATAATGAAGAACAGAAATTTAATTTGTTAATTATCCGAAGATGTTATCACCTGTATCACAGTAAAATTACTCTGTTTTGTTGACATAATAAAGCACTATTTAAAGGGAGAAATGGTACACCAACATTTATTCATTTTATACTTTGTGCTAGGCGGTGTGTTTTTCATATTTATTTAAATGCTTGTCACTGGAGTAACAATATACATGTTTTATTGTGTTAATAAGACCCAACATTTTAGTTTTGTCTGGAAATTATATTTTTGTCATATATGTGTCATATATGTGATTACTATTTAAAGATAATTTAGTATTTAGTCTTTATAAACCATTACATAATTGCATATGAGACCAATTACAAAGAAATATAGCCTTCTATTTGTTTATTATTTAGTTAAGAATGGAGTGGTTAAGTTTGAGCTATAAAGAAAAATAACAAAAATGCATATGAGTAGAATGAAAATTGAATATTCCATGTAGGCAATAAAAATGATTATATGCAAATTGAGAAAATTGGGGAAATAGAATCATGTGATGACTTCAGAGTCTGATCTAAAATGAATTCAGCAAGGAGAGCCTGGATGGCTCAGTTGGTTAAGTGTCTGCCTTCTGCTCAGGTCATGATCCTGGGTCCTGGGATGGAGCCTCTTGGTGGGCTCCCTGCTCAGTAGGGAGCCTGCTTCTCCTTCTTCCTCTGCTCCTCTGCTCCTGCTCTCTTGCTTGCTCTCTCTATATATATCTCAAATAAATAAATAAAATTTAAAAAATAAAATGAATTCAGCAAACAAATCAATGGAAAAGTTTCAGTTTATAGGTGTTAGAAGAAGTTACTTTAGCAATGGCAGTTCAGTAGAAGTTAGAAAAAAACAGTAAACTCATATGGACAATTGATATGAAAAGAATAGAGCAAAATTTTTCCTTTTTTTTTTTTCTTTAAGAAAGAGAGAACATGAGACTGGGGAGTACAGGAAGGGGAGGGAGAGGGAGAGAGAGAATCCTAAGCAGGCTCCAAGCCCAGGGCAGAGCTGGAGTTGGGGCTCAATTTCACAATCCCGAGACCTTGACCTGGAAATCAAGAGTCAGATCTTAACCAACTGAGCCACCCAGACACCCTAGAGCAAATCTATCTGTAATTGAAAAAAAAAATGGCAGCGATGGGGGTCAGAGTATTAAGAACTCAAATGCTTCCATGAAGTCTCCTGCAGACCTAAGTATTCATTTCATTTCTTCGTATGCATCATCACCCAGAGAGCAGTTTTTCTTTTCCAGTTTCTGTAACAAAATGATTCAAATTAGCTAGAGCTGTTTTGCTTTTTTTTTTTTTTACATGCATGTTTCAGAGAAAAAAAACTGAATTCCCTAATGGTTACTCCTTTTTCAATTTGTGTCACTTTCAAACATTGTGTGGCCTATTTATGACAACTGAAAATGTTAGCTGAAAATTATTTTCTTATTTTCAAAGATCTTTAGAAAAAAGCTGAAAAACAATGAATTGATAATGTGGATAGCAACTGGAACTATATCCTTCTAGTTATGCACAGATGCATGCTTAAATAAGGAGCAATAGTGTTAGTTCAGCAGGAAGGAGTGAGTTGTTCCTCTAGAGCTTCTAAATTCATACTTTTATTGTCAGAGGAACAATAGGCTTTACACTTACATAGAATGGATTCTAAGGGCTGCAATTTGATATCAGAATTAATATAAGAATTTATGAAGAATGCATCTAATATTCATTTAAATGTTTCTTTTAAATTGTTTTTTCTCAGTGACATTTCTGTAAGTTCAGAATTTCTCTTAGTGTTTCATACTGGGAAAATGTTTTAATTTAATTAAAAATTATTCTTATTTCTTTTATTCAATATGAGCTATATAATTGATTGTCCTTTATTTTACTTTGCATTGGCAGCTAGGCAGCTTATAGCTAAATTTTCTATTCAATTAATAAGTAATGTGCTTTACTAGGCGCTAGGGCTAGGTTATTTGATTCCCTTCATGCTGGAGTCTCATTCTTTATCACTATGTCAAAAGCTTTATTGACTATGTAAGCTGTCACAAATTCCTTTTGGAAGTATTATGTATATAATGAACAAACAAATATGTGAATAATTTATGAGTTAGCCTCTAGACCCTCACCTGTTTTGATGACTCAAGAGATCCAAATGCTATTTTTGTATTTATGATAAACACTAATCTGACCACAACCAGTTCCCTTTAAAAGAGATGCAGAATAATAAAAAAGAAGTGATATTTCAAAAGCTTTCCCAATTAAGTTACTTTTTTCAAGGCCTTTCAAGAATATGTGCCATACCTCTGGCAGCTGGTACCTAGTCTTTAGATCTTCTCAAAGATGAAACTCCTACTGAAGTTATACTTTATTGAATGATATATTATAGTCATGTAGTACAGATAGAATGTAAACCATCAACTTTTTTTACTGAAAAGAGGCATTAGGATTATAAAGGAGAAAAATCACTTTTTGCTCCATGAATTGCCTTCTCAAAGTAATCCAATATAATATAGAACTGTAATGTGATAGAATTTGCAATAGATCCATATTAAGCAATACATAATGAAGTATAAAAAGAAAACATCCTTGCACAATTAGAAAGATCAATAAATATTAGTGGGGTAGTGTCATCAAACTACTGAACTAAGAACCAGAAAACCTTGAGATTTATCCCTTGAGGTCTTAGACAAATGGCTTAATCTCTTTAAGCTTCAGGTTACTAATCTTTAAAACGGGGATTAGTAATATCTGACCTCACCAATTCTCTAACTGCTTGTGCAGTACAAATAAAGCATTCATGGAACTGTTAGTACTTTTACACCCCTAAAAAAAAAGTATAAAGACTGAAAAAAGTAAAAATATTAATAGCAACAACGAAACCATCACCCTTGATTAAAAAGGTAAATTTTAGGGGCACCTGGGTGGCTCAGTCATTAAGCGTCTGTCTTCAGCTCAGGTCATGATCCCAGCATGCTGGGATTGAGCCCCTCATCGGGCTCCCTGCTCCGCGGGAAGCCTGCTTTTCCCTCTCCCACTCCCCCTGCTTGTGTTGTTCCCTCTCTTGCTGTCTCTCTCTCCGTCAAATAAATAAAATCTTTTAAAAAAAAGGTAAATTTTATATCATGGATAAATAGAAGTAGAATGTATGAACAAATGAAAGAAAGAAAGTCATTCATTCAGGGAAAGTAAAACATAAACAAATGCAAAAACTATATTAGTGATTAATCCCAAAACGAACAATCTTTGAACCATTTCCTGCAGAACTGACTCAAACAGTTGTGCTTCAATCCAATGTATCCATCTATCCTCTTGTTCCGTAAGTACCAATAATGAAACTTGGTTGGGAAACAGTGGAGAAACACGTGGAGAAACAGAGTTAACCAGTGCTAGAACTTATACTGGAGTTTCTGATTTATTCTCCTATCATCTGAAGAATTTCTCCTAAAGAGACTGAGTATCCATGAAATATAGAATGCTAACAATACCTTCTAGGATACTTTTGTAATAATTGTTAATATCTAATAGTGATTTATATTATTAAAATATTTTCAAACAATTTCTCAGCCATGTCATATGTAACTAAATCAAAACAAACTCAAATTAGGAAAAGCCTCTTTATTTTTTTCCCTGTGAGACATAGAATACTACCTTAGTGGGAGATGTATATGAATCCAATAAAGAGTCAATCAACTAATCAACTCTTCAAAAGATGATATTTAAGTAGTATATTTGTTAATGCTTACATCTTTAGCATTATAAGTACTGCTTATAGATTTCTATTTAAATTAAATTGTGTTTTATACATAGGCACCTGACAATTTGCTTGTTTTTTCTGAACTTTCCTACTATGGATTATGCCTTGCAAATATATCTATATTGTTCATTATGAAATTAATTCATAAAAATCTAATTTTGTTCATTTCATATTTTTGAACAGTTTGCAATCATTTAGCTTGGATCTTCTAAGAACTGGGTCAGAATTCTTATTTTTCTTTCTGTTGATTTTTCAGACAAGAGTCTGAATTTATTCAATACTTTGCAACTGTTATGTTAGATGCATTCCAAACAATGTCCTGCGGGGGCTGCCCAGAAGGAGTGTGGTAAGAGGAGTGAATAGTTACTGAAAACTTTGCTCCTTTATGTGTAATAAAACAAAATGGAAGTGTTAAAGCCTCCAACCTATTCCTTGATCATGCTTTGTATGTTAGAAAAATCTTTCAGAAGATGCAGACACAGTCTGAATCTATTATTGTTCCTATTTCAGCTGATATAATCAAAATTATCCAGTGATGATATCACAATATGAGCTAGTCTTGAGTAACTTGCATGTCTAGATGAATAAGCATAGATAGCTTTTGTATTCTTCAGCTGTCTCTGAGATTATAGTTGGTTCATAGATATACCAATTGATTTGAGACTTTTTTTTATTATTAACGGGGGTTGTAAGTAAGGCTATTTACTCGTCTTTGCAATTATTATTGTACTAAACCAAAACCAATTATGAATTATCCAGATTCCATTTTATTCCTTTTCATTTTGAGGTTTAAAATACCCACCCCCCCTTTTTTGGCATAAGGATGATAAAATGATCAGTGTTAATGATCTTGTCCATCCAGTTCTTTAAAAAGGACATCTAGATCATTTAGATCACTTTTAGAGTTTAGCACATAAAATGGAAATATTCCTGCTGGGATTTGGCTTGAGATTGTATTGTCATGCAGTGGATCTTTGATTTGCTGCAAAGTGTTTTCCATAGCCTTTGAGTAGACTTCTAATAATGATGGAAACAGGGACTCTTTGGATCATGTTCTTCACAAGTATTGACAAAACTCCCAAGAGCTCAGAGTATCAAAAAATACTTTAGTAAAAACAGACCTTAGAAGTAGGGATGAGATGACTCTCTGTCTTTAGTTTACATATTTTTTTTCACTTTTTCTTTCTTATGCTCCTTGTTTTTTTCCAGTACATTGAAAATGAAAGCCCTGGCTTAATATGTATACGTATATGTATGTATATATGCTAAATATGTATACATATGTATGTACTTATCCACACATGTGTGCATACACCTGTGCTTTAAATCCTAGTTCACAAAACAGTAGATATTTCATGTGAAATATACAGTCAAAAAGGAAGTTCCATTGACATTTCGGGGGCTCCCTGGGATATCTTTCAACAATTCACATTTTGGGCTCTCTTGGGTTAGTCTTGTTATAGAACTATATGCTCATTTTTGTAAATCAAACATTAATTTGCAAATTGTTAAACATCTTATCCTCCCATAATATTTTCTTATTCTTAAGATTGGTATGAAAGGTATTTCTATTACCATTTTATAAATGAGGAAAGATTCAGAAAATTTGGCTTCATAAATGTCACCAGGCTCAGCAGCAATACTTATTTTTAATCTAGACCAGCTCTCTCTGGGACATTGCTCTTTCTGTACATGGTCTGATTGTGGCTTTGCTTTCAAGCTTTTTACCAGATTCTTTAGATTTCATATTATTTATCCAAAATTATTAATATTTTGTGAATTACACGTGCCTTCCTTATTTAGCAGCATATTTTTCAATTCTAAATGGCACATTTCCCTCAATTTAATGTTATTGAAATTAAGATGACACAAAAATTAATACCACAATGAGTTTTTAAAAAATCTGAAATTAAATTGATAAAACAAATGTAATAGAACTGATAAGGCACAGATTTTTGTGTTCCATCCCTATGTTTAGAAAACTTTTTTTTAAAGATTTTATTTATTTATTTGACAGAGAGAGACACAGCGAGAGAGGGAACACAAGCAGAGGGAGTGGGAGAGGGAGAAGCAGGCTCTCTGCCGAGCAGGGAGCCCGATGAAGGACTCGATCCCAGGACCCTGGGATCATGACCTGAGCTGAAGGCAGGCACTTAATGACTGAGCCACCTGGGCATCCCCCTATGTTTAGAAAACTTACTACATTTATATATGTCTTTGAATTCTCTTCTCCCTGAAAAAAAATTCTCTACTTTGATGTGTAAACTTAAATAAGGATTGAAATCCTTTCATTATTTCTGTTCTTATACTTGCCTCAAACCACTGGCAAATCTTCCTTTATTAATTTTCCTAAACTCATAAATGTATTTAGTTTCCTCCTGAGAAGATAATTTTCATTGTATAGTTTTCTGAGAGAATTTGATCTAATATCTATGAGTTTTTCAAAGTTCTCACTAGTTACTGAAGTGTTTCAATAACAACTTGGTTTATTGGAGCATCTTTTCTGCATTGTTTTAATGTAAACATTACTGTCTTCAAACTTACCTATATTTCATGACCTCTCTCCAGTACTTTTTCAGCTTAATGAGGAAAATTATTTGTGAAAAATTGAGTTTTAGAACTTCTTGCAGAACTTTCCTACCTTTGCCTTAACTTGTGCAGGTTTTGTTACCAGGGATGACAGGACTTGAACAAAGTGAAAGTTGAAGTTGAAAAATATTAAACTGTCCAAACCATTGACACTAAGAGTTAAGGGAAATGCAGAGGTAGATTGTATTCCAAAGGATTATGTTCATTTAAACTCAAAAGAATGGCTCCATTTTGCATGGCTAATAAAGTATAGAATAAGAAACTGAGGCTGGATCCTTGTTGAATGGACCTAGTCATTAGTAAAAGTTGTGGGAAACTAAAGTGAGGCCTCAATCCAAGGCCCACTTTATATTAAACCAATGACATCAAAACTATCTCTAACAATTAGTGAAACAGTCACTCATTTGTTCGTTGTCTTGGTATAGTTTAATTCACTCATTTAACATCTATTTACTGAATGCTTGCTATATGTGAGATGCTATATTTGGCATTGGAAGGTCAATGGTAAACAATAGATATATGATCCATTTTAGATTGTCACCTTGTTTTAAATGCTGGGGAAGGAGTTTATGGAAGTATAGAATTTCCTCGTTGGGTAAAAGTGAGTAAGAGCTAATTTGTATGACAGTGAGTGGAAAGACTCTTGGTGGAAATGTGATTTATTTTGAATCCTGAAGGATAAAGATTTATCTAAGCCAGAGCACAAGGGAATAATCAGATAGTAGCCTCAGCTCATCTTATATTTCTAGATTTACAAATTTCATCTTGTTCTATGAAGATGTGAATTACTTAAGTTTATATGTCTATAAACCTGGATCAGAAATTAGTTGTAGAAATAAGAAAACAAAAAAGACTGCCATGCAAGCATCTAACTATTTAAAATATGAGGAATCAAGGAGCAAAAGCAGGATGAGTTACGTGAAAGCCTTCAGGTTCCTTTATAATTTATGTTTCTTCTAAATCTGAAGTTATGTGCTATGACAGCATAAATTAAGGGGGTTTCTAACTTGAATTGGAGGGCCAAGGAATATTTTTGAAACACTGGATTTCAGAATTGAGACCTGACTGATGATTAGGAACTAATTAGGAGAAGGGCAGATGGTGGAAGGAGAAGTGAAGGGAGGGAGTGAAGATGAGAAGCCATTGTATTATATTAAGTAGAGAAGTGATTTGCATTCAGAAAGATTAAGAAAGATCACTCTGGCAGCAGTTCTGAAAACATTTTTGAGTAGAGAGCATGGATGCCAAGCAGGAAGAATATAGAAGGTATTACAGTAACCTCCGTGAGAGATGATAATGGCCTAAACTAGTGGTTTTCAAACCTTTTTTCTTAAAAATCTCCAAAAGAATTTTTAAAAATTATATATCCTCACATATACTTATGAATCAACATACAAATTCATCATAATTTTAAATAGCTGCAAAAGATGTAGTTTTCAGCACATTGCACATTTTGACATTTTAAATAAATCTCTTATATCACTGTAAAGAGTCTGAATAATATTGAGATTCCATGGTCATTGTTATCCACTTAAAAATATTTGAAATAGCTCTTGTAAAACTTTAAAAATTTTTAGGTAGTTCTCATTTCTTTTGAATTCATATTTGTATTCCCATGGATATTTAACCTATTATTATATAACTTTTGCTTGAAAGTATTTAACTTATTACTCTATCATAATTTTAGTTATAAAATATACTTATAATTTGATTTTTTAAACTTCTTTTAGCTGTAAGGTCTAAAGGTTAATTTTTTTCTTCTAGAATTAATCAACATGGTTTTTACTAATGCACAATTGACCAAAACTATGTAACTGTATTTCAAAATCTGAAAAAATTGTTAGTGACAAAAAGATACAACTTTATTAGAAATGCAGTGCTAACTGTGACAAGTGGCCTTCTTTTAATTCCTCTACATTTGGAACAATGTTACTTATTGCCAAAATGAGACAGAATTTAGTATTAATTCTATTTTGACTTTCCACTTTTATAGATGTGAACTAGAAGATGAAGACTTGAGTTACAACAGTGTCATTCAATTACTGAACTCTTTCTGATTATACATAGAGAATTACATGGTGATCTATTACCAAAATTTATCTTTAGTAATCTATTAATTTTGTGGAAAGCAAAGAATTGGATTTACTAAATAATTTCTTTGACAGTCATTTATTTTCTCATTAGTAACATTAGTACTTCTTTTTTTTCCTTTTATTCTAGGACTTCTCAAAACCTTTAATAATGTATGCTAGAAATTTCTGGGGGAAGTGATGTAGTTAGTAGTCCCTGAGGTTTTCTTTTTTCTTTTTTTTTTATTATTATGTTATGTTAATCACCATACATTACATCATTAGTTTTTGAAGTTGTGTTCCATGATTCATTGTTTGCGTAGAACACCCAGTGCTCCATGCAGTACCTGCCCTCTTTAATACCCATCACCAGGCTAACCCATCTCCCCACCGCCCTCCCCTCTAGAACCCTCAGTTTGTTTCTCAGAGTCCATAGTCTCTCATGGTTCGTCTCCCCCTCCAATTTCCCCCCTTCATTTTTCCCTTCCTACTATCTTTTCTTTTTTTTAACACATAATGTATTATTTGTTTCAGAGGTACAGGTCTGTGATTCAACAGTCTTACACAATTCACAGTGCTCACCATAGCACATACCCTCCCCAATGTCTATTGCCCAGACACCCCATCCCTCCCACCCCCCCCACGACTCCAGCAACCCTCAGTTTCTTTCCTGAGATTAAGAATTCTTCATATCAGTGAGATCATATGATACATGTCTTTCTCTGATTGACTTATTTCGCTTAGCATAATACCTTCTAGTTCCATCCACGTCATTGCAAATGGCAAGATTTCGTTCCATCTGATGGCTGCATAATATTCCATTGTATATATATACCACATCTTCTGTATCCATTCATCTGTCAATGGACATCTTGGCTCTTTCCATAGTTTGGCTATTGTGGACATTGCTGTTATAAACATCAGGGTGCACCGTACACCTTCAGATCACTACATTTTTATCTTTGGGGTAAATACCCAGCAGTGCAATTACTGGGTCATAGGGCAGCTCTATTTTCAACATTAGTACTTCTTAACATTGATCCCAGTTGTCTTTTTGTTTGGTGCCCCCAGAAGATTTACATGCTGGGTTAATGCACATAAAATTCTGGGTGGGTAAGAATTATGTTTTTGTTCTGTAAAACAAGAGAGAGGAAACTAAGAGAGGGGTGGTTGGAAAGTAGAACCTGTACCTCTATCATAGATGTACCTTCAGTTCTTCCTTAAATCTCTTTCTGAGAACACCATGGAGAGGATTTTTGTACTCTCAAGAATATGTGTACACCAGTTTGAAGATTACTAAACTAGACTAAGGCAGTAATAGTGGTCATGGAAAAAATAGAAAAAATAGAAATAAATAGAAATATGAGGTGGAAAAAAATCAGTAAGTTTTGGTGGTCTAGTAGATTTGGTGCATGTATAAAATTTCTATAATTTGAGAAGGCGGAGTGCATTTAAAATATTCCTATAGAGCATGGAAAATAATTGACCAGAGAAACATGGAACAATTTGATAACTGGAGATAACAAGTTTATAGTTCACTGATCTGCAAAACTGTGCAATTGTTTTTATATCATTAGCCACCAGTGTGACGGTACAGAGAAGGCATACATTGAAGGCTTTTCATGCTAATTTCAGAAAGTTGGTTTTGAAGGATATAGGACGGATGTGAATTATTAAGATGGAAGATTCCTGGGTGGAGGAGAACTTTGCTCCATTGACCTAAACATTTACCCAGGACTGCTATATTAGGAGGGGGAAAGGCCTTTATTAGGTTGAGCTTTAAAAAAAAAAAAAAAAGAGAGAGAGAATAGAAGTGAAGAATTGGAAAAGTAAGCTTTGCTTCTCTAAAAAGGATAAAATAAAGGATATGCAGAGGAATATACAGTTGACCCTTGGACAATGTGGGGGTTGAGGTGCTGACCCCTCTCACTGTCCAAGCCATGTATAACTTTTGACCCCCCCAAAAATTAACTACTAATAGTCTAATGTTGACTGGAAACCTTACCAATAACATAAACAGTTGATTCACACATATTTTGTATATTACATGTATTATATGCTATACTCTTAGGCTAAAGTAAGCAAGAGAAAAGGAAATGTTATTTATTTATTTTTTTAAAGATTTTATTTATTTATTTGAGAGACAGAGAATGAGAAATAGAGAGCACAAGAGGGAAGAGGGTCAGAAGGAGAAGCAGACTCCCCGCCTAGCAGGGAGCCCGATGCGGGACTCGATGCCAGGACTCCAGGATTATGACCTGAGCCGAAGGCAGTTGCTTAACCAACTGAGCCACCCAGGTGCCCCAAAGAAAATGTTATTAAGGAAAGCATAAGGAAGAGAAAATACATTTACAGCAGTGCACTGTATTTATAAAAAGTAATTGGCATTTAAGTGGACCTGTGCAGTTCAAATCTATGTTGTTCAAGAGTCAACTGTAGCCCTTTTCCGGCTGGAACCATGGAGGGTGCAGAAGAGAAGAAAAAGAAGGTTCCTGCTGTGCCAGAAACCCTTAAGAAGAAGGGAAGGAATTTCGCAGAGTTGAAGATCAAGCGTCTGAGGAAGAAGTTTGCTCAGAAGATGCTTCGAAAGGCAAGAAGGAAGCTCATCTATGAAAAAGCTAAGCATTACCACAAGGAATATAGGCAGATGTACAGAACTGAGATTCGAATGGCAAGGATGGCAAGAAAAGCTGGCAACTTCTACGTACCTGCGGAACCCAAATTGGCATATGTCATCAGGATCAGAGGTATCAATGGTGTGAGCCCAAAGGTTCGAAAGGTGTTGCAGCTTCTTCGCCTTCGCCAGATCTTCAATGGCACCTTTGTTAAGCACAACAAGGCTTCAGTTAACATGCTAAGGATTGTGGAACCTTATATAGCATGGGGGTACCCAAATCTGAAGTCGGTGAATGAATTGATCTACAAGCGTGGTTATGGCAAAATCAACAAGAAGCGAATTGCCCTGACAGATAACACATTGATTGCCCAATCTCTTGGTAAATATGGCATCATCTGCATGGAGGATCTGACTCATGAGATCTATACTGTTGGAAAACGTTTCAAAGAAGCAAACAACTTTTTATGGCCCTTCAAATTATCTTCTCCACGAGGGGGAATGAAGAAAAAGACCACCCATTTTGTAGAAGGTGGAGATGCCGGTAACAGGGAAGACCAGATCAATAGGCTTATTAGAAGGATGAACTAAGGTATCTGCCATGATTATTTTTGTAATCTGGCCAGTTAATAAATGACTACTCTCATGGAAATGTTCTGTTGTCTTGGTGACTTTTTGCTAGCCTGACTGCTGTCCCTTAACTATTAAAGCAAATCTTGGTGTGTGATAAAAGTCATCAGCCTTTGCGTGCAAAACTAGGGTCTAGTTTGTATCTTGGTGGAAAACATTCCTTGGGTTTATTAAAGACTCTTCTGTACAAAGAATATATCTTAATTTTTCACTTTTGAATTGTGCCACTGAGTTAGCCAAGATGGGTCTGTTCTAAGAAAACCTATTTCATAGGCCTTTGCATGATTTACAAATAAAAACACTGTTGCTGAAAAAAAAAAAGAGTCAACTGTATATTTATTATTAGTACAGGGAGACTTGCCAAAGTATGTCAGGGATGGAGAAGAACTTGAGAAAAAGCGTAGAGGCAGGAGGCCTGTGTGTTCCTCCTAGGGTGACTTTAAGGCAACACATATCCAAGATAATTTAAAAATACATGGTTCCTGATGAAGACTCCCTTGAGATCAAAGCAAGATGATTTCTTATCATAAGAAATAATCAGAGTAGCGCATTATTTCATTCAGGAGACAAGCTCATAGAACATTCTAATTTATCTAACTAATCTTTCTCCAATATTTTTTAATTGAAGAGTAGTTGAAATAAAATATTAGTTTTAGGTGTACAACATAGTGATTTAACATTTATATATAATGAGTGATGACCACAGTAAATCTAACTACCATCTGTCACTGTGCAAAGTTATTACAATATTATTAAGTATATTCCCTATGTTGTACATTGCATCTCTGTGCCTTATTTATTTTGTAACTGGAAGTTTGTGCCTTTAAATCTCCTTCCCCTATTTTGTGTAATTCCCTAGCCCCTCCCCTCTGGTAACAACCAGATTGTTTCCTGCTTCTATGAATCTGTTTACATTTTGTTTTGTTTGCTGGTTTATTTTGTTTTTTAGATTCCTCAAATAACTGAAATCATATGGTATTTGGTTTCCTCTGACTTATTTCACTTAGCATAATACCATTTTGGTCCATCCATGTTGTTACAAATGGCAAGATTTCATTCTTTTTTTATGACTGAGTAATATTCCATTGTGTGTGTGTGGAGGGGTGTGTGTATGCATGTATGTGTATGTATATCACATCTTCTTTATCCATTTATCTATTGATGGACACTTAGGTTGCTTCCATATTTTGACTATTGTAAATAATGCTGCAGTGAGCATAGGGGTACATATTTCTTTTTGAATTAGTGTTTTTGTTTTCTTCAGATAAATACTGAGTGGAATTACTGGATCGTATAGTAGTTCTATTTTTAATTTTCTGAGGAATCTCCTTACTGACTTCCATAGTGGCTGCACCATTTTTGCATTCCCACTAACAGCTCACAAAGGTTTCCTTTTGTCTGCATCCTTGCCAACACTTTCTTATCTTTTTGATACTAGCCATTGTGACAGGTGTGAGGTGATATTTCATTGTGGTTTTGATTTGAATTTCCCTGATTATTAGTGATGTTGATCATCTTTTTATGTATCTGTTGGCTATTTGTATGTCTTCTTTGGGGAAATATGTATTCAGGTCTTCTGCCCATTATCTTAATTGAATCGTTTGTTTCTTTAATATTAAATTGTATGAGTTCCATATACTGATTTTATTCAGAGTTTACCAGTTTACCCACACATGTCCTTTTTCTGTTCCAGGATCCAATGCAGAATACCACATTGCATTTACTTCTTGTTCGCTTAGTATCATAATTTTGGATATTAACCCCTTACCAGTTGATCATTTGCAAATATCTTCTCCCATTCAGTAGGTTGCCTTTTTGTTTTGTTGATGGTTTCCAAGGTTTAAAAAATATGTTTAAAGCAACTATACACACTGGGTGTTATACGCAAACAAGGAGTCATGGAACACTACATCAAAAACTAATGATGTAATGTATGGTGATTAATATAACATAATAAAATAAAATTTAAAAAATAAAGCAACTATACAATATACACTAAATACACTAAAATGATATTCTCTCAAAATATATATATTTCAATAAGAGCTTAGATACCAATTAATAATATACAATTGGCTATGTTACTTTTTCTAACTTTAGGGAATTCATAGGCAAAAACTTTGTTTGAAGACCACTGAAATGAAGTACTTACAATTAAGAACAGAGGTTGAGGGAGGATGATAGTAAATCTAGATGCTGGGTAACATATGACATGATATCATTGTAGTGTTAGTTTTAGAGACAAAAATTAATGACTAATCTACATAATTTTTCCAAAGAATTGAGTGACTGTGTGTTCCGAAGGTGTTCATTCAATGACCTATTTTAGGAGATTGTTACAGCTGTAGAAAATAATGGAGGGAATCCACATTCCCTCCCTAAAAGAAGTACTACTTCTTTTAGTGGAAAAGAATTTGATACATTTCTTTTTATTACATTATGGCTCGGAGCAGTTTGTTCACGGTGGAGATGCCATGTGAGTCCTTAGGGAAAGTTGATGGGAGGCAGGCCTGGTGCTAGAAACACTTATATCTTTAAATCATTCACAGGCAATTAATGACCTAAAAGCAGGAGGGGTCAGAAAGTAGGCAGAAGCATGGTATTCCTCCAATAAAGATATGAAGTTGCTTACAATTGAAAACATGAAATCAGAACCCTGAAGCCTTAAAGCAAAATAGTATGAAATTAATGAATCAAATTATTCCAAATGGGTAAATCTCATGCATTTATATAAAAAACAAGAATGTCAGTCACTATTGAGGTTCAGGTACAAAAGGCTGAGCTCTGTAGATATACCTCTTTTATCCTGAGGTAACTCATGATCATAAATGATCTATCCAGGCTCCCCACTCCCTGGATCAAACAGATCCTTTGTGGGAGTTTTTTATTTGTTTTGTTTCATTTTGTTTTCCTGTCTTTTGTGGTGGTAATGGAATATTACTTTTTTCTGTTATGCATACAAAACACTGCAAATTTATTACATTAAACCTGATTATCTCAGTTTCTTTGAGTCAGCAGTATGGGCACAGCTCAGCTGGGTCCTCAGTTCAGAGACTCATTAGACTGCAGTCAAGTTCAACTGGCTCTGTTTTTTCTGGAGCTTGGGGTTCTCTTCTGGTTGTTTGCAGAATTCCATTCTTTGCCATGAAACGACTAAGGTCCCCATTTTCTTGCTTACTGTCAGGTCCTAGAGGCCATTTGCCCTTTTCATAGGGCCTTTCAACCTACAAAGCTAGTTTTTTCACATCACATCTGTGGCTTTGACATTTAGAAGGTGTAGCTTCCCAAGCCACTGTGTCGGCAAGAGGTGGCTGGAGAATTTTAAGGGCCAGCCTTAGAAAAATGCCTTCTGCCATTTCTGTCTACATGCCATTGGCTTGGAGTAGTCATAATGCTCCAACCTTATAAATGGAGAAGAGCAGAAAGATAGCACTTGCAGTCTCTGTGGATCATTAAAACATTTTATGATAATAAAATCAATATGAATCTACTATTTTACCAAAGCCTTCTTTCATATCCTGGCACTGTCAAACAAAGCTGGCTTTCTGATCCATTCATTTATTAATGCTTTTATTCAAATAATATTTATTCAATGCATGTGGTATGCTTAGAATAGTAGAAAAACTTGGAAAACAAAGACATACTAGACACAGAATTGTGAATAATCAGAAGGCAATGTACTCTGTATGTTATTGCCAAAACACTAGAGGGATACAAGGAGAGACAGTGTTTAACTCTGCCTTGGGCAGTCAGAGAAGTTCAGATTTTAATTCTCAAAGTCAAAGTGAGTGACACATGAATCCTGTTTTGCTAGATAGAGAAGGGATAATGGACTTCCAGACGGAAAAGAATTGTGACATAGTCAGATTTAAAGCAATAAATCAAGTTAAATTTTAGTTATTCATGAATGGATCAGGTTTTTGACTGTGCAGTATAAATTACCTATACCTAATAGCAGCTCCATGCATCTAATTATAATTACCCTGTAAGCCTTACATGAATTTCCATAGTCACCTTGATTAGAGCCTATGGAAATATACGTTTTAAAAGGATCAATAGTTAGCAGGCTAGTATTTAAGATCAGTATATGCAGGATTTATTTTCTTCTAAGTTATATGATTGTTCTTTACTTTGTTAAGTATTTAATAATATAAAATTGATGAATACTTGTTCCGTTATGTAAAGGGAGAGAAGAATAGAGTTTGGCTTTCTGGATTCACTTGTTTATTTATTATAATGGTTTTTTTGTTGCGATATCTTTGTTGGCACTTTTATGTTTGCTTTAGTATGAATGAAAACACCTTTGGATTACATCTTAGCTTTGGACATTACTATGGGACCTGTCGTAATTTGTAATTTTGCCTTTATTGAAAACTACTGGAAAAATATATACTTTGAGAAATTAAAAGTTTCATTGATGAAAAGCCACAACTTACTAAGATTTTTAGATTCTCTTTTTTCTTACAATGGTGGCTCCTGTTCTTTTTGTTTGTTTTTATGTCTTATGTAATTCCTTTCTCATAGTACATAAGATCTTTATCTCAATAAAGCAAAGTAATCATCCCATGGAAATTGTTTTTGTTTATTAGAACTAGGTTGTCCTTTGAATGCTAACTTTTCTTTATACAGAAGCCATTAGGATTTTAATTGGGACAGACATTTGCAATTTGTAAATAATGTTTCAAGCAAAGCTTATGATCCAGTTTTTTTTTAAGATTTTATTTATTTATTTATTTATTTAGAGTGCAAGCGGTGGGGGAGGGGCAGAGGCAGAGGAAGAGAGAGAATCTCAATCCACACTGAGCAGAGAGCCTGAGGCCAGGGGCTCGAGTTTAAGACCCTGATCATGACCTGAGCTGAAATCAGGAGTGGGATGCTTAACTGACTTAACAGCCACCCAGGTGCCCTGCTTAGGATCCAGTTTATGAAACAGGATTATAGAGTATATTTATTTCTATGGTTATTGCTCTTTGAAAGAATGTTAAAAGTTTTCTACCCCAACTTCCTCTCATAGTAATATCTTATTTAGAGCCCTCTGATTATGCACAGGTCCTTACTGAAGTAAATGTTTTTTAATCTCTATTTTTGTGAGGCTATAGACTTTAGCGACTATCACTGACATGCTGAACCATGAAAAAATCAATTGGAAAATTATATTTCCTTTGTGTAGGGTGTGTAACATATATGGAGAAGTTAAGGTATCTTCTTAAAACCTTTCCTTTTCCTTCCTGTGATAGTCTATCTGCTATAGACAGAAAGTTTGTTTCCCCTCAAAATTCATATGTTAAAATCTAATACCCAATGTTATGGTACTTGGAGGTGGGGTCTTTGGTAAGTGATTAGGTTCCAATGATGGAGCTCTTATGGGGTTAGTGCCCTTAGAAAAGAGGCCCTGGAAAACTCCCTTCATCCATCTCCCATGTGAGGACACATTAAAAAGACCTGCATCTGTGAACCAGGAAATAGTCCTTCACTAGACACCAAATCTGTCAGTGCCTTGATATTAGGCTTTCCACCCTCCAGAATTGTGAGAAGTACATCTCTGTTCTTTTTAAAAACTAACTAGTCTATGGTATTCTGTTATAGCAGCTCAAATGGACAAAGATATCATCCATCTCTAAATATTTTAAAACAATTCAAGTTTTCCAATATTTTCTGTGCTTTGACTCATAAATATGCCAGTACACAAGGAGATATTTCCACATATCAATCAAAACAGAATACGTGGAACATTTCTAACCATATCTAATTCAAACTCATTCCTTAAAATTAGAAAGGATGAATCAATATTGAGAAATCTATAATTTAATTCATATAATTAATTAATAGGCCAGAGAGTATTCAAGTAGTCAAAAATTGAGCTGCACTTAAAAAACTGGTGGTTTTAATTTAATTTCTAAACTGTATCAGGATATAATTCAGAGAGAAAGCAAATGTTGTATAAGTGAAAACCAGAAAGTCTGAGGATTGTGTAAACAACTACATGGAACATGCCATTACTTTTAGTAGAATTTTTTTAATCTATCAAATTCAGAAATGTCAATGAAATTATAAATATATTCATGTATTTTTACTGGTTAGAATTTTTTATTTTTCTCGTTTGTATTATTTGTTACATGCTTCTAGATTATATGTTTTGTTTGTTATCCCTTCATCCCCAGCATTAGTATCTTCTAAAGGATCTTACCCTCTTTCTTGTTCATTTGTTGTAAGGATTAAGTAAATTAATTACATAGAACACTTGGATCATAGCGAATGTTTATTATTAGTTGTAGTGAATGCTCAAAAAGATATTAAGTGAACTATAAAATAATTAATCTAAACAGAATTATGCCATTGTCTGTTTATAATTGGTCCTATTAATTTATTCTTCAAGTCTCTTTGTATAAAGCACTATGCTAGGTACTAGGGATCTACCCATGTGAGTTAGCCATATCTGACCTTAAAAAGTTTATAAGCTGTGGTAGAATAAAAAGGTAGTTATTTACTTAATAGAGTTTTTGTTTTAGGTTACTGTGTCTCCCATATATCTTCAGCTATATTCCAATTTCACATTTACTAGGTCATTGCTTTTAGTTAAGTAATTTTTTATTGAAAACCCCGTTCAGATCTTAAGATGCCAAATGGAAAAAATAGTCATTGAAGCCATCATGATCTATTATCACAAGAGCACAGATCATACTAACCAGCATCCCCACAAAGTTCTGGAGAATGGAACATGAATCATTATATTTTCATTAGAAATGAGTATATAGGAAAGAGAAAAACGGTAATAAAAATTCTTTAGCCCTATGAAGAAAAGTTTAAGGCCCCACTTATGATAAAAATTTTTATTTTACTTATTGAATTTATAGTAAAGTTTGGTATTCATATTGATTCTTGGATCTTGAATCTTAGATTCTGGTACTCTCACGGGCCACATTCTATAGGTTGGAAATCACTGTGCAGTTGGACAATACTTAGAGATAGGAGTAGATGTTTAGGTTGACTGGGTACCTACCTATATGACTAGGAATCAAAAACCCAGGCTGCCTGAGGTACAATAGCCATAACACTTTGAATAAAAGCCACAAAAAAGGTTGTGTAAAAATGCTCAAAGCAAACACTGACCTCTGAGGTAGCATCTCTACTCCTCATCTCCAATCCTTACCAGGCCTGCACTTGGCTTCAGCCTCTTGCAACTACTTTCACCTCCCTAAAATTTGTGTACTTTGCTTCTCATGATGCTTTTGCACATGCTCCTGTCTGTTTTATTTTTATGTTGCCACTGATCTCTGCTGGCTGCATTTCATGCCTTATAGCCTACACACGTGTTGTTGGTTGTTGTCATTTACTGGTCTTTATATCTCAGTAGATTATAGATTCCATATGGATTGAGATCAACTGTGTTGTCTTTAACAGCAGCTGGGATCTCATGAGGGCCCACTACTAGTTTTATTTTGGAATGTTTGAGAAAAAGTTGTTAAATGGATAAAACTCAAAACAATTCACAGTTTTGCTTGAGTTGTGGATACTGAGGTTACTTATTATTTAGAGATTTTAAATACTAACCTATCATTATTCATTTTAGATTCCTTCCAAAAACATTAAGGCCCATATTATGTTAAAAAACCCTTGATTGATTGATTGATCGGAAAACTTTCTGATTAAATTTATGATTTTGGATAATTTTGAATAAGATGTTACATTTTATGGGTATTTTATATAATGTATAATTTAAGTAATATTCTATAAGATTTGATCTTGAGACATTGAAATGCTGAAAAAATCTAAATAACAGGATATTAAAATTAAATCTATCACTGCATTGCTTTTGCATATACTTACATTATTATAATCAATCAGAATGAATTATAGGAATATATTTCTAGAAAATATTTCGTATATAGTTTCTCAATTAATGATGCTTATTATAATGCTAAACTATTGAAAAATCTGTAATGGTTTTTCATTTCATACTGTTATTGTGATTTTCAAACTAAATAAAAATGAACTACCACTGATTTTTTGCTCCTTAGGGAAGATATTGGAATGGAAAGGACATTACCTTAAACTGCAAATACTAATATGTACTTTGAACACAATGGTTATTTTTTCTCATGTAAAATATACATATCCCTTTGGAATTATTCAAGGAATAAAGCTAAAAGAAATTAATATAAAATGACAAAGTTATAGAAAGAAGGAACTATACAAGGCAGACTCCATTTATTATAGCAAAAATGATTACACTTTGTCTAACATGATACTTTACTAGAGATTCTTTTTTCAATTCTTAAGCAAAAAATAGTGTAATATGTACATTAATTTTCAGTCTAAGGAAATTTGGAATTAGTTTAAGTCCTTAAGGTTGACACTCCAATCATCAAATGTCTTTCAACTTCCATTTCTTAGTGTAAGGTACTTATTGGTCCACAATCAATCAGATGGATTATAGATGGTCATTTGTAAAACTAATATTTCTATGGGCATCATTTTTGAAGGTTAGTAAATTAATAAATCAAATTTTCATCAGTATATATTGAGAACATACTATGATGGATGCTATCACAGGGATACGTATGGGTTAAAGAATGCCAGAAGTTTATGAGACACAATTCCTGATCCAAAGAAGCTTATTATCTGGTTGTATAGACTATACACACACATGCAAGTAAAGAGCTTGATATCATTGAGCTTGGCCAGATCCTAAGGGGTTGTTCTGAGTATAAAGAATAAAGAGAACTATGACATTCTGGGTTTAAGGATATTTTCGTGTTGGGTTACACAGAACTAGCAAACAAGCAGCTAAGGGTACAGGTGGGTAAGTAGATGCACAATCACTTACTGAGGCACACCTAAAATTTGTGATCAGTCTCTCAGGAGGAAATAGTCAAGCAAGGATCCTGTTAGGCCACAGAGCATAAAACAAGGTCTCACAGTCTTTATACTCTTGACTGACTAATCCTCACTTCTATTTCTACTTGCTACCATAAAAGACAATTCTTTACTAGGTGTAGGTTACATACAAGTGTGAAGACCATAAGGAAGCACTTGGATCTATTAGAGGGAGAAAAAAAAGCTGGAGGATAATGACACAGGGAAAATGTTATGTGATATGCTCTGGGAATAGATTAGAGCTGAGATAGGTTGAGTCCTATGAGCCTTCTACGAAGCCTGGTTGAGATGAACAGTCATTGCCCAATTCTAGGGAGGGGAGGAATACAGCTTACCTTTTTAAATTTATTTATTTATTTATTTATTTATTTATTTATTTATTTATTTATTTATCTATCTATCTATCTATCTATTTATTTACTTATATCTGCTTACCTTTTTAAAAAGATTACCCTAGCAATTTTATGGAGAGTAGACCATAGGGAAGCCAGTTAAGGGAGGGGGCTGGATGAGGGTCTTAGGAGAAGATATGGCACAAAATGTTGGTATTAGGATATTCTGAAGCTAGAGTCTGGAGGACTTGGAGATAGTTTGGAGAGAAAAATATCAAAAAAGAAAAAGGGGTAATCAGTAATAATCTCTAGGTTTTATGTCTGATCAACTGAATGAATGATAATTCCATTCTCTGAGTGATCCACAGTGAGGGAGGGGTGAGAGGTTAAAACATTTTATGTAAAATTTTAAGTTGATATTTTGCATTTTACATTGCCAAAACAGAATAGAATCAGTATGGCGAAAATTATTGAGTTTAATGGACTGAGTTAGACTAACTTGCCTCATTCTAAAATAATTTGAATGCTCATCCATTATTTTTCTGTGCCTGGGGGCTGTTGTTGTTGATGGTGGATTAACACAGAAATTTCAGACATTTTTTTTGCCACCCAGGAGGAGCAAAAATTTGGAAATACAAAAAATATGGTTTAGTGAGTGATTTCCTATAGATGAAAGGTATTTTTCTTTTTTTACATTGTGCATTTGTGTTTGTTCTTTGTCCATCACTGATTATGGTTGGATCCTTTTTGAAATGGAATAGTGAAAAAGTATTTTTCCATTTGCTTGGACCCATTTCTTGAAATTACCTCAGAAATCATCCAGTGTGACTCTTGTTCTACCTTGAATATTTCCTATTATACTGATATCTTGAGAGGTATTAGTAAAATTTATCTGATATTCAATTGGCCTTTAGGAAATAATAATGGTAATAATAATAATATAGTTAATGTTATGTGCATTAGGCATTTTATGTGCATTGTCTTAATGCATCCTCTCAACAACCTTATGAGTCTGATACTGTTGTCACTTTTTAACAGATGTATAAACTTACTCTGAGAGGGGAGATAAATTTCCAAGTGTTACCTAACACCTCGATTACTATAATCCTCTTTATTAAATGCAACTTTGATAGAGCTTTCCTTGGTTAAGCTTCTCATTATAATACATGTATTTTAAAATATGTTGCAAACTCTCCACTTTGGTTTGATTCTAAGAATATTTTTCAAACCAGAATATATAAAACAGCCATTTGTCCTTGCTGCTACCAAACATTCATGCTATTTAGTGTTTTAGGTCAAAGGGCATATATGATTATATGAATCACTCTAACTATCTTTGTGGATTCTAGGATATTTGGCCAAAAATCTTGCTTTAAAAACACAATACAGTTTAAAAATATACCAGTGTGTTTTTAAAGGCTATGTCTGTACAAAACTAAAACATGAGTTTAATCCTTCCAAATTTTTCTGCTCTTCTCCATCCTCTACAAATTGTCTCAGCTTGATATTTTTGACTAAAAATCTGCAGTTATTCCCCATTCCCCCAAACTGAACACCTACCAGTAGCAGTCAACCATTGGATATTCACTATGTGCTGGACCTTTGCATATATTACTTCTAATCCTCCCAAACACCCTGATGTAAATATGGGAAAACCAGGGAGCTAAAATTGAGACTCAGGCATATCCGATTTCACCTTGAATTCTTGCCACTAGAAAATGATGGTTCTCAGTAATTACATCTCCCATGTAGTAAATGTCTCCCATGTTGAAGGTACTATATTTGGTCTGTCTGGGTTCAAATCCCATTTCTACTGCTTCCTAACTATGTATTCGTGGGCACATCATTTAAACTCTCTTAGCCTCAGTTTCCTCATCTATAAGTGAGGGCAAATGAAAGTACCTTACCGGGTTATAAGAAGAACAAAGTGAATAACCTGTTTAAAGAGCTTAGTACAGAGCCTAATTATAAAAAATTACATTTTGGCTATTATTATTTTTATTATAAAATACTTCAGATATATAAAAGTTATGAAGATAATTTAATTTCAAAGAACTCACAATGAACTTGAAAAGATAGAGCATTATAAATGCAGTGGAAACACACATGCACCTATCCCTGATTATATTCACCTCTATCCTTCACAGATATAGCTATTTTAAAATTTAAATATTTATCCTTCTCATACCTACTTTTATTATTCACTACAGGTGTATATATTATTAAACAATATCTAGAAACATTTTCAAATTTTTAAATGAATGAGATCAATTATATTTTTTCTGTAACCTACTTTTCATGACTTTTGCAAAAGTCATTATAATTGGTACATAAACTTCTAGCTTTTTAAATTTCACTAGTATACAGTATTCTATTTTATGAGTGAAACTGGTCTCATCTGTTCTCTTATTGATGTATATTTAAGTTTGTTTACAAATTTTTATAAACTTCTAAGTAATAATAAGATGATAAAAGTAATATAAAACACTTTTCTAGTGTTTATTATGTTTCAGACACTGTTCTAAGTGACTGAATCACTTAGTCCCACAACAATTTATAGGAAGTACTATTATTAAATATAATGTAGATGAGGAAACTCCATCAACTTCACACAGCTAGTACATACTGTTGCTAGAAATCAATTTGACAATCAGGCTCAAGAGTCCGTTTTCTTAACCACACGTCTATTTGGGCATACATATGACGGTGGCTCTGAGACCCGTCTCAGTCCTGTCTGAATATCAGATTTATCTAGGCACTTAAAAATGATGTATGCCAAATTTTCCCTCCAGATCAGCTGACTCAAAATCTCTGGGGATAGGGTCTATACATAAATATTTTTAATTCTTATTTATTTTAAAGATTTATTTATTTGTTTTAGAGAGAGAGGGCAAGAGAAGCAGAAAGAGAGAACCTCAAGCAAACTCTTGGCTGAGCACAGAGCCCAACTTGGGGCTCGATCTCACAACCCTGAAATCATGACCTGAGCCAAAATCAAGAGTCAGATGCTCAATTGACTGAACCACCCAGGTGCCCCAAATCTTATTTTTATTTAAACTTTTGAGGCAATTTTAAATTGGCATGCAGTTGTAAAAAATAATACAGAACAATCTCATTTACCCATTTTCTCCCAGTGATAATAATTTGCAAAACCATAATACAATACCACAACCGGGATCAACATTAATATGTCAAGATACGGAACATTTCCATTACCGCAAGGATCCCTCCTATAGCCACATCCATTTCCCTCTGACTGATTCTCTTCTCAAACTCTGGCAACCACTAATCTATAATCTATTTTCCATTTCTATAATTTTGTCATTTCAAGAATATTGTGTAAATGGACTTGTATGTAAATTTGGGGGGATTGACTTTTTCATTTAGCATAATTCTCTGAAGATTCATCTAAGTTGTTGCATGTATAAATAGTTTATTCCTTTTTATTGTTAGTGGTATTTCATGGTATGGATGAACCACAGTTTGCTTAACAATTCACCTGTGGAAGGACATTTTGAGTATTTCCACTTTTTTGGCTATTACATATAGAACTGCTATGAATATTTATTTTTAAGTTTTTGTTTGAACTTGTTTTTGTACTTCTCTGGGACAAACATCCAGGAATGCAATTGCTGGGTCACATGGTAGTTGCATGTTTAGTTTTTTAACTTTCTGTATAATTTAACTATTATGGTGCTAGAGTTTATACTAGGAGTGACATTTCTAGGACATATGGCATATATATTTTCAACTCCACCAGATTTTGGCAAACTGGCTTATAAAATCAGTAACCATTTATTTTTCCTAAGTGAGTGTGTTGCTCTTTTCTCACCATCACTTAGTATTTTAAAAATCTTTAAATGTTTGCAAATTGATGAGTGTTTAAGGACATTCTATTATGGTTTTGTTTTACTTATTTCTATTCACTAGTGAGATTAAGCATCTTTCTATACATTTATCGACTTTACGGTTTTCATCTTATTTAAGTTGCCTGGTCAAAGTCTCTGCTTACTTCCTAATTTTTTTCTCTTTTGTCTTTTTCTTTATTGATTATGTGGCTTTTTTCAACATATTCTGGACATAAAAATTTTGGTAGTTAATGTGAATCACAAATAGGTTCCCTTGAGCTCTAGCATGTTGTTTTACTTTGTTTCTGGTGTCTTTTGATGAATAGAAGGTTTTTTGTTTTTTTTTTTAATATACCCAAATTTATAAACCCTGTCCATATTAATTTGCGCTTTTATTTTTTAAAGAAATTCTTTCCCATTATGAGGTCATAAATATATTTCTATTTTTTCTCTAGAAGTTTTGGAAATTTTGGGCTACGAATTATTTTTTTAAAGATTTTATTATTTGAGAGGGAGAGAGAGAGAGAGAGAGAGAGAGAGAGAGAGAGAGAGAGCACATGAAAGGGAGGAGGGTCAGAGGGAGAAGCAGACTCCCTGCTGAGCAGGGAGCTTAAAGAGGGACTCAATCCTGGGACTCCAGGATCATGACCTGAGCTGAAGGAATCGCTTAACCAACTGAGCCACCCAGGCGCCCATGAATTATTTTCTTTGCTAAACTTGGAATTAATGTGAGGGCGGGGTCATCATTGGTTGGATCATCAGTTACTCCAGCTCCAAATTATTAAATAATTGATCCTCCCCCTTGTAGGTACAGGGCTATTTCTATCATTTATCTTGTCTCCTTGTGTGATGGGTCTGTTTCTGGACTTTCTCTATTGATCCAGTGATTTGTTGTTCTACCCTGCATTGTTACTGAACTGTCTTAATTATTATAACATTATAATAAATCATGGATAATCTAAAGTAAGGACCCCACCTATTTCCTTTTGTCTTGACTATTCCTGGCTATTTGCTCTTCAACATAAGTTTTAAAATCATCTTACTAAATTCCCTACCAAACTCTGTTGATATTTTGCCTGGAATTGTATTGAATTTATAGATTAATTTGAGAGTAAATTGAAATCTTTATTATATTGAGTTTTCTTATTCTTGGACATTTTATAACATTTCTTCATTTAATTAACAATTTTTCAAACTCTTAATAAATCTTGCAATTTTCTTCAGAAAGTTTTCATACTACTTTTGGGAAAATTTTTCCTAAATGTCTAATAGTTTTGTTGCTCATGTGGATATTTTTAAAATCACATTTTAATTGTTTTTGCCTTGTTTATAGGACTGCAACTGGTTTTTAGAATTGATCTTATATGAAGAAAATTGCTGTACTATTATTAGTTTTAATCTGTAATTTGTCTTTCATGTTTTCTGTTTAGACAATCATATTGTCTGTGAATAATGACATTTTTCTTTCCTCCTTCCTAATCCTTCTTTTATTTATTTTTCTGACCTTGTTGTACAATGCTCAAGTGTAATATTGAATAGGAGTACAAGCAGACATTCTTATTCTTGACTTTTAAGGAAATTATGCTAACTTACCAACACCTCTCCTTTTTGATCACACTTGAAGGTAAAAATGTCTCTTTTAGGGTAAAAATACATAATTTTTTAGTCTAATGATGACTTTTATCATGAACCTTTTATTTTTAATTTTGGGTATGAATGTTATTTCTTTTTTTTAAGATTTTATTTTATTTATTTGTCAGAGGAGGAGAGAGAGCACAAGCAGGGGGACTGGCAGGCAGAGGGAGAAGCAGGCTCCCCGCTGAGCAAGGAGCCTGATTAGGAACTCGAACCCATCATCCTGGGATCATGACCTGAGCAGAAGGCAGACACTTAGCTGACTGAGCTACCCAGTCATCCCATAAATGTTATTTCTAAGACCTTGGAAAACATAAAATAGCCACAGTAATATTGCTAATGATATTTAGTAGAAACAGAACTTATTGTTTAAGATTTTCTAATCTGTGATGCATACTACAAGTTTACTAGGGTTGATGCCACTATGCATCCATTTTACTAGATTTGTTTTTTAGATGTAGCATGTGAGAGAAAAAAATTTCAAATGCTTAAGCCTTTTTGTAGTCATCTAGAACCAAATTTTAAAAAGCATATTTTTGTAATGATATGTTCATTGACTTGAAATCAAAGTAACAAGAATTCTCTGAAGAAAAACTACCCAACACTTTGTAAACTGGATATGAAGTTAATTTAAACTTTATAGAATGTCATGGAAAATTTAATCAACTAGCATTGAGTGATATTCACATCCTAGAATAATGTGTCTTCTTTACTAGAAGTGGGACTAAACTATCAATGTGGCCATCTTTATTTTCAAAAATTTTTAATACAGCATAATGCTTTCATAAGGGAAATGTAACTAAATCATCACAGAAGTAAAAAAACAACCCTCCATTATGGTTATTAAAATATTTTAATATGTTTATTTGTATACCAAAACATTTTCTATTAAATATATATATTGAATATATTTCAGTTATCAGCTTTTCTTTCTTTACTTTTTCCCACCTGCTGCAACAAGAGATTTCTCGGCTTCCTGAAGACAGAAGTATAATTGTGTATCTGTAGGACACATAACATTTTCCTCTTTTAACAAACTCTGATAAAAGACCTTTGTGATGATATAATTCTCATGAGTTCAGTACATTTGTAAAGGAACTGGTAAATCCAATATGCTTGCCTCTATGTATTATTTTCTTTAAAATTTAGCCGAGATAAATTTGAACTATTTGTGTATAATGTTTCAAAACCTAAAATTCAAGTGTATTTTCATTTTCTGGCATGATTAATCATTTGGTGTTGAGCTGCTTTAAGAACTGAATTTGACCAAAATAATTGTGGATATCCAGTGAGCTTTCTTATTTTGTGACCTTCTTCTCTGAACATCTTGACATATTTTCCCTTCAACAGTCCTTACCACTGCCAATGTGCCATTATGTCTAGCTTAACACTTAAATTTAATTCTCCCACTGTGGACTCGGGGAGGTCAGGGATTTTTAAAAATTTTTGTTTTATTTATTTTTTTATTTTACCTTTATTTTATTTTATTATTTTATTTTATTTTATATCTTATAATTCAAGTTAGTTCACATATAGTGTATTATTAGTTTCAGGGCTAGAATTTAGTGATTCATGAGTTGCATTTAACACCCACTGCTCATTACATCAAGTGCCCTCTTTAATGCCCATCATGCAGTTACCCCATTCCCCACCCACTTCCCCTGCAGCAACCCTGTTTGTTCCCTATAGTTAACAGTCTCTTATGGTTTGCCTCCCTCTCTGTTTTTATCTTATTTTTTTTTCCTTCCGTTCCCCTATGTTCATCTGTTTTGTTTCTTAAATTCTTAAATTCCACATATGAGTGAAATCATGGTGGTATTTGTCTTTCTCTGACTGACTTATTTTGCTTAGCGTAATACACTTCAGTTCTATCCACGTCATTGCAAATGACAAGATTTCATTCTTTTTGATAGCTGAGGAATATTCGAGTGTGTGTGTGTGTGTGTGTGTGTGTGTGTGTGTGTGTGTGTGTGTACCACATCTTTATCTGTTCATCCATCGATGGACATGTGGACTCTTTCCATACTTTGGATATTTGGACATTGCTGCTGTAAACATTGGGGTGCTTGTGCCCCTTTGAATCACTATTTTTATATCCTTTGGATAAGTAACTAGCAGTGCTATTCCTGGATTATAGGGTAGTTTTATTTTTAACTTTTTGAGGAGGCTCCATGCTGTTTTACAGAGTGGCTGCACCAGTTTTCATTCTTACCAACAGTGTAAGAGGGTACCCCTTTCTCTGCATATTCGCCAACATCTGTTGTTTCCTGATTTGTTATTTTAAGCATTCTGACAGGTGTGAGTTGATATCTCATTGTAGTTTTGATTTGTATTTCCCTGATGCTGAGTGACGTTGAACATTTTTTCATGTGTCTGTTAGCCATTTGTATGTCTTTGGATAAATGTCTGTTCGTGTCTTCTGCCCATTTCTTGACCGGATTTTTTATTTTTTTGGGTGTTGAGTTTGGTAAGTTCTTTATAGATTTTGGATATTAACTCTTTATCAGATATGTCATTTGCAAATATTTCTCCCATTCCATAGGTTTTATTTTAGTTTTGTTGATTGTTTTCTTTGCTGTGCAGAAGCTTTTTATCTTGATGAAGTCCCAATAGTTCATTTTTGCTTTTGTTTCCCTTGCCTCTGGAGACGTGTTTAGCAAGAAGTTGCTGTGGCCAAGGTCACAGGGGTTGCTACCTGTGTTCTCCTTTAGGATTTTGATGGATTCTTCCTGTCTCACATTTAGGTCTTTCATCCATTTTGAGTTTATTTTTGTATATGATGTAAGAAAGTGGTCCAGTTTCATTCTTCTGCATGTGGCTGTCCAATTTTCCCAACATCATTTGTTGGAGAGACTGTCCTTTTTCCATTGGATATTGTTTCCCGCTTTGTCAAAGATTAGTTGACTGCAGAGTTGAGGGTCCATTTCTGGGTTTTCTAGTCTGTTCCATTGATCTATGTGTCCGTTTTTGTGAGAGTACCTATTGTCTTGAGGACTAGAGCTTCGAAATGTAGCTTGAAGTCTGGAATTGTGATACCTTCAGCTTTGCTTTTTCAGGATTGCTTTGGCTATTTGGGGTCTTTTGTGGTTCCACACAAATTTCAGGATTGTTTGCTCTAGCTCTGTGAAAAATGCTGGTGGTATTTTGATAAGGACTGCATTAAATGTGTAGTTTGCTCTGGGTAGTATAGACATTTTAACAATAATTTTTCTTCCAATCCATGAGCATGGAATGTTTTTCCATTTATTTGTGTCCTCTTTTATTTCCTTCATAAGTTTTCTATAGTTTCCAGAGTACAGATCTTTTACCTCTTTTGTTAGGTTTATTCCTAGGTATCTTATTGGTTTTGGTGCAAATGTAAATGGGATTCATTACTTGATTTCTCTTTCTGTTGCTTCCTTATTGGTGTATAGAAATGCAACAGACTTCTGTGCATTGATTTTATATCCTGTGACTTTGCTGAATTTCTGTATCAGTTCTAGCAGTTTTTTAGTGGAGTCATTCAGGTTTCCTACATAGAGTATCATGTCATCTGCGATGAGTGAAAATTTGACTTCTTTGCTGATTTGGATGCCTTTTATTTCTTCTTTTTGTCTGATTGCTGAGCTAGGACTTCCAGTACTATGTTGAACAACAGTGGTAAGAATGGACATCCCTTTCATGTTCCTGACCTTGGGGAAAAAGCTCTGTTTTTCCCCATTGAAGATCATCTTAGCTGTGGGTCTTTCCTATATGCCTTTAGGATGTTGAGGTATTTTCCCTCTATCCCTACTTTATTGAGGATTTTTATCAAGAAAGGATGATGTATTTTGTCAAATGCTTTTTCTGCATCTATTGAGAAGATCATATGGTTCTTATCCTTTCTTTTATTAATGTGGTGTATCATGTTGATTGATTTGTGTATGTTGAACCACCCTTGTAGCCCAGGAATAAATCCCACTTGGTCGTGGTGAGTAATCCTTTTAATATACTGTTGGATCCGATTACCTAGTGTCTTGTTGAGAATTTTGCATCCATGTTCAACAGGGATATTGATCTGTAATTCTCCTTTTTAGTGGTGTTTTTCTGGTTTGGGGATCAAGGTAATGCTGTCCTCATAGAATGAGTTTGGAAGTTTTCCTTCCATTTCTGATTTTTGGAACAGTTTCAGAAGAATAGATATTATCTTTTATTTAAATGTTTTCTAGTTGGGACGCCTGGGTGGCTCCATCAGTTAAGCGTCTGCCTTTGGCTTAGGTCATGATCCCAGGGTCCTGGGTTCAAGTCCTGCATTGGGCTCCTTGCTCAGCAGGAAGCCTGCTTCTCCCTCTGCCTTCCTTGTGGGAGACACTCCCCCTGCTTGTGCTCTCTCTCTCTTTCTCTCTGACAAATAAATAAATAAAATCTTTTTAAAAAAATAAACATTTGGTAGAATTCCCCTGAGAAGCCACCTAGCCCTGGACACTTGTTTGCTGGGAGATTTTTGATCACTGCTTCAATTGCTTTGCTGGTTATGGGCCTGTTCTGATATTCTGTTTCTTCCTGTTTCAGTTTGGGTAGTTTATATGTTTCTAGGAATTTATCCATTTCTTCCAGATTGCCTGATTTGTTGGCATGTAATTGCTCATAATATTTTCTTATAATTGTATCTCTGCAGTGTTGGTTGTGATCTCTTCTTTTTCATTCCTGATTTTATTTCTTGGGTCCTTTCTCTTTTCTTTTTGATAAACCTCACTAGGGGTTTATCAACCTTGTTAATTTTTTCAAAGAACCAGCTAATAGTTTTGTTCGTCTGTTCTACTGTTTTTTTTTTTATTTCTGTATCATTGATTTGTGCTCTAATCTTTATTATTTCCCTTCTTTTGCTGGATTTAGGCTTTATGTGCTGTTCATTTTCCAGCTCCTTTAGGTGTAAAGTTAGATTGTGTATTTGAGACTTTTCTTGCTTCTTGAGGATGTACTGCTATATCGTTCTCTCTTAGGACAAACTTTGCTGCATCCCAAAGGTTTTAGACTGCTGTGTTTTCATTTTCACTTGCTTCCATGTATTTTTTTAATTCTTCTTTAATTTCCTGGTTGACCCATTCATTCTTTAGTAGGATGTTCTTTAACCTCCATGTATTTGTGGTCCCCCTAAATATTTTCTTGTGGTTAATTTGAAGTTTCATAGCATTGTGGTCTGAAAATATGCATGATATGATCTCAACCTTTTTGTACCAGTTGAGTCCCGATTTGTGACCCAGTATGTGATCTATTCTAGAGAATGGTCCATGTGCACTTGAAAAGAATGTCTATTCTGCTGCTTTAGGATGAAATGCTCTGAATATTTCTGTTAAGTCCATATGGTCCAGTGTGTCATTCAAAACCCTTGTTTCCTTGCTTGATCTTCTGTTTAGATGATCTGTCCTTTGCTGTGAGTTGAGTGTTAAAGTCCCCTGCTATTATTGTATTATTATCAAAGAGTTTCTTTAATTTTATTATTAATTGATTTATATACTTGGCTGCGTCCAAGTTAGGGGCATAAATATTTACAATTATTGTATCTCTTGTTGGATAGATCCTTTATTATGATATAGTTCCTCCTTATTCTCTTATTATAGTGTCTGTTTTAAATCTAGTTTGATATAAAGATGGCTACTCCAGCTTTCTTTTGATGTCCATTAGCATGACAGATGTTTCTTCACCCCGTATTTTCAGCCTGGAGGTATCTTTGGGTATAAAATGAGTCTCTTGTAGACAGAATATCAGTGGGTCTTCTTTTTTTATCCATTCTGATATCCTTTGTCTTTTGATTGGAGCATTTAGTCCATTTGCATTCCGAGTAATTATTGAAGGATATGAGTTTAGTGGCATTGCATTACCTATGAAGTCACTATTTCTCTGTATTGTCTCTCTTTCTTTCTAGTCCTTGTTACTTTTGGTCTCTTTTTCTCCTCAAATGTTCCCCTTTGATGTTTCTTGCATGGCTGGTTTAGTGTTCATGAACTACTTTAGCTTTTGTTTGTCTTGGAAACTCTTTATCTCTCCTTCTATTCTGAATGACAGCCTTGCTGGATAAAGTATTCTTGCCTGCATATTTTTCCCATTTAGCATGTTGAATGTATCATGCCTCTCCTGGCCTGCCAAGTCTCTGTGAACAGGTCTGCTGCCAGCTTTATGTGTTTACCCTTGCAGGTTAAGTACCTTTTGTCATGAGCTACTTTCAGAATTCTCTCTTTATCTTGGTATTCTGCAAGTTTCACTATGATATGTCTTGATGATGAGCTGTTTTTGTTGATTTTGAGGGGAGTTCTCTCTGCCTCTTGGACTTGAATGCCTGTTTCCTTCCCCAGATTAGGGTAGTTCTCAGCTATTCTTTGTTAAAATAAACCTTCTGCCCCCTTTTTTTGCTCTTCTTCTGGGACTCCTATGATTCAGATATTATTTCATTATATGGAATCGCAGATTTCCCTAAGTCTACCTTTGTAATCTAATAATTTTCTTTCCTTCTTCTTTTCAGCTTCATTATTTTACATAATCCTCAGTTTTGTCCATCCTCATTTTTATGGCCTCTACGTGGTTCTGCATCTTGCTTATAGCATTTTTAATTTTGGTCTGACTAGATTTTTAGTTATTTTATCTCTACAGTAAAGGATTCTCTAGAGGTTCTAGCTTTTTCAAGACCAGCTAGGGTCTTTATAATCGTTGTTTTAAATTCTAGTTCAGACATCTTACTTATATCTGTATTGATTAAATCCCTGGCTGTGAGTACTGCCTCCTGTTTTTTCTTTTGGGGTGAATTTCTCCATCTTGTCATTTTGTCCAGAAAAGAAAGAAGAAAGAAAAAGAAAAAAAGCAAACAAAAAAAAACAATAACAACAAAAACAACAAAAACAGCAACAACAAAACACTAGATCCTGGGTGTGTTGTGGTCTGCTTATTAAAAGAAACTAGATCCCAAATAAGAAGGAAAGAAAAAAAAATATATATATACATACATATATATAAAATAAAATACGATGAAAGGAAACAAAAATAAAAATTAAAGCATATATAAAAATTTTAAAAAATTGAAAAAAGAGAAATGAAATGAAAAAATAATAAAAAATAAAGAATAAAAGTACAAAGGAGGCTAGATACTATTTTCCCCTAGAGCTGAAGCTTTGTAGCCCCCTATGATCAATAAACTTGGTGTGAGTGTGTTGTCTGTGCTGGTCTTCTTGGGGAAGGACCTGTTGCACTGATTCTCAGGTGGACTTGCCCTAGTGGAAATGCACCTCCAGTGCACAGGGAGGCAGTTTTGGTCTAAGCAGCTCTGGACTCCACTAGGTTGCTCTTTGAAAGCTTTCAACACTGATGGGTGGAATGAATATGGCAGCACCCTGCTCTCTACCCTGGAGCTGAAAACTTGTACCCTCCATCCTTCAGTGAACCCTTACAGAAGAGCAATCAATCACTGTTGTCTCCCTGGTTTCTGTCGGAACACTGTATTCACCCTGCCTGTGTTCCAGCTTTTTTTATCTCAGGCACATGACTGAGTTTCAAAACTCCAAATTTTAGGGACTCCTATAGCATGGACCCCCACCTTTCCTACCAGGGAGTATCTCACCATGTTTCTGCCATTTATTGAACCCCTCCCAGCAAAGCAGTTGCACGACTGCACAGTGGCCCTTATGGCAATATAGAGCAGAAAGCTGGCACCTAGGCTCACTGTTCCCATCCAGCTTCCATGCTCCTATCCCTGGGAACAGTGCAGCATTTAAACACCACCCGTTCTTCTTGTGACCCAGGGGATCGTCAGACCATTGATTTGATAACTATTTAGCTATATTTGAGTGATAAGACAAACTTAGGGTTCCCTCACCTCCTCTAATCAGGGATATTTAGTAAGCATTTTCTACATCAACTTTTAAAGTTTATACCTTGAGGTTTTTTTGCAATTGCTACTGTGCATTCAGTAACCTTTCTATGTTAACACCCAAATGGTATGTATGGTCAATTAAATAGACTCATGATTAATTAACAAATACAACCATAACATCTTGCAGCAATTGTTTAAATAAATTTTCATAGAATATGATTTTTACTCTAGAATTTTTTGTGTGTGTGAAAGAATCAAAGTAAGGAGCCTAGACGTATTTGAAAATGTTTCTTTTCTAAGGAAGAGATCATCTTAATCTTCAGGATGTTGACATGCTTAATGTACTTTCTATGTGTTAATTAGACTTGCTTATGCTACTTAGCTTCTCATGAGATGTTTTGGATTAATTTCTGAATTCCATTTAAAATTAATAATATTATGAAAAGAAAATCAACATGACTGCAGAATTTGAAGGGCAGTGAGGTCAGATCTCCCTGCCTTGGTTTATTAAGAGATTGATTAGTAACTAAGCTGTGCCTCGGAGGTGGCTCATGTGCAAGAGCTAAATCAATGTCATGGTTCTTCAAGTTGAGATTTTGGAGCAATATGATGACGTTAACTACATATATTAAATCATTTATCAACTACTATACACAGCACAGTTTGTCCTTTCCTTATAGAATATTCATGAACCTCTCTTTAGGAAGAGTAATCATCTAATCAGTATTTTATTTGCTACTACTACTCAGAAGATTTTCTTATAGCCCTCCTACAGAAAAAGTAAAGTCCATTTCTTTCTTTATTTATATGTTCTCTTAGAATCTCTTAGCTTAGTAAAAAAAAAAAAATCTCAGAAAACCACAAAGATCTTGCTGCTTGAAGAAATACAAGACATGGGATTCCCAAGAAGAAATTAATTGGAGCATTTTAAACTGCACCCAGAGTGGTCTTTTTCTCTGTCCTTTCTTACATGTTATGCAAAATGAATCAAGTGGTTGAGATTAGGAACAATAGGAGGAAAATCAGGAAAGAAGTGAGAAGATTAGGATTGAAGAAGGGACTAATGTTATCACCACAAAATAGCAAGACATATGTGTCAAGAAACAAGGAAGGAAATTGAAAAATTAACTGAAGACTGGAATAAGAAAATCCTCTCAGTCTTGTTCTTGATTTCCTATGATTAGAAGTAAAATACGGTCTTCTGTAATAAGAGAGGAAAAGAAGATCATAGAGTTATGTAAGTTTTTCACTATAATCAATCCTACATATATTCTGACTTTTAGCTTGAGTACAGTTTTATTTCATAGTTTGTTTATAGGTTGTTGTACATTTACGGTCTGTGAAAAGAAAAAATAGTTAACTCTTTAGAAGCAAATAGTTCTTAGTGATAATTGTATGCTATCTGAAAATAATTAACATTATTGAGCAAACTAAATATAAATTGTAAAAATATCTGTAATAATACTTGTGGTTCAAGCAGTTTGGTGCTGATTGCTCTAAGGAATACAGAGTATTAGAATACAAAGTGTTCTTTTTTGGGAGCAATTTGCTTGGGGTGATAAATATAAATAAAATACTATCAATAGAGAAATACAGAATATCAATAAAGAAAAGGCTAATTATTTAGTTGATACATACTAAGAATATGTATTCATTCAGTAACTCTTTGTTGGCTAATCAAGAAATCTAGAATAAATTAGATATTAGAGGTTGAAAGATCATTGTGAGTTCCATGATTAGGAAGTTTTTTTAGGAAGAGGATTCTCTTCTGCTGAGTTCTTATGGATAGATAGATTTCTTCCTTCCTTCCTAAGTGGATACAAATAAATTTACTAAGTAAAGCAAAGCCATGTTTTTAGTAGTGGTAAATCGCTTGGCTGGAGTGTAGGGTACAAACAGATTTTTGTTTAAATGATATAGAAGTGAAAGTTTTAGAAAAGACAGATTTTAGTCATTAGCCAGGATATTTGCAATTGGTGTTCTGGGCAAAAAAGAATTTACTCTTAAGCAAGTAAATGGCATAGTGAAAGATTGTGCATCACTTAATACTCCTTTGCTGATCATTTTCGGATAACCCAACTATAGCTAACTGAAGAAAGAAAGGATTTGTACCAATACATATCACTGAAAAGTTTAGTAAAGAGGGCTTTGGGAATATCCTGGAGGTACAGATGATATAATAAGGAATTGGTTTTTATCTTTCTCTGAACTCTGTTTTAATCCTAGCTTCCATATGTTACTCTCCATCAGTTGTAGGTTTACATCCTCCTAGGCTTAAGTCCAGAAAAAAAGAGACAAATTTCTGTTGACTTCTGAATAAAGTTGCTATATTTTATGCTTGAAACTTCTAGTCACAAACTCATCTCTGAGCCAATTACTATGGCTAAAGGAATAGAATTATACAGATTTACCAGGTGTGGATCACAAGCCTATCCCTGAACCATAACTCCTATGGATAAAATAATTCAGTAATTTAATATTATGGCTGGCTGGGCATAGAACCTGTGTATTATTCCCCATATCCACATAAATAAGAATTGAGGAAGGGTTGTTTCCCAGAGGAAATATTTTTTGTATTATGGGTTGAGAAAGAGAGACAGAAACAGACAGAGTACACCGAGTGCAATGTGGATTTTGGAGGCTGAAATCAATCCAAACATTTATTTAAGGTTGTTATATGATAGCAGTATGTAAAATGGATTGGAAGAAAGAAAGCCTGGTGACAGGAAGACCAAATACTATTGCTATAAATTGTATGAATTTGATCTATATAAATTGAAATAGAAAGAGTGCAAAATTTTTCAAGGTTAACTTGGTAGAACTTGTTGATTAATTAGCTATTGTTAGTGGTGATGATGTTGATGAGCTTGGTGATCCATTAGCTGTTCCAGTTCAAGGTATTTTCATGGTTACACGTGATTTAGAGTTATACTATGGCCCAGAGGTTCCCAAACTTTTTCAAATTACATCACCCTTAATATCCCAGTCATTTTTATTCATGGCACCCCTATACCAAAATAAATACCTAAGAGATCAGTTTAATAAGTACTTAAGTCTGAGAAATAATGTGGTTACATTTCACTTAAAAAAATTTTAAACACCCTGTGGGACCTCTGTTTTATAAACCACAGCTATAGCCATTTTCTTACAAAAATGGGTCATTACTTTTTAAGAATAATCAGGAAATCAAAAATAGATAACTTAAGATTTTCACAGTTACTAGTTTGGTAGCATTGTGTATAAAATATTACCACACTCATTCATATAGATCTTGAGTATGTGATTATTGTATATCATTTTGTCCAAATTTTGTCCAATTTGAATTCTGATTAATTGAGTCTGATTAGAAAGAAAATTTGATGGGGCGCCTGGGTGGTTCAGTTGGTTAAGTGACTGCCTTCGGCTCAGGTCATGATCCTGGAGTCCCGGGATCGAGTCCCACATTGGGCTCCCTGCTCGGCAGGGAGTCTGCTTCTCCCTCTGACCCTCTTCCCTCTCGCGCTCTCTCTCTCATTCTCTCTCTCTCAAATAAATAAATAAAATCTTAAAAAAAAGAAAGAAAATTTGATAAACCTTATTTCACATTTCAGGCATTTGTAGCTGGGGAAAAATTGGCTTGTGTTCCATATATTCAGTTTAGGCCATTTGCCTCCTTTGCACAATGTGATTTATTTTTGGATACGTAAAATGATTTTTTTTCCAAGCCAAACTATATCCAGCTTTATTAAAGATCCTTTTCATACACAATCATGGTATTTTAGGCAGTACAAGGGCAGACAATTGTCAACAATATACAACAACTTCCAAACTCCCTCTTCAATGGACTACCAACATTAGAAAGCCACTGTAAAACCCAATGAAGTCTTCATGTGGTGCTCTGAATGGGGAAAAGTTTAGAATGAGGGTTGACAGTTCACACTTAGCATGTTGTTTAACAACTTTTCACAAGCTGACCCTGACCTTCAGGAAATGAAATGAAAATGGCAGAATTATCAATCTGAATATCCACAAGCTAAGAAAGGAACTCTTTTGAGGGACGCCATCTCAATGGTGACACTGTAAAGTCCAGATTGCCTGATATACTGGGAACCATTTATTGGGTTCAGGCTCCAACAGGTCTCTGGGTTTAAGGGAGTCAAGTCTATGTTGAAGACAGAAGAGGACGTGAAAAATGAATTTTAGTTTTTCCACACCACCAAGGTGTTCATGCCAAGGTAGCTAATGTGTGTCCACATCAAGGAATCCATCCTCCTAGGAACCAAGAGGAAATTTCTCAAAACTAGAAGGGAAAGGTGTTTTTCCCTTGTATCAATCTAGCTTTGAATCAATCTGTTCTTTTTTTTTTTAAGATTTTTATTTATTTGAGAGAGAGAGAATGAGAGATAGAGAGCATGAGAGGGAAGAGGGTCAGAGGGAGAAGCAGACTCCCTGCTGAGCAGGGAGCCCGATGTGGGACTCGATCCTGGGACTCCAAGATCATGACCTGAGCCGAAGGCAGTCACTTAACCAACTGAGCCACCCAGGCGCCCCTTTGAATCAATCTGTTCTATTAGTGACATATGTCCTCCCAAAACAATGAAGTGTTCTGTGTGCTAATAGCATAGCTTAAAGAAAACCACAAAATTCTGCATTTTTATAAAACTTAATTAAAAAAATAGTATTTCAAAGTGTACAGTCCCCAGAAGTACACAGTTATAAAAAATGCACACACTTCACTTGGCATCTCCAGCACTTTCAGCTTTCTGTGCTTGGTCTGTTTTGACATCTCTGTTTTCTGCAGGGTTATTCCCATCCTGGCCAGCATCAGCTTTCCCCTTTTCCCTTTCCCTTTGGGTATCTTCTCTCCATTCTTTGCAGGGGCCTTTTTAGGCTTGGGCTCTGGCTTTGGAGGAACAGGTTTAGCAGATAACCTTGCAGATCTTCTCTGTGGCTCATTCTTCACCGTGGCTTTATCTCCTTTAGCACCCCCTTCAGGCTCTCTCTTGGGCATGGTGGCAACAGCACTGGATGGGGTGGGGAGTGGATACAGCAGCAGGTGGGTCTTGGCCAGTCTAGGGATCATTCTTGCCCCTTCTTCTTCACACTGCTCTGTGAAATGATTTTTATGGCATTTATAACTTACTGTGAATGATTAGAAAATAATTTTTTTGTGGGGAGGAGAAAGCTAGGAGATAGGGGCCTCGTTACAATGGGCATCAGGTTGTCAGAGAGAAAGGGCACGGGGACAAGAAAGATACATAGAAATGGAGCAAAAATAACCTAAGATAAATATGGATCACTTCTCAATTTTCCAAGAATTAACCTTGATTATGATTGGATAAGTCAACAAAAGAGCTAAGTAAGTATCAGGCAAGTAGGCATACAGATATTTACAGAACAAGTTGAACTAGCAAGCATTTTGATATACTTCAAATTTTATTAGTGTTTCATTCTGATTATTTAGACATATGGGTTAAATAAATCTCATCAGTATATTTGTGACTTTTCTTAATTTGATTCAAAGACTGTTACACAGGGGGTGCCTGGGTGGCTTAGTCTGTTAAGCATCTGCCTTCGGCTCAGGTCATGATCTCAGGGTCCTGGGATCGAGCCCCACATCGGGCTCCCTGCTCAGCAGGGACTCTACTTCTCTCTCTCACTCTCCCTCTGTGCTTTCTCTCTCTCAAATAAATAAATAAAACTTAAAAAAAAGGACTGTAAAACACAAGAAGAAACATGTCATTGACAATAATAAAAGTGGACAATTATAAAGCTGTGAAGAGTGAAAATAAATGGTATATGTCCTAGATATTTTTTGCTTTCAGATTCACTCTCCCAGAGAATTCTTTATATACTGTCTGTAATGTGCATCACAGAAGACTGAGTGATTATTCTCTCTTCTAGGACCATAGGGATTAGTCCTTTCAGAGGACACAATCTTATGTGGACTTTTCTCACCTGTTGCTCACCCTTAAGGTCTGTGCCACACTTCATGGTATGTTAGAGCTCAAAATAGTATTCCACCTTCAGTAAGCCCATGTGATATACACGCCCTTCTGAAGGAAATATAAATACCAATACACACACACATATAATTTCTTTTTAAAATGCTTTGAATTCAACATAGTCATTATTTAATATAAGTAACATAGTTTATAGTAAAATACATTTTAAAGGTTTTGACTTTTCATTTTGGGTTTGTATGGTTTCATTATTTAAACTTTACATTTGACTCATTATAGCAAATCTAGGTATAAATTAGTATATTTAAGATATTCCTGAAGATCATCTTTTATTAATTTATTCCAGAAACTGTAGTTATCACGTACTACATCACTTACTACATACTTGCTACAATACTGTGAGGGAAACAAAGACAGTATAGGGAACACTAACAATGCAGTGGTTTTCAATTCAGGTGATATGTTACCATCACCTGAGCAATTTTTAATCATCGCTCAAGACAGAATAACTGGGGTTTTCAACCTGGACATGGGTATAAGTCCCAGGTATTTCTAATTTTCATTCAAGGTAGAGAATGACTCGTCAAATGAGAAGTCTGCTCTTTTAAGTTAGAGGTATTCCTTAGATTCACTTGCTAATTATTTGGGGTCTTGAGAAAATAAGGATGATATAGTTATGGTATCTGTTCATTTTCAGTCCAAATCCTGACAATTAAAGGTATTACTGGAATCATAGGACTGAAAAAATGCAAATACATTTCCCCAAACTTAAAGCACAGGCATCATAGTGTTCCAAAGCAAATAAGAGAATTCTAGTGATTATAGAATTGATATTCCTTTTCTTCCTTTGCCACTGCCTGCTGACCCAATTCACATTGTTTATTCACAGGATAAGAGAGATGTTTTTAAGGATTCTCCACAGATACGAGTGATTGATATTAAAAAAGACACTCTGGCTTTACGGATGCTGCTACAAAACACAATTTGAAGATGAAATCCCCTACAAAGTTATCTTCCACCCTGCAACAAAAAAGTGTAGTGGTAGCATGTTTGGATGTAGAAAACAGGAAATAATCTATTAAATCTGTATCCAGAGAGAATCTTTTATTGATTTACTTAAAGAGCTTAATTTTAAACATAGTTTTATTTATATTGCACTGAGACTTCCACATATTCTGTTATTTATTTGGGCAAGGATAAAATTGTATGCAAAAATGATATATTGTCAAAATAATCACTTTTAAAAGAAATGCACATAAACATAAAAATAAACTTATCTTAATTTTTGCCTTATTTTCTATTAAAGTAATGTATCCTTAATCACAGGAAAATTTGGATTGTAGAAAATATAAAGAAGATAATAGAGATCACCCATAATGCCACACAGAAATAACCACATTTGGTATTATTATTTCATAATTTTATTTCTTTTTTTTTAAAGATTTATTTATTTATTTGACAGAGAGAGAGACACACACACAGTGAGAGAGGGAACACAGCAGTGGGAGTGGGAGAGGGAGAAGCAGGCTTCCCACGGAGCAGGGAGCCCGACGTGGGGCTCGATCCCAGGACCCTGGGACCCTGGGACCATGACCTGAGCTGCAGGCAGACGCTTAACGACTGAGTCACCCAGGCGCCCCATAATTTTATTTCTTCTAGATACTCAGTAATGCTAGCTAAAAGCTTTTGAAGTTTAAGTTCTGAAATTCCCTTTCTTCTAGCAGATAAATTAGTTTAATCCATGTATATTTGTTGTAATTTATTGTGAACCTTGATGTATTTCTAAAACTTTGTCTTATTGTTTTACTGCCAATACTTTCTTCCCTCTTTCCTCTCCCTTCCTACCTTCTGTTCAGTTGAGAATCTTTTGTATACCTTGCATTTTTGAGGTCATAATCTATTGTATTTAGTCCTGCTTTTTTACATAACAGTAAACTTTTTTGTGATCATGATTCTGATTATTATGATGCATAATTTTAAGGCCTGCCTGATATTTTATCATTTTACTTTATTATAATCTAAATAAATACAATTATTTCATTAGAATAGAGTTTTTATGGAGAATCACTGTATCAAAATGTCTGAGCTTTTTAAAAACCTTTCATGCATATTACTAAATTATTTTCTCAAAAGATTGTCTTGGTTACTGCTTCTTGTAGTGATATTAGAAAATATTAATCATTGCATCCATACCAGCAATGAATATTATTAATTTTAATGCTGTGAAAATTTGATTAAATAAAATATACATAGCATTTCTTAAAACTTGCATTTTTTGGTTTATTTTTTAATCATTCATTTTTTTCTTTCATGTATCTAATCATGTCTTTTATCAATTTATCTATTGTGATCTTAATATTTTTTCACATCTGTTGCTGTGAGCTCCATATAACTATGTCTGTCATCTTTTTGAAGCTTTTCCCCAGTTTATATTTTGACTTTTAAATTCATTAATAATTTTTAGTATATGCAATTTAAAAATTATCCTTTGTGTTTTCTTTTATTCAGAGATTGGTAAATGTTTTTCCTTTTCCTATTAGTTTAATTCATCTGAGTTTATATTGATGTATGAAGTGAGATTAGAATATTTATGGATTTTTCCAACTGTCTAATTGCTTATGTCCTTAATTATATCAAATATCATATCTTTATCTGTTGGCACTTTGACAGATGGAAAATATAAGCATTACATTATGAATGTAAGCCTGGGTTCAAATCTCAGTTCCCCTATGTAATGACACCCTTATCTTGGGCAAATTGCTTAATCTATGTGCCTCAGTTATGTCATCTCTAAAATGAACACAAAGAAAGAGTCTGTATCACAGGATAATTGTGAGGGGTATGGTATAATGATGTACTGTATGGTGACTAACATAATATAATGAAAATAAATAAATACATAAAAAAAAAATAAAGTATATGACACATAGTAAATGCCCAGGAAATGTTACCTTTTATTGAATATGTTTATTCTTGGAAGAATATCACACTTTAATTTATGGAGCTTTATTTTATGGTTTTCTATCTACTAGGATTTTTCTCATTTTATTAGCCTTGAGAAACAATTTGGCACAGTATTTAAGCACATGAACTCTAGAGCTGAACTACCTGGGTATGAATCCTAACATCCAAACTAACTATATGACCTTGGGTAAATTGCTTTACATATTTGTTTTTTAATTTTTCTATCTGTAAAATTGAGATATTTATGTCATTTGGCTCAGAGATTTACTGTGAGGATTAAATATATGTAAAGTAGTTAGTAGTAAAAGTGTTGCTAGCATGAGCTATTATTTGTTTCAAAATGTTCTTAATATCCTTTTCATCCATTTTTATCCTCTAATGAAATTGAGACCTATTCTGTAAAGTTTAGAGAGATCCCATTTCTATTTTGATTTCAAGTATGTTGCTTTGGAAAAATTAATAATACTGAGTCTTCTTACGAAAGAAAAAGCTGTATTTCTCCAATTTTTCAATGCTTCTTTTAGATATATCAGTAAATAATTATAGTTTTAAAAAAATTTCACACTATCTATTAAGAATACTACTAAATAATTGTGTTTGATATTGTACATAAGGGCTTTATTTTTCTTATTTCTAAGTATTTATTGTTAATACACAAGAAAACCATTGTTTGGTTTATATTTATCTTCTGTATAGCCACTTTGCTCCTAACTCTAGTATTTTACTTAAATCCATTTTCTTTCCTATTGTATATAATCCCATAGTATACAAATAATAGTTTTGCTTCCTCTTTTCTAATTGTTTAAAATCTGAGTTTTTACTTCATTTTGTACTGTATTTGCCTAAACTTCCAGAATAATGATGAATTCATGTATTTAACAAATACTCAGTGGCTGTTTTCCATGTTTCAGTTTCCATGGAAAGCACTTGATAAATGGGATAAACCAACAGACAGCAGAGCCATCGGCCCTGTCCTTACAGAACTTTAAAACTAGTTTCATGGTCTTAACATAGTATCTATCAAATGTTGTGTGTGGGTTTGCATTATTTGGAGAAGATGTTATAGCTTTCATTAGATTATCAGAAAGAGTTTGTGATCATAAAAGGTTGAGAATCATTAGTCCTAATTTATGGTGATGTATTTAAGCCTTATTTATATTCTGATTAATTTTATTTCATAATGATTTAAATGTTCTTATTCTCTATTATAAACTTTATATATTTGAAAGTAACTATGGTCACATTATTAATTTCCTTAATGTATTCATATTTTAAAAATTACCCACATTCTAAAATATCAGTTATTACTTTTCCATAGGACTCTGTTAAAATAACCTACACATTATAAAGAAGACTCTCTATAGATACATTAGTTTAAATTTAAAAAAACAATATTTTAAGTGTTAAAAGACAATATTGAAAATACAATTCAAGTTACAAATTAGTCACCCATGATTTCTAAGAAACAAGGAATAAATTGGCTCATGGTTTGCAATCTTAATTTGTGATTATTTACTCTAGACTAAAGATTAGGTATTTAAATAAATGTGCTTAAGTGAAAAATAAACAAATAGGCTTGTGTGTGTTTGTTTGTTTGTTCTTTTGCCAGCAATTATTCTTTGCACATTTCTATTACCTGATTGCTAGGGAAGACAGCAGGACTTTCTCAGGGTTTGGTATAATGTCTACGGGAGCACTTTGTCACTTGAGAGAACAGAGTAAAGAGTCTAGCCAGCTGGGTGGCTCTCCACAAGCAAAACAAGGTTGAACAATGTGAGAGATGCCCAGTCTTGAGGACAAAGAACAAGCCTCACTCCCCCACTGCCTCTCACTTTACCCCACAATAGCATGCCAGTAGGTATGCAGCCCTGGACCAGCAGATGAGTTGCTTCATGGAGCCAGTCATTTCAAATCCTTGAAAGTATTTTGAATGGAGCTATAAAAAGTTAAAGCATTGAACATTCCCTTCTCAAGTTATTATCTGTAAGGGTTCAATGTGCTATTTTAGGAAATTCACTTTCCATCTGTTTGCCTAATTTATTTACAAATAAACTAGAGAGATTTTTTTCAAAGGTTGAGGAGAAGTGGCTAGACTTGTAATTGGGATGATGGACCCTCACTGAATGGATTTTAGCCACAATGTGAAGAGGAAAAGACAAAGATAGTGGATGCTATGAGTGATTTAAAACAAAACGAAATTACCAAGACAGTTAAATATGACAGTACAGTTAGAATGTGATTGAGGAAAGAGAACAGGGCAACAGGTATATTCTTCCTTCTCTTTTCAGTCTCTTCAGTTTATTCCTTCAGGTGTTGTACAATAGTACATAATTATTATTTTTAGGTCAATGAAATAATTATACTCTAAAGGCATTTATCCATTCAAGGATTTAAAAAGTGTTCATTGAGCATTTCCTGTGTAAAGGCAGGTGGTAGCTTCTGGAGCTTTCCCTTTTGAAGCTTATAGACCAATGGGGGCATCATGCACTGATCATTGTTTAATCATAAAATGCAACACTTGTAATGAAAGAAAGGCACAGGGAACTATGAAAGTGCAATAGGAAAACCTGATTTCACTTGTGGATTGAGAGACAACTTCTTTAAGGAATGTTTAGGTTCCACTCTGAGAAATGCATATGTTAGACACAGAAAAGCATGTGATAGGCCAGCAGCAATTAGACAAAGCAGAACCTTGTGGCTCACATTAACACATTTATTATTATTATTATTATTATTATTTTAAATTTAGTGGGCCATAAATGGAGGAGGACCATATCATATTCCCAATATTAAAAACCACTGTAACTTCAGTTTGGGAATATTAAAAAGATCTGGAGATCAATAGTGGTGATGATTACACAACAATGTGAGTATACTTAACGCCACTGAACCATATACTTAAAAATGGTTAAACTGGTAAGTATTATGATGTACATATTTTACCACAATAACAAAATAATATACTCAATCTCTCTAAAAATATGCCCTTACATGGATAATTATATTAACCATCTCAGCGTGTTATGATAGTATTAAAAGAGGTAATTCAAGTAAAGAACTTGACAGATGCCTTGGCAGAGTTGAACTATTATATGTATATTCCAATGATGAGGAGAATGCAGATGACCACTGTGCTGTGGATGAAGATGTTAGGATCCAAATACCATCATTTATTATCATTGGCAAGTAGTGTAACTGCTTAACTTCATTTTCTTGATTTGGTTTTTGGCATGAAAAGCAGTTACCTATACGTTATTGTGAAGGTGAAAGATATGTAAAACATATCTGCCCAGTATCTGGAAAGTAGTAGGTGTTCAACAAATAAGTAATTTCTTTTACTGGACTACTACTCATGGGATATTAATCCCTAAAACTATACAAAAATTATCAGTAAAAATCACACACAAATATATCAGTTGTAAATTCTAAGAATAGGGTTCCTGGGTGGCTCAGTTGGTTAAGTGACTGCCTTCAGCTCAGGTCATGATCCTGGAGTCCCAGGATCGAGTCCCACATCGGGCTCCCTGCTCAGCAGGGGGTCTGCTTCTCCCTCTGACCCTCCCCCCTCTCATGTGCGCTCTGTCCATTCTCACTCTCTCAAATAAATAAATAAATAAAATCTTTAAAAAAATAAATAAACAAATTCTAAGAATAATAAAGATACTGGACTAGTCCTGAAGTCATTTGTAAGGAGAGTGATTGCTGGATCATATGCTATGAGTATGTTTAATTTTGTAAGAAATTGTCAACCTGTCTTTGAAAGTAGCTGTAGCATTTTCGCATTCCCACTAGCATTGAATAAGATTTCCAGTTGCTCCATACTCCTCACCAGCACTTCGTGTTGCCAGTGTTCTGGATTTGAACCATTCTAATAGATGTGTAGTGATATTTTCTTGTTTTGATTTGCAATTCCCTAATGACATGACATGTTGAACATCTTTTCATGTGCTTATCTGCCATCTGTATATCTTCTTTATCTTTTGCCCTTTTTTTAATTGGGTTGTTTTCTTGTTGTTGAATTTTAAGAGTTCTTTTTATATTTTAGATACTAGTTCTTTATCAAATATATCTTTTGCAAATATTTTCTCCCATTCTATGACTTGCCTTTTAATTCTCTTGATACTGTTTTTCAGAGCAGGAACTTTTATTTTAATGAAATCCAGCTTATCAGTTATTTTCTCCAGGATTGTGCCTTTGTGCCTTTGGTGTTGTATGTACACAAGGTCACCTAGGTTTTCTCCTATGTTACTTTCTAGGAGTTTTGTAGTTTTGCATTTTACATTTAGGTCTGTGATCCATTTTATGAAGACTGTAAAGTCCATGTCCAAAGTCATATTTTGCATGTGGATATCCAGTTGTTCCAGCAACATTTGTTGAAAAGATGATCTTTGCTCCATTGTACTGCCTTTGCTCCTTTGTAAAGATCAGCTGACTATACTTAAGGGGGTCTATTTCTGGGCTCTCTATTCTGTTCCATTATTCTGTTTTTCTTTTGCTAGTATCACACTGTCTTGTTTACTATAGCATTATAGTAAGTCTTGAAGTCAGGTGGTGTCAGTCCTCTGTATTTGTTATTCTCCTTTAATATTATGCTGTAGTTTTTTTTTTTCATTTTGGTGAGACTCATTTTTTTTTATTAACATATAATGTATTATTTGTTTCAGGGGTCCAGGTCTGTGATTCCTCAGTCTTACACAATTCACAGCACTCACCATAGCACATACTCTCCCCAGTGTCCATCACCCAGCCACCCCATCCCTCCTACCCCCACCACCCCCCGCTCCAGCAACCCTCAGTTTGTTTCCTGAGATTAAGAGTCTCTTATGGTTTGTCTCCCTCTCTGGTTTCATCTTGTTTCATTTTTCCCTTCCTTCCTCTATGATCCTCTGTTTTGTTTCTCAAATTCCTCATGTCAGTGAGATCATATGATACTTGTCTTTCTCTGATTGACTTATTTCGCTCAGCATAATACCCTCTAGTTCCATCCACATCATTGCAAATGGCAAGTTTTCTGGTTTTTGATAGCTGCATAATATTCTATTGTATATATATATATACCACATCTTTATCTATTCATCTGTTGATTGACATCTTGACTCTTTCCATAGTTTGGCTATTGTGGACATTGCTGCTATAAACAGTGGGGTGCACATGCCCTTTCAGATCCCTACATTTGTATTTTTGGGGTAAATACCCAGTAGTGCAATTGCTGGGTCATAGGGTAGCTCTAGTTTCACCTTTTTGAGGAACCTCCATACTGTTTTCCAGAATAGCTGCACCACCTTGCATTCCCACCAACAGTGTAGGAGGGTTCCCCTTTCTCCGCATCCTTGCCAACATCTGTCGTTTCCTGACTTGTTAATTTTAGCCATTCTGACTGGTGTGAGGTGATATCTCATTGAGGTTTTGATTTGGATTGCCCTGGTGCCGAGTGATACTGAGCACTTTTTCATGTGTCTGTTGGCCATTTGGATGTCTTCTTTGGAGAAATGTCTGTTCATGTCTTCTGCCCATTTCTTGATTGGATTATTTGTTCTTGGGGTGTTGAGTCTGATAAGTTCTGTATAGATTTTGGATACTAGCCCTTTATCTGATATGTCATTTGCAAGTATCTTCTCCTATTCTGTCCATTGTCTTTTGGTTTTGTTGACTGTTTCCTTTGTTGTACAGAAGCTTTTTATCTGTTTGAAGTCCCAATAGTTCATTTTTGCCCTTGCTTCCCTTGCCTTTGGCGATGTTTCTAGGAAGAAGTTGATGTGGCTAAGGTCGAAGACGTTGCTGCCTGTGTTCTCTTCAAGGATTTTGATGGATTCCTGTCTCACATTTAGGTCTTTCAACCGTTTTGACTCTATTTTTGTGTGTGGTGTAAGGAAATGGTCCAGTTTAATTCTTCTGCATGTGGCTGTCCAATTTTCCCAAAACCATTTGTTGAAGAGACTGTCTTTTTTCCATTGGACACTCTTTCCTGTTTTGTCAAAGATTAGTTGACCTTAGAGCTGAGGGTGCATTTCTGGCTCTCTGTTCTGTTCCATTGATCTATATGTCTGTTTTTGTGCCAGAACCATACCGTCTTGATGATTACAGCTTTGTAATACAGCTTGAAGTCTGGAATTGTGATGCCACCAGCTTTGCTTTTCTTTTTCAACATTCCTCTGGCTTTTCAGGGTCTTTTATAGTTCCATACAAATTTTAGGATTATTTGTTCCATTTCTGTGAAAAAAGTTGATGGTTTTTTGATAGGGATTGCATTGAATGTGTAGATTGCTCTAGGTAGCATTGACATCTTCCCAATATTTGTTCTTTGAATCCATGAGCATGGAACGTTTTTCCATTTCTTTGTGTCTTCCTCAATTTCTTTCATGAGTATTCTGTTGTTTTCTGAGTACAGATTCTTTGCCTCTTTGATTAGATTTATTCCTAGGTATCTTATGGTTTGGGGTGCAGTTGTAAATGGGATTGATTCCTTAATTTCTCTTTCTTCTGTCTTGTTGTTGTTATATATAAATGCCAGTGATTTCTATGCATTGATTTTATATCCTGCCACTTTACTGAACTCCTGTATGAGTTCTAGCAGTTTTCGGGTGGAGTCTTTTGGGTTTTCCACATAAAGTATCATATCATCTGCAAAGAGTGAGAGTTTGACTTCTTCTTTGCCGATTCGGATGCCTTTTATTTCTTTTTGTTGTCTGATTGCTGAGGCTACGACTTCTAGTACTATGTTGAATAACAGTGCTGATAGTGGACATACCTGCCATGTTCCTGACCTTAGGGGAAAAGCTCTGTTTTTCCCCATTGAGAATGATATTTCCTGTGGGTTTTTCATAGATGGCTTTTATGATATTGAGGTATGTACCCTTTAGCCCTACACTGTGAAGAGTTTTAATCAGGAAAGGATGTTGTACTTTGTCAAATGTTTTTTCTGCATCTACTGAGAGGATCATATGGTTCTTCTTCTTTTATTAATGTATTGTATCACATTGATTGATTGGAAGATGTTGAACCAACCTTGGTGAATAATCCTTTAATGTACTGTAATAATATGGAACACTTCACAAATTTGTGTGTCATCCTTGCACAGGGGTCATGCTAATCTTCTCCATATCATTCTGATTTTAGTATATGTGCTGCCAAAGCAAGCACTCTCCTTTAATATTGTTTTGGTGATTTTGGTTCTATTACCTCTCCATCTAAACTTTAGAATTGGTTTGTCAACACACAAAATAACATAAGATAACTTGCTGGGATTTTGATTGGGATTGTATTGAATCTATAGATCAAGTTGGGAAGAACTGATGTCTTGACAATGTTGAATCTTCTACCTTTTTACCTTTGCATGAAAATTTGCTAAGGGCACCTGGGGGGCTCAGTCAGTTAAGCATCTGCCTTCGGCTCAAGTCATGATCCCAGGGTCCTGGGATCGAGCCCTACATCAGGCTCTTGCTCAGTGAGGAGCCTGCTTCTCTCTCTCCCTCTGCCTCTCCCCCCTGCTCATGCTCTCTCTCTCAAATAAATTAATAAAATCTTTAAAAAAAGAAAATTTCTCCCTCTGCCTGCTGTTCTGCCTACTTGTGCTCTCTCTCTGTCAAATAAATAGATAAAATCTTTTAAAAAAAGTAATCTTTGCAAAGAAGTCTTAAAAAAAAGAAAATTTGCTAAAATACTTGCTTAATGAAAGAATAAATTGAACTCTTCTATACCATAGCCATATCTCAAGAGTTTATCCTCTTTCTGCAGCTTAGTTCTAGCCGAATAACCAGCTGGCTGATAAAGTTAAATATCTAACACTGAGAAGTTGCCTCTTTGCATTAGGCCAGTCTGAAGATAAAGGATGCATAGATTAGACAGATGCAATTACCAGAAGGTGGCAGGAAGGACATAACTACAGTGTACCTGAGCTTATCATAGGTTAAAAAAACTATGTCACTGTGTACACCCTAAATATGTTGTGATCAATGGGGGTTTTCAGCTTTATAAAATAATATGTATGTTTCCTGGAAACAAACTGAGGGTTACAGAAGGGATGGGGTAGAGGGATAGGGTAGCTGGGTGATGGCTATTAAGGAGGGCATGTGTTGTGATGAGCACTGGGTGTTATACACAACTAATGAATCATTGAACACTACATCAAAGAGTAATGATGTACTATATGTTGGCTAACTGAACGTAATAAAAAAATAAAATAAAATAATATGTATGTTCTAGATGAGTCAGGGGAGTTTCTTATTTTCAGCAAAACATTAGGTACTGACTCCTATTCAAATAAAAATACTAATTGCCAAAATTGAAATGGAATATTCCCAGAGGAGACACACCAACAGGAGATGATAGAACCATAATTAAACAATCATTACTATTTTAAAGAAAGATGAGTACCTATAGTAATTCACAAACCTCCTGTGTGTACATTAGGAATAATACCTGATTTAGTTAAGATATTTTCCATTGATAAAAATACTGATTATTTTGGGGGGATGTAACTTATTCCACAACTCTTAGTTTATTTTTTTTAATTATGTTATGTTAATCACCATACATTACATCATTAGTTTTTGATGTAGTGTTCCATGATTCATTGTTTGCGTATAATACCCAGTGCTCCATTCAATACATGACCTCTTTAATACCTATCACCAGGCTAACCCATCCCCCCAACCCATCTCCCCTCTAGAACCCTCAGTTTGTTTCTCAGAGTCCATAGCCTCTCATCGTTCGTCTCCCCTTCCGATGTACCCCCCTTCATTTTTCCCTTCCTACTATCTTTTTTTTTTTAAGACATAATGTATTATTTGTTTCAGAGGTACAGGTCTGTGATTCAACAGTCTTACACAATTCACAGCGCTCACCATAGCACATAGCACGTCTTTCTCTGATTGGCTTATTTCATTTAGCATAATACCTTCTAGTTCCATCTGCATCATTGCAAATGGCAAGATTTCGTTCCTTTTGATGGCTGCATAAAATTCCATAATTTTATGGAATTAATTAATTAATTAATTAAAAAATTTAAAAAAATAATTTTTTTTAATTTTCTTCTGTATCCATTCATCTGTCGATGGACATCTTGGCTCTTTCCATAGTTTGGCTATTGTGGACATTGCTGCTATAAACACTGGGGTGCATGTAGCCCTTCAGATCACTACATTTGTATCCTTGGGGTATATATCCAACAGTGCAATTGCTGGGTTGTACGGTAGCTCTATTTCCAACTTTTTGAGGAACCTCCATACTGTTTTCCAGAGTGGCTGTACCAGCTTTCATTCCCACCAACAGTGTAGGAGGGTTCCCCTTTCTCCGCATCCTCGCCAATAGCTGTCATTTCCTGACTTGTTAATTTTAGCCATTCTGACTGGTGTGAGGTGATACTCATTGAGGTTTTGATTTGGATTTCCCTGGTACCAAGCAATGTTGAGCACTTTTTCATGTGTCTGTTGGCCATATGGATGTCTTTTTTGGAAAAATGTCTGTTCATGTCTTCTGCCCAGTTCTTGATTGGATTGTTTGTTCTTTGGGTTTAGAGTCTGATAAGTTCTTTATAGATTTTGGATAATAGCCCTTTATCTGATATGTCATTTGCAAATATCTTCTCCCATTCTGTCGGTTATCTTTTGGTTTTGTTGACTGTTGTCAACAAAAGCTTTGTTGTGCAAAAGCTTTTCATCTTGATGAAGTCTGAATAGTTCATTTTTGCCCTTGCTTCCCTTGACTTTGGCGATGTTTCTAGGAAGAAGTTGATGCGGCTGAGGTCGAAGAGGTTGCTGCCTGTGATCTCTAGGATTTTGATGGACTCCTGTCTCAAATTTAGGTCTTTCATCCATTTGGAGTCTACTTTTGTGTGTGGTGTAAGGGAGTGGTCCAGTTTAATTCTTCTGCATGTGGCTGTCCAATTTTCCCAACACCATTTGTTGAAGAGACTGTCTTTTTTTCCATTGGACACTCTTTCTTGTTTTGTCAAAGATTCGTTGACCATAGAGCTGAGGGTCCATTTCTGGGCTCTCTATTCTGTTCCATTGAATTATGTGCCTGTTTTAGTGGTGTATGGAAAGCTTGCAGGGAACAAAAGCTACCAAGAGCAAACCCGAGTAGATTACTTAGCCCGGCCCCTGGCAAAGGTGGGGCAATTCCTCCTGGGGCAAAGACATTTGAGAACCACTGCCCCTCCCCCAGAAGATCAGCAAGAACAGCCAGCCAGGACCAAGTTTACCAATCAATGAGAACAGCAGAACTCCAGCAGTAGGGGAATACAGCACATAGAATTCATGGCTTTTTTTTCCCCCGATTCTTTAGTCTTTCAAAGTTAATTTTTTTTAATTTTCTTTTCTCTCCTTCTATTTTTATTTGAATTTGAATGTTTCCCTTTTTCAACCAACATCTTTCTTTTTTTTTGATGTAGTGTTCCATGATTCATTATTTGTGTATAACACCCAGTGCAACCAACATCTTATCAATCCCTTTTTAAAAAATCTTTTTTATTTTTCATTTTTAGAGTCATATTCTATCTCTTCATTGTAGTTAACCTTATTTTTGGTATATATAAGTTGTTCTCTCTTTAAAATTTTGGGATACAGTTTCTTCTAACAAAATATACCCTAAATCTCTAGTGTATGGCTTTGTTCTAGTCTTCTGCCTGATCACATTCTCTCCTTTTTTTTTTAATCTCTCTTCTTTCCTTTTCAACCAACTTCTTACCAATTCCTTTTATAAAATCTTTTATAATTTTCATCTCTACAGTCATATATTCCATCCCTTTATTGTATTAACCCTTATTTTTGTACATATATAAGTTTTTCTTTTTTAAAATTTTGGGAGGCATTTTCTTCTAAGAGAACAAAATATGCCCAAAATCTGGTGTGTGGTACTGATCTATTCACCAGCCTGATCATATTTGATCATATTCTTTTTTTTTCTTTTTCTTTTTCTTTTTCTTTTTTCTTTTCTTTCCCTTTTTTTTCCCCTGGTTTCAGGTCTCTTCTGATTTGTTTAGTGTATATTTTTCTGGGGTCGTTGTTACCCTGTTCACATTTTGTTCTCTCATTCATCTAGTCTCTTCTGGACAAAATGACAAGATGGAAAAAAATCACCTCAAAAAAAAAGAACAAGGGGCAGTACCACTGCCGGGGACCTAATCAATACGGACATTAGCAAGATGTTGGAACTAGAATTCAGAATGATGATTTTAAAGATACTAGCTGGGCTTGAAAAAAGCATGAAAGACATTAGAAAAACCCTTTCTAGAGAAATAAAAGAACTAAAATCTAAACAAGTCGAAATCAAAAAGGCTATTAGTGAAGTGTAATAAAAAATGGAGGCTCTAACTGCTAGGAAAAATGAGGCAGAAGAGAGAATTAGTGATATAGAAGACCAAATGATGGAAAATAAAGACGCTGAGAAAAAGAGAGATAAATAACCACTGGATCACGAGGGCAGAACTCGAGAGATAAGTGATACCATAAGATGAAACAATATTAGAATAATTGGGATCCCAGAAGAAGAAGAAAGAGAAAGAGGGGCAGAAGGTATATTGGAGCAAATTATAGCAGAGAACTTCCCTAATGTGGGGAAGGAAACAGGCATCAAAATCCAGGAGGCACAGAGAACCCCCCTCAAAATCAATAAAAATAGGTCAACACCCCAACATCTAATAGTAAAACTTACAAGTGTTAGAGACAAAGAGAAAATCCTGAAAGCAGCTTGGAACAGGAAGTCTGTAACCTACAATGGTAGAAACATTAGATTGGCAACAGACCTATCCATGGAGACCTGGCAGACCAGAAAGGACTGGCATGATATATTCAGAGCACTAAACGAGAAAAATATGCAGCCAAGAATACTATATCCAGCCAGGCTGTCATTGAAAATAGAAGGAGAGATAAAAAGCTTCCAGGACAAACAAAAACTAAAAGAATTTGCAAACACGAAACCAGCCCTACAAGAAATATTGAAAGGGGTCCTCTAAGCAAAGAGAGAGCCTAAAAGTAACATAGACCAGAAAGGAACAGAGACAATATACAGTAACAACTCTTAGTTTCTTAAGAAGCTCACTTTTACAAGGGCAATAGTTTTTCAACCCAAAATTTTTACTTTTTAGTTGACCTGACTGTGACACAGTTTGCCGCATCTTATTATATAATGTATTTTAAAAGAAATATAAAAGGCAGTACATGGTGCTTTTGTTTTTGCTGGAATGCTGAGAGTCAAAGAGGTTCAATTTAGCAGAATATAAATCATTACAAATTCTTCCCAAAAATTCAAGACACACTAAACAAATGGAACTCAAAAATGAGAACAACTGGCGAGTGAATAAACAAAAGAATGATGGGGTTGAAAGCAAAATGTATCTATTGATAGAAAAAATACTTATTAAAAGACCAAAAATATTAAGCAGCAATATCCTGGTTATTATTATTATTAAAAATTTCAGATATAATTCAAATATAAATAAAGAATGAATGGTCACTTAGATAATTCATGTTAAAATATTTATTTTGCCTAAAGTTTACTGCTTAACCGCATAACCTTTTTTTTTTCACCTTAACTGTGGAGATCATTTTATCATTTCTGTATAGTCATGTAAGGAGTTTAATTTTCAAGCTAAATCAAAATTGCTTAAAATGTTGATGATTTAAGATTTGGGGATTTAAATATGGACATATTGAATTCAACCCTGATACTTTATTGAATAAGACTAAAAGTCTTTTAGTAGCCTTAATAAGTCTTATGCATTCAAAATTAGCTCACAAAAATAAGAGAGGATGAATTACTGCATTCTCAAACCTATGAGTTTCTAACATCTTTACTCTAAGGAACTGAAACTACAGTAGTGATATTTCTTAAATCTTTGAAACACCAAGCAACATTTTTAAAAATCTGTTTTAATTCAGCAGGGATTTTTGAGCCAAAGCCAAAAGTATTTCTTCTAAACTCATAGAAACTTGAAGAAAGTAAATAATTCTGGGAATTGAGCAAAGGGCTGCAGGGCTCCTGCCAGTAGGTACAGCTGTCACTGCTTTCTTCCCTTATTTTTTTAGTTAATGAGGGGGCCATGTTGGGGGAAAAATCATTTTGGGTTATATTTCTGCTGTTTATTTTATTTTCCTTTCATTTTTCCATTGCATAAGTCAAATTGACTTGGAAGTTTTACCTGTTATTGGGCTTCACATGTTATCTCTAGGAAATCAACCTATTCCCAACCCCAACACCCTCCATATTCTGTTCTCATTTATTCAGATATTTACTTGGCATTGCCCCTTGGATGTATAAGGGGAAACTGAAACCTACCACATATTCAAAACTAAATCTCTGGTCTACTCACTTTTTCACCAAAACACTGCTTCCCCTTTGCCAAGTGGCAGTGCCTTCCAAACCAATGGGCAAGTCAAGAGGGGAGAACTCACCCCTGACCTCCTTCCTTTCCCGCACCTCCTACTTTCAAACTGAGTTTATTTCTCACAGTTCCAGAGCCCCCTTGAAGCTGAGGACCATATATCTTGGGTCTGTTGAATCTCTAAGGACCTAACACAAGGTACAGGATAGATCCTTAAATATTTTTAAACAAATCAAATTGCCTACATAACTGTTTCTACATTTGCTAACTAAATTACCGATTTTATATATCTACAGCGCAAATTGTATTGGCAACTGCACAGCATTAGAGAATCCATTAGATCTTGGAAGAGAAATGGTGTCATATCATTCCTCCCACTTGTAGAAATGCATGGAATTATGCTCAATTCAATGTTAACTGTTTAAAGCGAATCTTGTGCTTAACAGCTTCTAAATGAAGGCAGTTACATAGACATTCACAGGTGTGGTGCTTTTTCTTTTAATTATCAGTTTCTTCTATGACATATCTTCAGTGCCATTGAATACACACATACCCACTCACATGCACATGCACACACATGTATTTATTGATCACACACGATGCAAAGTATTTAAGCCCCAATAGGAATATGAAAATATATATAAGTCATGTTCTTTTTCCTCAATAATTTCTAATCTAGCTAGAGGTGAAGAGGAACTAATACAGGTATCTTGTGTACATTTTTCATGTAATTCTCACAAGTACATATTAATATTTCCATTTGCCAATTGTTGATATAACTTGCCCAAATGAAATAGTCATGTGAAAGAATTCTGACTGCATCTACGCTCTTGTGTTTAATCTCATTGCCTTTTGATAATATAAAAATCTAAAATGGTCTTACCATATGCCCAGACTTTCCAGGACAGTTTTATAGTCAGATGTTCTGCTATACTTATCCTCATAAGCCATCAAGACCTGTCAAAATACCAAATTTTGGCAAAGAAAACACTTCTCCAAAATAATTTTTTTCTCAACCCCTGAAATTGTCTTCAAATATGTTTTCTAATAAAGTGTCCCTATATTCAGCTGGAAGTGGCTTTGCATTTGAAAGGTAAGCAAGAACCTGATAATAAGGAATCCATGAGTGAGTCAAACAGCTCACTACATGATTTTATTTATTTATTTTTAAAGATTTTATTTATTTATTTGACAGAGAGAGTGGGAGAGGGAACACAAGCAGGGGGGAGTGAGAGAGGGAGAAGCAGGTTCCCTGCTCAGCAGGGAGCCTGATGCTGATGGGGGGCTCAATCCCAGGACCCTGTGATCACGACCTGAGCTGAAGGCAGATGACTGAGCCACCCAGAAGCCCCTCATTCCATGATTTTAGACAATGGAGAAAACCTCATACGAGGTTGCCAGAGGATAGACTTTTCTATAAAGATAAATCTTGATTTAGGTCTTGAAATATAGAAGAGATGTGTTTTCTCATCCATAAACTGAGGTTAATAATAATAACTACATCATTGGTTCATATGAATATTACTTAATATTTAAGCTTCTAGAACAGAGCCTGGCTTGCAAGTTGACTGATGATGGAGTGTGTTTATCTTAACTATTAAACTAAGGACTATATAATTAATCTTTTAATTTCTATAATATTTCTAATGATAATTATAATTATAGTATATACAATATGATTAAAAAGTATAATATATACTATAATTATGATTTCTATAACCTAGTATAATATATAGTATAACATATAAAATAGATAATAGATATTTGTTGCATGAATTAGGAAATGATGGTGTATCATTGACAAATTTTGGGGCAGGGAGTACAAGAGAGTTAACTTCTTTGAAGATCACATTAAATTTTGTAGTATTCACTGAGCTTCAGATATTTCGATATATGTTCATTAAAATAATAAACTTATGGCACAGATTACTCTTGGTAACAGGGATCAGGGATAGATCCAGTGAGATTGCTCTGATCCTTGTGCCTAACTAAACTTTAAGTTTCTGAAGTTTGAGAATTTGTCTCCACTTTTGTTATCAAACTGGTGTTCATCTGCGTTCTTTCATATAGTAGGTGCTTAATAAATACTTGTTTGATAAGACTTACATTTGATACAAAGAAATAATTACTTATGTTAAGAGAGAATAAAGTTCTTATCAGAAACTGTGGAATCCCTCTCCCTTAGATTTCAGTTTTTGCATCAGCCACATCTTTGTTCTGAAATTATGTATAAATGGAGGGATGTATCCACTCTTATCTTATTGGAAACTTATTATTTGATACAAATTTGAGTAAAAAAGGATAAAGCTCTTTGTACAGCTCAAGACCATGTTGTTGCTGGCTGTAAATCTGAAACCTCCACATAAGGGCATCAAAATACAGGAGTTAGGGAGCTTCCTCAATATCTCTTCTGTCAATGGAACCATGAAAAGGAGACTGAAGAACAGAGTGTTCATCAACCAAAGCACTTAGGATTAAAGAGAATGATGATATTTTCTTGCAGAACAGTTCAGCAAGGGAAACTCACTCACTGCCTGTGGAAGGAACCAAAAGTTCAACACTTGGCATTTAAATTTCCCTAATTTGATTACACGCTTCTTCCCACTTATATTTTTCTAATGCTTGCTCCCATGAGTTCATGCCCCAGCCATATTAAACTCTGGAGAGTTGTCTGAATTTAACCTTTACTTTCCTACTTTATGCTTTTACTATTGCCACTTCCTTCTGCTTGCATAGATCTGCCTATCAAATACAGACCAATAATTTGCGTTTAGTAATTACTCCATAAATGTATTCAACAGACGTTAATTGAGTGCCTTCAGTGTGTAAGGCTTTGCATTAGGCAATATGGAGTATAGAAAAAGGAATGAGACAAGCTGCTGTTGAGACATTTAAAACTAGAAAGTCTCTCACTGAATATATATCTTTGATTTACCAATATGTTTGCTGCTACTACAAAATGTCGTGACTTGGTAGGTGCTTCATAAATATGCATGGCATGAATGAATAATTAAAATTACCACCCAGCTACCTTTATGATTACATTATTTTATAATCTTCAAAGAAAATGAAACAAATTTCTTGGTCTTTGAATAGCACGCATTAAAAACTGATAATCTCATTAAATAGCACAAATATTATATGTGTTTCAAAAATAAGTACTTGTGGAATTGTTTAATAGAATTGAAGTGCATTTAAAAAATAATTCTCTTATATTGTTTCTAGCTATAGGGGCTTAAATTATTTTGGTAGGAATCACGCATCAATTTAAGTACTGATACAATGACTTATAGCTAGTGACTCTTCTCTGTTGTTTAAAAAATAGAATGTCAAAGGTTATATCCTTCTCCTTCCTTCTGTGTGGTATCTCTCTTAACCTGAACAGCAGCTGATAGGAGATATAAGATCATCAGACTTGTTCTTTCATCATGGGTGGGTGTCTTGTCAAAAGACAGTACGAAATTTTATGTGCTTTTAGGTTGGTGGGGTAGAACAAACACCTGCTCTTTTACATGCAAAACATACAGATATTGTGCAGGAAGAAGCAGCTCTGACATCCTGAACCTTTGCAGTTGCATTAGGGAGCATGGCTTCAAGTGGGGCTTCAGAAAGCAGAGTGGCGGTAACAGTGAAGCCTTTTTATTAGACATGACCATCTCTACAGAGGAATAAAGTTATACAAAGGAGAGATTACAGCCCAGGAAGGCTTTAAAACTCCCAGTGTAAATTGAGTGAGCGTTTCAATCTGGTATGGTTTCTTCCCAGGTTTTGTTCTTTTGTGAATGTGTGGGAGAGCAAAAGGGAAAGAAGTTTGAAAGTTCTGTCCTGCTGGCATGGGAATTTTTTTTTTTTCTGCTGTCAAAGACTTATTAAATCCGGTTTTGGATTGTTAGATGTGAATCACAGGGAAGGTATCATGGAACACATTTCTTTGTAGTAGTACAGCCATCTCGGATCAGTTTGAACTGCCGTTTGGGCAACAAGACAAGTTAACAGCACATTCAGTCATGTCATTATAGTCCAACAGGTCTCATTTAACAGTAGGAACCCTTCCAGGTAGTAGTCAAAGTGATATATCAAAACGCCTTATTCATTATGACATGGTAAAGTCAATCAGATGTAGACATACAGGACACTCAATTCTCACCCAGACCAAATGCCACAAGAAAGTACGGTGCAGACATAATTTCAAGAGGTAAATTATTAAATGTTGCATACCTTCTGATATTTAGATTGTACTGGTTAAAAATGTGGCCTTATGAATTCAGAAAACATTTGATTGTTCTCTGTGAGTATTGGAAATATTCTGACCTTCACTTAATATACTTAATACAATAGTTTTTGAACTTTAGTATGCTTACAAATTACCTGGGAATCTTGATTAAAATGTAGATACTTGGGTTATTTTCCCAGAGACTCTTTCTTGGGAGTTTCTCAGAAATCTATTTTTTTAACAAGTACATCCAAATGCTGTTAAGGTAGGTGGTCCCTAGCCTGTATTTTGGGAAGCAATAACAGCATTTTGAAAAATATGTTGATCATCAAATATACAAAATATCCTTTCTTGTAATCTAGAGCAAGGATAAATTCTAAGTATCTTTTAAAAAATAAACAGTGAAGAGTATAGGGCTTAAATCTGTCTGGAGTAGAAGGATTCACACCCCGGCTCTGTGTATCTTTGGGCAATCCACATGATCCTCATGACTCAGTTCATCCCTAAGAATCTCAGAGACATTTGGTAGGATCAGATGAGATGATCTATAGATAAGTGATTTGTAAAAATTTTAGCACATATGCTTGTTGTTGCTCCTTTACTGTCCCCATTAGCTGAGGTTACTTTGTTACCTTCGTCATTCCTACTCATTATTTGGCTCCATTCAGTTGCTTCCACTATCCTTTAGGCAAATCATTGACAACACAAGGATTATCAGTTCTGCCTCCCAGTCCCCTTCTAAACTTGTACTAAAACCCACCTGTCGTATTTCACCTTGTATTTGATATTCATCTGTTATTGTGAACACCAATTCTTTGCCAAAAGTAGCACTATATTTAAAGTAGAATAAAATATGTATTTGCCCTTGAGTAATAAACTGATTCATATTAATACACTGATAGGAAAGAAGTTGAGTGGAATCTCATGAATATATGTTTGAGTTTTAAATCTTGCTTGATAAAACAGCTCCTGACTGAATCAATAATTCATTGACTGAATCAATAATTCTTGGAATTGCAAATACTTAAAAAATCATATTGCCTGATTTGTTCATGATTACCATCTCCATTTTCCATTAGTAGCTCAATTTTATAATTTCAAGCAAAATAATTGGGTAGAATTGGCACCATGTCATTTTTATGGGAGCATAGGGGGGGATAGTTTGGAATCAGCAGGGCCTTTCTGCATTTTCTCAAATTTCAAGAGATACCTAACCATATATACATATATTCCTAAAATATGGAAGAAAATATATGTAGGACTTTCCATTTACTACCTAAAAGCGATGGTTTCCTGAAACTGTCTCAATGAATAAGCATGACTGTATCAATTATAGTCTTGTATGACATCATTGGCTTAAATTGGCCTGTGAAAAATAATGTGCTATAAATATCACAAACAGGGGATCTACTATTTTTTTAAGTTCCTCTGCATGTATTACATGATTTTAAAAATAAATGAGTAATTAACTTAATCATAAATCAAATTATCTAAAAATGTAAGTAGTTCAATTGTTCTATAAAATGCAGCCTGTGCTGTCAGCACTCAAGTAATATCCATATCTTCAAAACGCCTTCAGATTTTTTTTTCTTGGCAGCCTCTAAGTCATATTTCACAATCTGGTGATGTTATGTTTATTGAAATGTTTTGAAATGTATTGTATCGCTCCTCCTTGTACATATACTGCGCACAAAATCGAGTGGTGGGCTGTTTCAGGGACTAAGATGGTTGCAATCCAAAGAATATTATGCTCTACCCACCAGTGGAGCAATATATATGACTGTTCTGAGAAAGGATACTGTTTATGATTATTTTCAGAAAATGGGGTGTTTTCCTCGAGTATGTGCTCTTATTCTTTGGCTTCGAACAGCAAGTTCTTCAAAAAGTTTTACTAATTATATTTGATCATAGCAGTAAGCTGCTACAATGTTGTTAATGACTTTGCAGAAAAACTTTTGAACTGAGATAATAATAATTTGATGATAGAATTTAAGGAAGCCAATGTGAGGCTGGGGAAGACCATCTAAAGTAGGCAGTCATTCAGCTAGAGGCAGATGTGTCACCTATGTTTAAATTATATTTCATCTGAAAATTAATTGGAGAGATAGAATATTGATATGAAGATGTTTAATGGACTTAACACTTAAATATATAATAGGCCCTTTATAAAGGGGTAGTGTTTTTTGAGTTCCAAAACTAATTTTGTTTCTGGAAGATTTAACTTTTCCACTTTAATATTTACTTTTTTTTTAAAGATTTTATTTATTTACTTGACAGAGAGAGATACAGCGCGAGAGGGAACACAAGCAGGGGGAGTGGGAGAGGGAGAAGCAGGCTTCCCGCTGAGCAGGGAGCCCGATGCGGGGCTCGATCCCAGGACCCTGGGACCATGACCTGAGCCGAAGGCAGATGCTTAACGACTGAGCCATCCAGGCGCCCCAATATTTACTTTTATTATGTACATATGTTGTAGGGTTTTTACTTACACATATACATACATGCACACATGTATCCAAATCCATACATGTGTTAGTATTCACAATCCTGTGCAGAAGGAACTTGAATTTCCATTTTCCAGACTGGGTGACTGACTGCTCAGGAAGATTAAATGACTTGTTTAGCAGAGGCAGAATTTCATAATGAGTCTGAGGATAAATGTCCCCTGCTCTTAAAATGTAGAGTTGGAGATATTGGTGTCTTTTCACCTGGACTAATCTGTGTTCAATTCCAATAAGCTTTCTCTAACTGTTTTCTGGAAATAGTACTTTATAACAAATGTTTCTCAGAAATAATATGAATGCCATAAGTAAATATTCTTTTTAACCTGGCCTTTCATGAACTGTGTTGAGGGTAGATCAGGATAGACTCCTGATGTCCCTGCAACTGTCTTTTTTTTTCTGTCTAAAATGGAGATGTGACCATTTGATTATATATATTAATATTTTATCAGTAGTCCTAAAATCTTGTTCTCTGTCAATGTAAATGATTGTATAACCATTAGTTGAATGAAATATTTGTTGCGTTGGCCTTAATTATATACATCCTTTAATTATTTAACAGTACTAAATACTTTGCAAATAATTATTATTGGGGAAATGCTTGCTAACGTATGGTTGAAGCTTTTTTGAATAACATTTGGATTAGCCTATGCCAGAATGAAACTTAAGAGCTAGATGGTGTCTGACCAACAGAAAAATGAATATTTAGAAATGGACCACATTTCTCAAAGAACGCTAGCATTGTCTAAATTAGAAAGGGAGAGGTGGGGAGAAAGACAAGTGTGGGAAGAAAGGAGGAAAAAGGAAGGAAGGGATAGAATGTGCCACACTATGTTGCCTTGTTGTAACATGTTGTTGTTTTAATGTGTGACTAAGACATTGAATAAAGGATATTGGAGAAAAGAAGTTGAATTCCCTCGGAAATTAAGGTAGTGCCAGTCTGTGTCAGGGTTACAGCAGTCACTAGACACCTAGAGATCTGTGATGGTTCGGGGGGTGCTGCGTCTGCAGTACCAGCTGGGAGGCCTCCGCCGAGTAGAGAAGCCACAGGGCTCTGAAGGCCCTCTGAAGGCCTGCAAGTCCAGGGAGCTGGCCAGCACAGCGTGGCCTCAGGGACAGGAATGCATCCTCGGTTCCACTTTTAATCATGTGTTTTCAGGTACTGAGGAGAAAAAGGTCTGCTCCTATAAATGGCACATCTTTGTCAGAGTTGTTTGTTTTTCATTTGCTGAAGCACTTTCAGGCCTCTGGGGGCTGGGAGTGAGCTGTGAATAACTGAATGATATGTCCTCCAGAATGAAGGAAGAAGAGCAGTTTCTTCTGCATTAGCAGGAGTGAGCTCAGCCTCTCTGCCTCTCTGCTCTACATCACTGCTGAGGGGATGTGATCAGGGAGTCACAAATGATAGGATAACTGGTGACACAATAGAGCAAATCTCTAGCAGAAAACAAATGTGTGGACAAGATGTGAAAGATGCTTTTATATTTGAACAGCAAGAAACCCATTAAATGAAATAAATTACATGCTGTCAGGCTGATGACTCACTGTCCTATTGAAATAGGCAATATTTTGGAGTGAAGGAAAAGATGTCATGGTATGAGACAGACAGGCTCAAAAGAGTGAAAACTTTTCCTTCGGACTCGAGTGTGAATATTCAGATTAGAAGACAGACTTCCAACAACACTCAATAAGTGCATATTAAAAAATGATTTAAAATATTGCTAGTTAGAATACTCTATTCTAGACTATGTTTATAAGCAGCAATATTCCCTAACAAAGAACAAAGCTCTGATGGGCGACATTCCTTGTTATTTATTTTCACCATCCTACCCTTATTTTAAGGAACTAAAGTTAAATTTCAGTTTGTTTGTGGCAAGTGCTTTGGAATAGTTATGGAGTGGTCCGCTCATTCCTTCATTTATTCAATAAATGTATATCGAGAGGCTTCTATGTGCCAGGCTTTATAAAAGCAACAATAAAGAAGAGACATGTCCCCTGACCTGGATGGGCCTATGGCCTAGTAGAATAATAAATTAGTATTTATTAAATACTTTCATAGTAGGTATTTCACATGTACAATGTTATGCAGCTCTTAAAATAGTCCTATGAAATAGTCATTCTTTCCGTATTTTACACATGAGGAAAACTAGGGTCAGAGATTGAATAACTTGCCATAAGTTGCAAGCTAAAGAATGGATGAGAAAAATTGAACTCATAGTAACAGAGAGTAGAATGGAGGTTATCAGATGCTGGGGTGTAGGAAAAAGGGGAAATAAAAAATAGAGAAGACTCTTGGTTGCAGGGGCTTGGAGGAGGAGATCTAATGAGTTATTGTATAATGGGTACAGAGTTTCAGTTTTGAAAGATGTAAAGACTTATGGTGATGGATGGTGGTGATGGTTGTTCAACAATATGAATTTACACAATACCAGTGAACTGTACACTTTTAAAATGGTTGGGATAGTATAAGTCTTGACATAAATGGGGAAACGTTTCATGAAAAGTACCCATGGTGTTTATACATGTGCTATTTGTGAAACTTTGACAAAATGAAGATTCCATTGCAAAAAATCATGAAGTTCATTATTTAGTACATTAGTAATTTATCACTAATTGTAATAATATCTAAAAGAAAAACAACCACAAAATCTTATATGTCTGGTGTATCAACCGTTAGACTTGAGTTATGGCCCTGGTTCTAGTAGCTGAATCTACTAGCATAATTAATTTTTGGAAAATATAATAAGGATAAGGTCTTTTTGTTAGAAAATATACATTCAGATATAAATAACTCTTTACTCTAGCAGTTTTGAATAACTGAGAAAACCCCAACTATAGTTTTAAAACTGGTTAATGGCATTGGCTTTAGTTTTACAGCAAGTTTTGATACCATTTTCTGACAGAGGAAGTGAGGAAATCTCTTGTTTTGTGACTTGCCTAGATAATAAAACATCCAAATGTGGCATGAGTGAAGATGAGTTCTAATTACACTGGATATATTCTCCTATTCATCCCTTTCTAAAGAGAGAAATTTAATTATATTAATATGTCCACCCAATTTATATGAGGACTTTCTGAATTTTTGAAACACTTGAGATGGAATTAATTTTTACTTTGAGAATCTAGTTACATGGCAAATAAAAAATATTTTTATCATAAGAAGTGGATGAGCCAAAATTCAGACAAGATCTGGCTGAATTACCTTATTCTCTTTTGACTATGCCTTGCCAGACCTTCCCACATATTGTGATTGTTATCTAAGGAGGAAATGTCAAATGACATCCCAGATCTAGAAAATTCTTATGTATTTTATTTCCAATTTTCTGAAATCACTTGCTCTGTATGGGCACAGCTAATCTTTCTTTTGACCAGCTCTCCTTTCTGAGACTACCTGTAAAGTCAATGAGATACATAGACCAAAATCTCACTGACACACTCCATCAAAATTATAATTCTCAAGAAAACTTTCAAAGAAATTGTTCTTCATTCTTTACCTCTATATACCTGATTCTTTTTCTCTCGGGTCAGTGCTGGTTCCTCTACAGTCAATATCAAAACTGCTGTGCCATCCCTTGTTCTTAAAGTTGAATATCTGTGAGAATTATTTAGAGTTCTCAAATTATAACAGTTTATTAATAGGTAAGTCACAACTATTTAAATCCAATAATTATTGCCACATTAAACTGAAATGCTTTATAATCTGTGAAATTTTCGCAGTATATTACCAAAGTCAATATTTACAAAAATAAGTGATTGATACAACAGTTTTGGCACAGTTTGTTTGCTTTTTCTACCTTTCTTTCTTTCTTTCTTTCTTTCTTTCTTTTTCTTTCTTTCTTTCTTTCTTTCCTTTCTTCCTTTCTTCCTTTCTTCCTTTCTTTCTTCCTTTCTTCCCTGAAATCAAGAGTCCCATGCTCCACTGACTGAGCCAGCCAGGTACCTCCATCTTCCTTTTAATGAAAAGAACTGAACCTAATTAGTGTACATAACTCAGTGAGAGGAAATAGGATCTAAAAGATTAAGAAAATGCTCAAATGTGCATTTTTAAGACAAACTTTAGAGGACATAAACAATGTGTTCGGGTTTCAGTAATTTTCATTTAGGTCTGTCTTTATATATGAATGATATTCTACATCATAGAAATGAAAAGCTAAAAATCTTTCCATAGATCATTTAATTGATTTCCTTGCCTCCTAAAGGAATTTTTGTTCATTTTTTCCATTTACCTATTTCTTTTTCTCCCTGCTTAGTAAAAGAAATAAAATAAAATAAAATTAATATTAAGAGTCCAGAAAATACAATTTATACAAACCCATAGTTCCACCTTCCCACCTATGTCCAAGAAAGAGAAACTGGTCATAAATTGATCCTGGCATTTAAAACATAAATTATTTTTCCTCATTCAAGAATATTTTTAAATATTTCCTGATGCTAATTTGACCCATTTCCACTATATTTCCTCTGTTTCTCTAAAAGTTGAGAATTCACTCAGGTCATGATCCCAGAGTCCTGGGATGGAGCCCCTGCTCAGCTGGAAGCCTGCTTCTCCCTCTGCCACTCCCCCTGCTTCTGTTCCCTCTCTCGCTGTATCTCTCTCTATCAAATAAATAAATAAAAATAAAAATAAAAAATAAGTAAATAAATAAAAGCTGAGAATTCAACTCAACTTTTTTTTAAGAAATACTTGTTTCTTGATTGATTTTTCAATTCAGAGTAATCAACATACCAAAAGGGAAAATGTGTTTATCCTGGCCTATGTAGTACCACTAAATATTCTTACCAGTCTCTGCCAATACTAGGATTTTGGCAAATCAGGAAGGTAAATATGGTCTTAAAATTCATCACAACTGAAAAAATAAGTAAGATGCTGGGTGGCTCAGTTGGTTAAGCAACTGCCTTCAGCTCAGGTCATGATCCTGGAGTCCCGGCATCGAGTCCCACATCGGGTTCCCTGCTCAGCAGGGAGTCTGCTTCTCCCTCTGACCCTCTTCCCTCTCGTGCTCTCTATCTCTCATTCTCTCTCTCTTGAATAAATAAATAAAATCTTTTAAAAAAAAGTGGGATCCCATGTTGTTGTTTTTTTCCACATCATTATGATGCAAGCAATTAGTACCATTTTGTTTTTGCTATTTAAGAAAATGTTTAAATATATTTTGAGCATTGTGACATTAGGTATTCTCTTTTCAGAGTTGTTTTCATACTCTATCTTAATTTAGATTTTACATTCAACTCTATGTCATGAGAATTTTCACTGTTATTATATGTTGTTTGAAAACATGAGTTAATATCTTTCAAAGTTGGAATTCTATTATGTCCAAATTGAAGAGGTCCCTTTTTAATGCCTTGGGACATGTTGCTCTCAAGGAGTTACAGAAAGAAGTGGTTGGGTTCTGAAGTCACCAAATGACTCAAACCTAACTAAGTCATATGTCCTGGCTCCCATAATCAGATCCATACCCACCATGATGTATTTTACAGTGCTTAGAGTTAAAATAATTAAAAGTTTTCAAGTTTAGTAACATGTTGGTCTAAACAACTATTCTATCACACTGATTTTTGTACACATCTGTGTTCCCATTGATCTACAAACTTCTTATGGGCAAGCCAACTATCTCTTTCTTTCTGATTCCTCTATCTCTATGCTTGTTCACAGAGATGGATGTACCATAGATAATGGGGCTTAGGTTGTGGGGTACCTCCCTTATATGAGACTATTCCAAGGCCCTGCTGGATGAAGCCTCACCAGTATAATCACATGATCCTATGTTTTGCAAAATTTATAAAAGCAAGGTATTGTAATTAGATTACTGCATAGTTTTGTGGCTTAGTTTACCTCAGTAATTTTTGTCTTCTCCTTTTTAAATACAGCTCTCCAACTTTTAAAGATAAGGCCCCACAAAACCTAGATTCTCCCTTGCTGACACATAAGGATCTTATTTACTTTTAATTTTGTTGAATGAATAAATGAAAAAAGGGAAGGAGAGGAAGATGGATGATGTGTTATTAGTCAATATATTTTAGTTTTTAAAAAATAAACATTTCTGGCAAAAAGTTTTCCACAAGCCACCAACAGGTAATCCTAATATACCACTTTTGTATGATGTCTATAAGTTTACAAAGCTCTCCTTCTATTTTCAATGACAGCCTAGCTGGATATAGTATTCTTGGCTGCATATTTTTCTCATTTAGTGCTCTGAAGATATCATGCCAGTACTTTCTGGCCACCCAGGTCTCTGTGGATAGGTCTGTTGACAATCTAATGTTTCTACCATTGTGGGTTACAGATCTCTTGTCCTGAGCTGCTTTCAGGATTTTCTCTTTGTCTCTAAGACTTGTAAGTTTTACTATTAGATGTTGGGGTGTTGACCTATTTTTATTGATTTTGAGGGGGGTTCTCTGTGCCTCCTGGATTTTGATGCCTGTTTCCTTCCCCACATTAGGGAAGTTCTCTGCTATAATTTGCTCCAATATACCTTCTGCCCCTCTTTCTCTTTCTTCTTCTTCTGGGATCCCAATTATTCTAATATTGTTTCATCTTATGGTATCACTTATCTCTCGAATTCTGCCCTCGTGATCCAGTGGTTGTTTATCTCTCTTTTTCTCAGCATCTTTATTTTCCATCATTTGGTCTTCTATATCACTAATTCTCTCTTCTGCCTCATTTATCCTAGCAGTTAGAGCCTCCATTTTTTATTGCACCTCATTAATGGCCTTTTTGATTTTGACTTGTTTAGATTTTAGTTCTTTTATTTCTCCAGAAAGGGTTTCTCTAATGTCTTCCATGTTTTTTTCAAGCCCAGCTAGTATCTTTAAAATCATCATTCTGAACTCTAGTTCCGACATCTTACTAATGTCTGTATTGATTAGGTCCCTGGCAGTCGGTACTGCCTCTTGTTCTTTTTTTTGAGGTGATCTTTTCCATCTTGTCATTTGGTCCAGAAGAGACTAGATGAATGGGAGAACAAAATGTGAACAGGGTAACAATGACCCCAGAAAAATATACACTAAACAAATCAGAAGAGACCTGAAACCCGGGGAAAAGAAAGGGAAAGAAAGAAAAAAGAAAAAGATAAAAACAAACAAAAACAGAACAAAACAAAACAAAAAAAAAACAGAATATGATCAAATATGATCAGGCTGGTACATAGATCAGTGCCACACACTAGATTTTGGGCATATTTTTGTCTGTTAGAAGAAAGTGCCTCCCAAAATTTTAAAGAAAGAAAAACTTATATATGTACAAAAATAAAGGTTAATATGATGAAGGGATGGAATATGACTGTAAAGATGAAAATTATAAAAGATTTTATAAAAGGAATTGGTAAGATAAGAAGTTGGTTGAAAAAAGAAGAGGATTTAAAAAAAAAAGGGAGAGAATGTGATCAGACAGGAGACTAGAACAAAGCCATACACTAGAGATTTAAGGTATATTTTGGTCTGTTAGAAGAAACTGTATCCCAAAATTTTAAAGAGAGAACAACTTTATATACTTTATATACTTTGGTATATATATATATACCAAAAATAAGGTTAACTACTATGAAGGGATAGAATATGACTCTAAAAATGAAAAATATATAAAAAGATTTTTTTAAAAAAGGGATTGATAAGATGTTGGTTGAAAAACGGAAAAAGAAAAATTAAGAAAAAAGAAAAGAAAGTTAAAAAAAATTAACTTTGAAAGACTAAAGAATCATGGGGAAAAAGCCATGAACTCTATGTGCAGTATTCCCCTAGCGCTGGAGTTCTGCTGTTCTCATTGATCCGGAAACTCGGCCTTGGAGGGCTGTTCTTGCTGATCTTCTGGAGGAGGGGCCTGTTGCCGTGGTTCCCAAGTGTCTGCCGAGGTGGAATTGCCCCGCCCTTGCCAGGCGGGGCTAAGTAATCTGCTCGGGTTTGCTCTCGGGAGCTTTTGTTCCCTGCAAGCTTTCTGATCAGCTTTGGAGGACGAGAGTGAAATGGCAGCCTCCCAATCTCCACCTCAGAGGAGTTGATAATTCAGGGTCCTGCTCCTCAGTGCGCCCCCAGAGAAAAACAGTCAATCACTCCTGTCTCCCCGGTCTCCAACCACACTCTGTGCTCACCCGGCCTGTGACCCAGCGTTTCTATCTCTGGCA